>NC_056579.1:24873515-25473515 GCF_018340385.1 Cyprinus carpio
CCTGGTAGGTTTTGTATGACTATGATTAAAAAGAAACTGCAATGGAAAAAGACAAATTTTGAGGTTTGGTTTTTATAGAAACCTGAGCTTTGCACTGAGAACCACACATGTGCATTGCTGGACCAACATGATTTTTCATTTATTAATTTTTTTCTCCTCTCTAATTCAAGCATAAGCAGCAAGATCGATGATATAGTTTAAGGCAAAGTGCTTGTTCAAGATTATAACGGTGAAACAGATCCTCCTGCACATTTATCCAGGGGACTGGTTTATCTTGGTGGACCTAAAAGACACCTATCTTCACATCCAGATAGCCCATCGTCACAGGCACTTTCTGAGATTTGCGTTTGAAGGCAGAGCTTATCAGTTCAAAGTTCTTCTATTATTGTTGTTGTTGTTGGCAAGAAGATTTTTTAAGTGTTGTGTAATTGAGGTGTTTTTACTTTTGGGTTGAGTGGAATATGCTTCCTAAATTATTTGGACAATTGGCCTGTTATAGACCAGTCAGGGATGTGCTGGAAAAACACGTGTCAGCTTCTAGAACATCTGAAGCATCTACGACTGGCTATCAATGTGCAAAAAAGCAGGCTTCGCCCCACACAGGACATCACATTTCTGGGAATTAATTTGGACTCGCAATCGATGAGAGCGTGTCTCTCTCTGGAACGAATATAGTCCTTGGTCAGCACTTTCACCTCGTTCGAACCAGGCGAGTGGTTATTCTGAAAAGCTTTCAAAGATTCTTGGGGCTTATGGCAGCAGCAGCGGTGGTGTGCCAGCTCGGGCTTCTGCATATGAGACCATTTCAGCTATATCTAAAATCCCTGGTGCCGCGCAAAGCATGGGAAAAGTTTTGCATCTTGGTGACTCACTGATGCATGGGGACACTTGTTGGTTGGTTAATGATGGGTGTGTGCATTTTGGTGATTGTTTGATGCATGGGGACACTAGCTAAATGGTAAAGATTGCGTCAGAGCAACTGAACAACATTAATTAGGAAAACAGTGTGTCAATAATGCAAAATGACAGTTAAAGGCAGTTCATCATTGAATTCAGTGATGTCATCATGCAGCTCAGTTCAGTTTAAATAGTATCTGTGCAATAATTTGCAATCAAGTCAACGATACGATATCGCTGTAAATGAAGTGTCCCCAACTAAGCAAGCCAGAGGCGACAGCGGCAAGGAACCAAAACTCCATCAGTGAGAGAAAGGAGAAAAAAACCTTGGGAGAAACCAGGCTCAGTTGGGGGGCCAGTTCTCCTCTGACCAGACGAAACCAGCAGTTCAATTCCAGGCTGCAGCAAAAGTCAGATTGTGCAGAAGAATCATCTGTTTCCTGTGGTCTTGTCCCGGTGGTCGTCTGAGACCAGGTCTTTACAGGGGATCTGTCTCTGGGGCTCTAGTCCTGGTCTCCGCTGTGTTACGAATGAGGTCAAATCTCTAGTCAAAGAGTATTTCAAAACCCATTCATAACAATAATCAGGGAGCCGATCAACAGACTCCCTGGAGTCCCCGCTCTCACTCCCAAGGTTTCAAAACACCAAAAACACTCTTTAAAGTGAAAAAGTGAATTTATTAAACAAAAGTAGATAAGGAGCAACATAAGCTTCAGGAGGGGGAAGAGCCAAAACAAATAACAAAACAAAGCTAACTCATTTTAGAGATACTAACCTAGAATTAAAAGAAACTAAACAAAAGTACAAAAGCTTCCCTCCCTAATTATCATAACCAGGAGAAAACGAATAATAAAAGAAAGGCACCCACCTCCCTACCATGCTCCAATTAGGTAAGGATCAGGATTTAACAAAAAGAGTCATAACATAGCAAAAGATAGTGGTTTACAACAAAGGTCTCATAACAACCAGTTAACAAACACTATGGGCACCATACTACATACTACATACATACATAAACACATCTGTCTATCAGTCAAGGAAGCCATGAGAGCGGGAAGCCGTAGATCCATGGTTCAGGAGACTTAAATACAGCGCCAATCACTCCAGTCACCAATCAGGGCACTCGTTAGCAGCTCCACCTGTGAGTCATTGCAGTGAGAGTAACAAAAGAGGGAGGAAGAAAAACACGCCAGGGAAAACTAAACCACAAACACACATCTTCCCCATGAACCACACAACCTACTACACTCCCACGTAACACCTCCCCACCAGAAAGATGCTAACAGGAAGTTTGTATCTACTACACTGCACTACTGCAATTATTTTACACTTCAGCACCATAAACTCGAGACAGCGCATCCGCGACAATATTCTGTGAGCCTTTTTTATGTCGGATATCCAAATTAAACTCTTGAATTATTAATGCCCAGCGCATTAAACGTTGATTCGAATTAGACATCCGAGCCAAAAAAACAAGTGGGTTGTGGTCGGTATACACCACAATTGGAAATGAACTTCCACCTAAATACACCTCGAAATGTTGCTACGCTAATAGCAACGCAAGAGCCTCTTTTTTCGACGGTACTATATCTGCGTTGACATAACGTGAACTTTTTCGAGAAGTAACAAACTGGGTGATCAACCTCGAACTCACTCTCTTGAAGTAAAACCGCACCAGCTCCAGTAGCAGAGGCATCCACTTCCAACTTGAAAGAGCTTGCAAACTCTCGGGCTGCCAAAACAGGAGCATAACACAGCAAATCCTTAGCTGCTTGAAAAGCCTGCTCACAAGCAGGAGACCACACGAAAACTCGAGCTGTGCTAAGAAGATCGGTTAATGGTGATACCACACTGGCAAAATTACGACAAAACCCTCTGTAGTATCCGGCCATCCCCAAAAATCGACGCAGTTCTCTTTTTATTCACTGGTACTGGAAACTTCATGACAGATGCAATCTTCGCATCAACCGGACATACCTGATCTTGACCCACTCTTTTCCCCAAGTAAACCACTGTTGCCTTGGCGAACTCACATTTGGCTAGGTTCAAAGTCAGAGATGCACCACAAAAGCGTGAAAGTACTTCACGTAAAGAACTTAGATGTTCTTCCAAACTAGAAGAATATATTACCACATCGTCCAAATAAGCCTCACACTTCTGAACTCCATCTAGTACAATATGCATTAAGCGTTGAAATGTTGAAGGCGCATTACGCATTCCAAACGCCATAACAGAGTACTGCATAAAGTCATCAGGAGTTACAAACGCTGAAATCTCTGAGGGGTAAGAGGAACTTGCCAGTACCCCTTAAGAAGATCTAGTTTTGTAACAAACTTTGCGGGACCCACTCGATCTATACAGTCTTCCATACGTGGAAGTGGGAAAGAGTCAGGTTTAGTTACTGCATTGACTTTGCGATAGGTCAGTGCAGAACCGAACCGATGAATCAGCCTTGGGAACTAACAAACAAGGCGAACTCCATGCACTGTGACTGGGACTTGCAAAATTATTCTGACGTAAATACTCGACCTCAGCTTTCATTAACTCACGCTTCCTTGGATTAAGCCGAAAGGGGTGCTGTTTTATGGGCTGGGCTGCGCATTTCCGACATCAATATCATGCTGAAGCACTATAGTCTGAGATGGAATGTCACCAAAGAGTGAGTGATTACTTTCAATTAGCTCAACGATATCCTTCCTTTGATTCGGAGCTAAATAACTTAAGTGAGAGCCCAACTCCTTCAAAATCACAGAATTCGACAAATAACCACAAGGTACAGAAAACTCCTGTTCAATCTCATTTGCTCCCGCTGACACAACAGCGGCACTCGGCTTGACAATAAGAGCAGACTCGTCTTGCATATAAGACTTCAACATGTTAACATGAACCATCCGCGTTTTTCCTCCGCCGTTCAGGCGTGCAAATCAAATAATTCGTATCACTCAACTTTTTCGTCACCCTAAAAGGACCTGAAAAATCTTGGTTGTAGAGCAGACCCTGGCACTGACATTAACAGCAAAACAGAATCACCAGGCTGAAAAGAACGAGCAACACTCTTGCGGTCATAATGCTCCTTCATCTCACTCTGTGACTCAGCCAAATTTACCTTCGCCATCTCACAAACCCTACGAAGCCGTTCACGAATAGAACTAACATACTCTGATACGAGAACCAGCGGCGTATTATCAAGAACAAGTTCCTCGCGTAACAGCTTTAAAGGTCCCCGAACCGTATGTCCAAAAATTAGCTCTGCAGGACTAAACCCTAACGATTCTTGAACCGTTTCCCTTATCGCAAATAAAAGTAAAGGGAGATCATCAGCCCAGTCCTTACCAGCTTCTACACAGTGCGCCCGCATCATTGACTTGAGCGTCTGGTGAAATCTCTCTAGAGCCCCCTGCGACTGTGGATGATATGCACTCGACACTACATGATTAACGGAAACCCCTTTCAACATTTGCTCAAACACTTTAGATTTAAAATTTGTTCCCTGATCGGTCTGGATCACGCGAGGTAACCCAAACGTTGAACAAAATTTAATCAACTCTTTAACAATGGTTTTTGCTTTGATGTTACGCAATGGTATTGCCTCTGGAAAACGAGTCGCCGCACACATTAACGTTAAGATATACTGAAAAACCCGCTTTCAATTTCAGTAGGGGACCAAAACAGTCTAGAATGAGTCGCTCGAATGTTTCTCCCATCACTGGAATAGGCTGCAAAGGAGCCGGAAGAATTGTTTGATTGGGTTTACCAGCGAGTTGACACCCGTGACATGAACGACAATGGTTTGACACAGCAGATCTTAAACCAGGCCAATAAAAATATTTAGCCACTTGCATGAATGTTTTAGTACTGCCTAAATGACCAGACAGGGGGTGGTCATGAGAAAGTTTAAGCACAGCCTTTCGATAACCAACAGGTAATACAATCTGATTCTCTGGACTTAATCCAGCCTCTTTTGCTTTACGAGACAGCCACTCACGCATTAAGATGCCTTGGTCCCAGAAATACCGTACCCCATCAGCACTACCTCCTTCCCTTTTATTCTCCACGGCCTCAATACAGCACGTTAGAGAAGGGTCGGACTTTTGGGCTCTACCAAGTTGTTCTCTCCCCATTGTCAAAGAAGATTCTTTCTCAGGAATCTCATCATCTGCATTACCCACACTGTAAACAACAGATAACCTTAACTCAGAGGGAGAATCTGGAGAAGCAAGAAAAGTGTCAGACAAATCAATCACATCCTCATTTTTACGTGCCTGTGCACGAGTGACTGCACATACTGAAAATACTGAGGGGAATAGACTGGCAAGCTCCGCATCACAAACCGGAGTCTTCGCTACAATTGGGTGATGGAAAAACTTTAGCACCGGCCAGGTCATTTCCCAAGATTAAACTTACGCCCTCTACAGGCAATCTGGAACGTACCCCTATTTTTACCGGACCTGAAACCAGATCAGAGGTCAAAAACACCGTATGAAGAGGAACTTTAACACAATTCAATTCGATTCCACGAACTAACACATCAGTTCCAGTGTACGTCACCTCTGAAAATGGTAATGCACTTTCCAGTATAAACGATTGGGCTGACCCCGTATCCCTCAAAATAGAGATTGAATTCCTCGTACCATCCAGAGAAACTGACACACTCCCCTTTAAATACAAAGGGAGTAAATGCAGAATTGTCTGAAAAATTCTCAACACCAAACTCTCGCTCAAGAACAATATTAGCCACACTTTTAGGCTTAGAGGCAGCATTTCTATTCTTCCAGGCTTTACAATCAACAACAAGATGACTTGGGTCTAGGCAATAAAAGCAAACTCTTTTATTCTCAACATTCTTGCTCTCTTCCTTACCCTCTACCGCAGAGCGCACCATTGGTTTTGTTGAGCGAGTGTACATCAAAGGTTTCTGCACCCCTGAAAACGTTGAAGTACCATGAGTTGGGCCAACAGCAGAAGAAAATACAGTCTTATGTGTCAAAACATATTCATCCGCCAATACTGCAGCTTCTGAAAGGGACTTAACCTTTTGCTCATTTAGGTAAATCACTAAATTGTCTGAAAAACAATTTTTAAAGTCCTCCAACAGAATCAGTTCTTGAAATTGCTCAAACGTAGTCGTTTTCGAAGCAGCGCACACCACTTTTCTAACAGAGCTCTCTTATCGCGTGCAAACTGCACAAACGTTTGTTTAGCCGATTTAGTATATTTACGAAACTTTTGCCTGTATGCTTCAGGTACAAGTTCATAAACCCGCAAAACAGCAGCTTTTCACCAAATCATAATTAAGAGACTCCTCGATAGGCAAAGCAGAACACACTTCTTGAGCTTTACCAACTAAACTGCATTGTAACATTAACCCCCACATATCTTTCGGCCAGTTAAGTTTAGCAGCAATACGCTCAAATGCGATGAAATAAGCATCTGCTTCTGATTCTCGAAAAGGAGGCACAAGCTTAATGTACTTACTGGGATCAAACAAATTAACAGCAGCAGGCTGAATAGGTGAAGGCATGCTTGCATGCACTGGAGTTACGACAGATGGACTAGCAGTAAACGCACGCTCTCTTTCCTTTTCCTTATGCACCATCTCTAACTCACGTAAATGCAACATACGATTCTCATGTTCTTGCCGCTTTATCTGTAACTCCACTTCTTTTACTTTTAATAAGAGCAACGGATCTGATTGAGATGTCAGATCAGTTTTAGCAGTCTCATACACACTCTTCTCAATTTCACCATCAGCAGAAAAAAAACCTTGCTCAACCAGTTTAGCATAAACTTCAGCTTTAACCACCTGCTTAGGTGCAGAACTTACTACAGAAACCTTCAAAAATTTCAGCAATCTGTATTAGATCTTTTTTTCGAAATGCATCAAACTGCTGTATAGTGGGCTTTGACATAAATGATCCAACATCTAACTCCATTATTAGTGTTCGTTACTGCTTTCCACTAAATCAGCAAGACAAAAATAGGAGTAAATTTTACTCACCAAGACGACAGAAAATGGTACCACTTAGACTTGTTCGTTATCCACAAAAATTAACGAGCGGTCACTTCCACTTGTAGTCAAAACAAGAAAGAAAGAATTCATTAAATTAACACAAAAACAAGCGGACGAGCCCCCATTTGTTACGAATGAGGTCAAATCTCTAGTCAAAGAGTATTTCAAAAACCCATTCATAACAATAATCAGGGAGCCGATCAACAGACTCCCTGGAGTCCCCGCTCTCACTCCCAAGGCTTCAAAACACCAAAAACACTCATGAATTTATTAAAGTCATGAATTTATTAAACAAAAGTAGATAAGGAGCAACATAAGCTTCAGGAGGGGGAAGAGCCAAAACAAATAACAAAACAAAGCTAACTCATTGTAGAGATACTAACCTAGAATTAAAGAAACTAAACAAAAGTACAAAAGCTTCCCTCCCTAATTATCATAACCAGGAGAAAACGAATAATAAAAGAAAGGCACCCACCTCCCTACCATGCTCCAATTAGGTAAGGATCAGGATTTAACAAAAAGAGTCATAACATAGCAAAAGATAGTGGTTTACAACAAAGGTCTCATAACAACCAGTTAACAAACACTATGGGCACCATACTACATAGAAAACACATCTGTCTATCAGTCAAGGAAGCCATGAGAGCGGGGAGCCGTAGATCCATGGTTCAGGAGACTTAAAGGGATAGTTCACCCAAAAATCAAAATTATGTCATTAATGACTCACCCTCATGACGTTCCAAACCCGTGAGACCTCCGTTCATCTTCGGAACACAGTATAAGATATTTTAGATTTAGTCCGAGAGCTTTCTGTCCCTCCATTGAGAATGTATGTACGGTATACTGTCCACGTCCAGAAAGGTAATAAAAACATCTTCAAAGTAGTCCATGTGACATCAGAGGGTCCGTTAGAATTTTTGAAGCATCGAAAATACATTTTGGTCCAAGAATATCAAAAACTACTACTTTATTCAGCATTGACTTCTCTCCCGGGTCTGTTATGAGCGTTCACAGCACATCCGGTTCGCGAAAGATCTTCCTCGATGTAACCGGATCTTCTTGAACCAGTTCACCAAATCGAACTGAATCGTTTGAAACGGTTCGCGTCAACAATAAGCATTAATCCACAAATGACTTAAGCTGTTAACTTTTTTAACATGGCTGACACTCCCTCTGAGTTCAAATAAACCAATATCCCGGAGTAATTCATTTACTCAAACAGTACACTGACTGAACCGAGCCAGATAACGAACGAAACATTGACTCGTTCTCGAGTCAAGAACCGTTTCTGTCGGACGCGTCCGATTCGAGAACCGATGAGCTGATGATACTGCGCATGCGTGATTCAGACTGACACACAGCGCGTCTGAACTGAAACTGGTTCTTTTGGTGATTGATTCTGAACCAATTCTGTGCTAATGTTATGAGCGCGGGTAAACCGAAGGCTTCAATCAAGGGCAATCATCGCCAATGAAGTCATTACGTCGAGCGCAAAAGAACTGGTGAACCGTTTTTCGGCAACCGGTTTATTGAATCAAACTGTCCGAAAGAACCGGTTCGCGGAGAAGAACAGAACTTCCCATCACTACCGGTGATCCGAAAACCGATGCAACCGGTTCTTGACTCGAGAACGAGTCAATATTTAGTTCGTTATCTGGCTCGGTCATCAGTTCAGTCAGTGTACTGTTTGAGTAAATGAATTACTCCCGGATATTGGTTTATTTGAACTCAGAGGGAGTGTCAGCCATGTTAAAAAAGTTAACAGCTTAAGTCATTTGTGGATTAATGCTTATTGTTGACGCAAACCGTTTCAAACGATTCAGTTCGATTTGGTGAACTGGTTCAAGAAGATCCGGTTACATCGAGTGATTCGTTCGCGAACCGGATGTAAGGTGAACGCGCTCATAACAGACCCGGGAGAGAAGTCAATGCTGAATAAAGTCGTAGTTTTTGATATTTTTGGACCAAAATGTATTTTCGATGCTTCAAAAAATTCTAACGGACCCTCTGATGTCACATGGACTACTTTGAAGATGTATTTATTACCCTTTTGGACGTGGACAGTATACCGTACATACATTCTCAATGGAGGAACAGAAAGCTCTCGGACTAAATCTAAAATATCTTATACTGTGTTCCGAAGATGAACGGGTTTGGAACGACATGAGGGTGAGTCATTAATGACATAATTTTAATTTTTGGGTGAACTATCCCTTTAATGAGTTATTAATTAAATAATTTTAATTATCAGGGCACTCGTTAGCAGCTCCACCTGTGAGTCATTGCAGTGAGAGTAACAAAAGAGGAAGGAAGAAAAACACGCCAGGGAAAACTATACCACAAATACACCTCTTCCCCATAAACCACACAACCTACTACACTCCCACGTAACAGCTGTCTTTCAGGGCTGTAGAGGTCCTTTCTAGGTGCTAATCCACCATCTGGGCTGGATACATACTGGATCCGGGTGACTGCAGTGACCCTCTGACTTGGATACAGACTGGATCTGGTGGCTACGGTGACCTCGGAATAAGAGAGAAACAGACTAATATGAGCGTAGATGGCCATTCTTCTAACGATGTAGCAAGTACATCGGGGGGTGTTATGGGAAGTGTTCCCGGTTCCAGTTTACCTAATTAATGCAGCCTAAAAATCCTTTAACGGATTTTGGATATTAGAAGTGTATTAGTATTTTTATGTGTAAGCCAGGTTAAAGAGATGGGTTTTTAATCTAGGATTTATACTGCAAGAGTGTGTCTTCCTCCCGAACAATGTTAGGTAGGTTATTCCAGAGTTTTGGCGCTAAATAGGAGAAGGATCTGCCGCCCGCAGTTGACTTTGATATTCTAGGTATTATCAAATTGCCAGAGTTTTGAGAACGGAGCGGACGTGGAGGACTATAATGTAACAAGAGCTCGTTCAAATACTGAGGTGCTAAACCATTCAGGGCTTTATAAGTAATAAGCAAGATTTTTTAAATCTATACGATGTTTGATAGGGAGCCAGTGCAGTGTTGACAGAACCTGGGCTAATATGATCATACTTCCTGGTTCTAGTAAGAACTCTAGCTGCTGCATTTTGGACTAACTGAGTTTTGTTTACTAAGCGTGCAGAACAACCACCCAATATAGCATTACAATAGTCTAACCTTGAGGTCATAAATGGATTAACATTTCTGCATTTGACATTGAGAGCATAGGCCGTAATTTAGATATATTTTTGAGATGGAAAAATGCAGTTTTACAAATGCTAGAAACGTGGCTTTCTAAGGAAAGGTTGCTATCAAATAGCACACCTAGGTTCCTAACTGATGACGAAGAATTGACAGAGTAGCCATCAAGGCTTAGACAGCGTTCTAGGTCATTACATGCAGAGCTTTTTAGGCCCTATAATTAACACCTCTGTTTTTTTCAGAATTTAGCAGTAAGAAATTACTCGTCATCCAGTTTTTTATATCGACTATGCATTCCGTTAGTTTTTCAAATTGGTATGTTTCGCCAGGGGCCGCGAAGAAATATAGAGCTGAGTATCATCAGCATAACAGTGAAAGCTAACACCGTGTTTCCTGATGATATCTCCCAAGGGGACAATGTAAAGCGTGAAGAGTAACGGCCCTAGTACTGAGCCTTGCGGTACTCCATACTGCACTTGTGAACGATATGATACCTCTTCATTCACTGCTACGAATTGATGGCAGTCATATAAGTACGATTTAAACCATGCTAATGCATTTCCATTTATGCCAACAAAGTGTTCTAGTCTATGCAAAAGAATAGTGTGGTCAATAGTGTCGAACACAGCACTAAGATCCAATAGCACTAATAGAGAGATACAACCTTGATCAGATGATAGGAGCAGGTCATTTGTAACTCTAAGGAGAGCAGTCTGAGTACTATGATATGGTCTAAATCCTGACTGGAAATCCTCACAGATGCCATTTTTCTCTAAGAAGGAATATAATTGTGAGGATATTACCTTTTCTAGTATCTTTGAAAGAAAAGGGAGATTCAAGATCGGTCTATAATTAACTAGTTCTTTGGGGTCAAGTTGTGGTTTTTTGATGAGAGGCTTAATAACAGCCAGTTTGAAGGATTTTGGGACATACCCTAATAACAATGAGGGAATTAATAATAGTCAGAAGAGGATCTATGACTTATGGAAGCACCTCTTTTAGGAGCTTAGATGGAATAGGGTCTAACATACATGTTGTTGGTTTAGATGATTTAACCAGTTTTTTTTTATACAATTCTTCCTCTCCTATAGTAGAGAATGAGTTGATGCATGGGGACACTAGCCCCCTGGTTCAACCCAGGGATGTACGAGCAGGGGGTCTCGATGGATACAGTGGTCAGCGGGGAGCCCTTTGCGATGGCAGACCGGCTTATGGCACTTGGACGAGTGCACAAGCAAAGTGGTATAAAAACTGCTATTTTTAGCTTTGCAATGCTTTCTTCCACTCATAAAGGATTGACAAGTCCTGGTGCGAACGTACAACACGACGGTTCATTTGACTAATGCTTCAAATGAACGACTACTAGTCAACCAGAAAAATCCTTAGTCGAGGGCAACACTAGTCCCTGGTGCTTGGTGCACTCTCCGAGCCACCCTTGGAACCGCTGCTCTCCTTCAAGACAGCATTTTTACTCACTTTAGCATGTGGTAAGAGGGTGGGCGATTTACATGCACTGTCTACAAACACTGCGTGTATGGAGTTTGGTAAGGATGACTGTATGGTTAGACTGCAGCCTAGACACTACTTCATTTAGAGTGCAGGTCATTATGCTGCAAGTGTTTGCTCCGCAGGATTAGGAATCAGCGTTGCATCCACTATGCCCGGTCCATGCTCTGCAAGCTTATCTGTAGAGGTCCAGTCATTTCAGACTGGTGGAGTAGCTGTTTTTTTTGTTTCGGGGCCGGGCTAAAGGACTGCCAGTATTGAAACAGCGGCTGTCACATTGGATTGTAGAAGCGATTGCATTGGCTTATGCTTCTAAGAATGAGTCCTGTTTATGGGGAGTACACGTCCACTTTACGAGAAAGCTGGCTTCATCATGGGCTTGGGTGAAAAGTATGTCGATTCAGGATATTTGTCTGGGGGCAGGATGGTCTTCACAGGACACCTGTGCCAAATTTTGCAACCTTGAGATTCCGTCATTTGCACCACTGTTTGTGCAGTGATGTGTCTACAGCTCTTGAATTGGTTGTTGCCTGCACCTAGCCATGCCCCTCCCTGTGAGCAGTAGAAGTTCTAGTAGAAGTTCAGAGCAACGAAAGATGAAAGAGAAAGATGATTACGTTTAGTGTTCTTTGATAAATGGCAGACCGGCTTATGGCACTTGGACGAGTGCACAAGCGAAGTGGTATATAAATTACATTTACATTTTTTGTGTCATGTTATTTAATTATTTATACTAGCTCCTCTACAGTCCTAACAGTGAAGTATGCTTGATAGTGATCTGCTACATCTTCTAGTATAGCCCTCCAGCCAGCCAGCGAGATCAGAACTGCATTCAGCACTGACTTTAGAGAAGCAGGCACTGAACCAGTATAGAGAATGTGTATTCTTACCGCATTCCCTGCCAGATTCAGCACTTTGTTACATAAATAGAAAGTCATGATGTCACAATGTTTTAAAAACACTTTTTTGATAAAAGACACTGAGAACACAGGTTTACACAACACTCCAATGACCCGGATGATTTAGACTCTTTAAAGATTTTAACCTTTCCAGACTGCTTCATCACATGGATTCTACATAAGAAGCACATGCAAATCACACTTTTATGTTGCTGCTGGTCCTTTATAAAAAACTATTTTAACCACATCAGTATAGGGTCAATCTGTGTCAAATCAACCAAATTTCAGAAACTTCCCCAGCTCAATTTTTTGATTTTGTCAATATTTTATTTATTTATTTTTTTTCTGGAGAGAGATAAAAATGTATACCAATGAAAGCCAAAATATTAAATGGCTTGGATGAATATATACTGAGTAATCTACTATTTTGTTGAGGGGGGTCAAAATTACCATTTTCACCTGAGATTCAGAGCCAAATTACAGGGGGTTAAAAATGACTTTTAAAGGATAATGTCTGAGGAATAAGTAATGTTGAAACTAGAGCTGTAACTTGTTTCTCTCTAGCAAAACTACTGCATAGAACATATCTGTCTGAGTGCCAAAAATACACTAAAATAGTCAAGTTGAGGCATGTTAACTTGCTGTCAGTATTCTGTTCATAAGATTCTATATTTGAACCAATTTCAGGAATATTTGGAAAAAGGGATTTTGTTCATTTTAAGAGCTCTTGAAGCTACCAAGAGTTGAAATATTCAGTATCGTGTCTGAATTAAATATTCAATATAAAATATTAAAATATTAATAATTTTTTAATAATATTTATTTATTAATTTTTTTTAATTATTTTATTTTTTTTGTAACATGTAAAGTATAGTCAAAGGTCAAGTAACATCCACTGCTAATGGACATATTTAGCATAATCACTGATAGTACCTCAGACTTTGAAACATTTAATGAAATATCCAACACTGGGTAATTCTGAACCCTGAGTAAATGTAATCATGGGTAATTTTTACCTCAGACTTTACCCAAAGTTAACAATTAATCCTGGTAAGTCATAATCTGATTGGTCACATTTGCATACTTGCAGTGTCAGCAGTCATGACTAGATAAGCACAAATTCACATTTGCTTTTCAACCATTGAAAATGGGTAAGGTTCAGCATTTTGGACATGGGGCTGCATTGAGATCCCCATATCTCTGGAATTGAACCATATAGTGCCTTGAAAATGAAGATTCCAAAAGAAATGTTTATTAAAAATTTTAAATTGATATATCTTTAATATTTCTTGAGTTATTGGCAAGCAAACTTTGGAAAAAGAATGTTTATGACACTTAAGACAGGTATGTTTAATTGTTTTGATAGAGGGAAACAACTCACAAAATGTGTACAATTTAATTTACTCCTGGAGCAATATTGAGATCTGTATATCTCTGGAACTGAACCATTTAGAGCTTTAAAAATGAAGATATCAGGCATGCAAACTTTGGAGAAAGAAATTTTAAAAGTGCTTTCGCCCCATTTTCGAACAATCACTGTTGGCATATAATGCAACAAAGATTGCTAAAGTCAAAATATTTTTATAACAGATCTACCAATCTCTGTGTAAAAGTAACATCATGATGCTGCCATATTTCTGGAGTCATTTTTACCCCCCTGTAATTTGGCTTCACATCTCAAGTGAAAATTGTCATTTTGATCCCCCTCTACAAAAAGGTGGATTACTCAGTAAATATCCATCCATGACATTTCATCACTTTCCTCACTATACATGTTTATCTTTCTTCAGAAAAAAAGTCCAAAATCAAAAATTTGAGCATGTCTCTGCTTTTCTAATGCTTGATTGCAAAATTATTAAGTTAATTGTATAACACTTTCTTTTCTGAAGGTGCAAAATTCGAAAAGCCAACACCCACAGTGCAAATAAGTCACGTGATTGGCTCGATTGCAGATTAGCTGTTATTGCTTTAAAATAAAATAATTTCTGGACCCCTATATATTGTGAAGATACTGTAGATTATTCATAATGTGCATTTCACCTACCAGTGCCCTTTACACTCTCCCCATCACACAGGCATGACAATTGAGAAAATCAAGCAGAATTTTACATTTTATACATTTATTTATACATTTGTTTTATATTTATTTCTAGTTGTTATTGAAAAGGTGAAGCAAAGTGTTTTTTTTTTGTTTGTTTTTTTTTTTTGTTTGTTTTTTTTTTTATCTTTTGTTTATGTGTTATCTGTCTGTGTGATTTATATATGTGTGTGTATAGTTAGGTTACTGTGGGACAAACATTGTGTACTATTGTGACTCAAGTGACAGAGATCATTCACCAAAATGATGAGAACCATAAAAGACCCTTTAGATCCGCCTGGACCTCCTTGAGTTACACAACACCTCTATGTTCAAAATAAACTGCACAATATATTTAACTAGAAGTCCCTGCCGTGTCGTTTTTAATCTGTAGTTTGTTTCTGTTGCATTTTTCTCTGTTCAGAAGGTTAGTTTAATAGCATTTGAAGGGTCTTTGATGCGTTGAGGATTTGTTTTCACATACCTGTTAAGGACTCATTTAGCAATAAACATGGCAGACCGCTGTGTAAAGATTTTTCTATTTTCCTCCTCTTCTTTTTGTCTTTATTACCATTTGTCCACTGGACAGCTACACCTGAACTGCCACCAGAGCTAGAGCTCACGAGCCAGATAGACTTCTCAGCTGAACCTCATTCACTGACTGCCTGTTTGCTTTGCTTCTTGCATCCAGCGTGTGTCTTTGAGCACATCAGCTGTGGGTGTATATGATCTGCATTTGTGTGCTCTCATTGGCTCTGCTGAATGATGTATTCGCAAATCATGAAACAGAAGCTGAGCTGCCTTATGTAATACTACATGCTGAGGCCAGGGCCCATTCAGGTGGGTTCACGACGGCCCTCTGCATTGTTCCCTGCTCTGCCTCTTTTCTGTCTGTGTACCAAACACGTCAAAGCACTTTTTTTGACAGCAGCTTATTTTAACAGCATGTCTTTTGCTGAGAAGTTTCTCTTTAGCATCTTGAATTTTATTCCACTTATTCCAAGGAACAGGACCACACAAAAGCCAAGATTTTGGCCCATGTTCTGTGAACCCATTCTGTCAGGAGGTCCCTTATTGAGTTTCATGCCCTACTTGCATATGGCTGATGTTGCTCCATTCACACAGGACATGGCTGATCCAATCAAGTGCATTGCAATCCTGTGCTGCCGTACTCAAGTCTGTGATCGGCCAAGCACAAGGCATTTTCACACAAGAATGACATTTACATTGATTAGAGCTGTTGGGTGACTGACTATACAAATAAACAAGAAATCGGAGCTATCTTTTTACAGATTGCTGGAAGCTAAAGAAAATAGAAGCACATGGATTGCTGCAATTTTCAGAAACAACTGGAATCCAGGCACTCAAATGTGGATTTGCACATGCCATTACATATCATATATGTTGAATTTAGGAGTAAAAGCATACCCTAGGTTATATATTGTATCGACTATTTATCAGTTAAATATCTTGAATCTTATATTCAACTGTAATCTTTTGTCAGCGTTTAGTGTTCAGGAAAGGGGGGTATTTTACCCAAAACAAACCCAGTTTTCCTGTTAAGTGGTTACCCTACAAAGCTAGTTTAGATAGATAGATGAGTTCTTAAATAGACTGACAGTAACAGTTGACAGTTATCTATATAACTTTAAACGTTTTGACAAAATATATTGAAACAACCAGAATTTTTTTTTTCTTAATAATAATTGTGTCCTTATCTCTTTAATTTGACCAACAAATACTTGACATATGACAAGGAATCAAGTCAAGTCAAGTCACCTTTATTTTTTTAACACTTTATACAACACTGATTTAAAGCAGTCAAAGCAGCTTAACAGTGTCAGACAGGAAATTAGTTTGTCAGTAATGTAGAGGACAATACCAGTGAGTCATTTTTTCCAGCTAAAGTCAGTTCATTGATGTTTCAGTGATGTGAGCCAGTGCAGTGTTGACAGAACCGGGCTAATATGATCATACTTCCTGGTTCTAGTAAGAACTCTAGCTGCAGCATTTTGGACCAGCTGGAGTTTGTTTATTAAGTGTGTCAGAACAACCACCTAATAAAGCATTACAATAATCTAACCTTGAGGTCATAAACTCATGAATTAATGTTTCTGCATTTAACATTGAGAGCATAGGCCGTAATTTAGATATATTTTTGAGATGGAAAAATGCAGTTTTACAAATGCTAGAAATATGGTTTTCAAAGGAAAGATTGCTATCCAATAGCAGACCTAGGTTCCTAACTGATGACGAAGAATTGACAGAGCAGCCATCAAGTGTTTTAGGTTATTACATGCAGAGGTTTTTGCTCCAATAATTAAAACCTCTGTTTTTTAAAAATTTACCAGGAAATTACTAGTCATCCAGTTTTTATATCAACTATGCATTCCAAATTTGTATGCTTCCTTGGGCTGCGAAGAAATATAGAGCTGAGTATCATCAGCATAACAGTGAAAGCAAACAGCATGTTTCCTGATGATATCTCCCAAGGGTAACATTTTAGGTACATATTGGTACATATTGCACTTGTGATTGATATGATATCTATGATATTTACTGCTATGGAATTGATGATGGACAGATAAATACGATTTGAACCATGACTATGCTATTCCACTAATGCCAACCTAATTTTCTAGTCTATTCAAAAGAATGTTGTGGTCAATAGTTTCAAACACAGAGCTAAGATCCAATAGCACTAATAGAGAACTACAACCTGGATCAGATGATAAGAGCAGGTCATTTGTAACTCCGATGAGAGTAACCTTAGTGCTATGATATGGTCTAAATCCTGACGGGAACTCCTCAGAGATACAATTTCTCTCTAAGAAGAAACATAACTGAGAGGATACTGCCTACTGAAGTTTTGAGATTGGTCTGTAATTAACTAATTTTCTAGGTTCAAGCTGTGTTTTTTAAATGAGAGGCTTAATAACAGCAAGTTTGAAGGTGTTGGGGACATATCCTAATGACACTGATGAATTAATAATATTCAGATGTGGATCTATGACTTCTGGAAGCACCTCTTTAAGATTAGACTGAATAGGCTACTAAAAGAGGTGCTTTAGAAAAAGAGGTTCTTAAAATGTCAAATTCATTGCGCTTCTCAATACACATTGTTTCAAAGTAGCTTTACATAAAGTCAAATTCTACTTCAGCAGAGCAAACTTGATTCAAATCTGAAACAAACAGGTGCAAAGACTAGACCTACGAAAATGATTACATGTTTTTTATTATTATCTTTCCACCTTATTTTTATGGTAAGACCAGGTGTGGCTATTTGAATGTCTTCCAGTGTCATCTGCTTACATTTATTTTAGCTGTGCAAAAACAGTTCTTTTTTTTTTTATTTACATGAGTTTTTTTTTTATGAATAGACTTTTTTTTTTGTTTTTTTTTTTTGTTGTTTTTTTCATTTAATAGCTGTCTCAATCACTCACTCACGCACACACACGCACACACACCCACACACACACACACACACACACACACACACACACACACACAAGGCATTTAAAAGTAATTTTTTTTCTTTCTTCTGAGAAAACTGAATTTAAAACCAGAATACAGAAGTTCATATAATGAAACCAGTTGCCAGTGGCTGTGTTTAGGGTTAGGGGTTGGTTATAATATAATATAATATAATATAATATAATATAATATAATATAATATAATATAATATAATATAATATAATATAATATAATTAATACATAAACAGTAAATCATTCATATAAATTAATAATTCAAATACAGAATTGAATAGCATAAAATAGTGCAATCACTAACTGGAGAAATGTGAAGCTATAAGATGCTTTTGTCAAATCAAAATCAATTTTCATAAACCAGTTTGAAAAAATATTCCATTCTTTGTTATAAACACTGTGAAGTGCATTAAACATTACATGATGCCAAGGGTTCCCAAACTGGGCTTCTTGTGAAAGTGATAACTGAATTTTTAGGTTGAGTGTTTAAGTGTATGAAGCTGAGTTTGATACTGAGATGAAAACATCCAATTAAAGGAAATCTGTAAGTAATCAGCTTATGTATCTGTAATATATGCTGGATGGCTAGAGTAGACTGTGGTGTTTGAAAGAGCTCCTGTATTAAAGAGGAAAGTATTCTTCCTTAACTGTGACCTAATTCTGTGAGCAATGTTGACCTAGAAATATCAATGATTCATGTCTTACCATTATTAATATCTTCTGTTTAGCCAGTTCACATTTACAAATTGTATATTTTGTAATATATTTTATTTACAATCTTGTGTGTGTATGACTTTTTATTACCTTTTGGTTTCCAGTATGCGCTCGTTCTCTGTGTGACGCTGAAAGGTAATTGGATGCAATAGCGGCTGGTGGGTTGGAGGCACGCTAAATTGTAGTGGTCTGGTGATCACCTATCATGGAATTCTGATTGTTTGCTTCTGCTTATCTACTGTAAATTTATTTATTTATTCTTTTACATTTAAATATACAAATAGACATTATGGTTGTTTTGTATTTAAATTAATTCAATTAATATTAAATTATCCTTCTTCCATTTTCCACCTTAAAATTATGTGTAGGCTGTGACTGATGAGCTGCCACTGGGATTTAACTCACAAAATAATGCCCAGATCATATTTCACCCCAAAATCAAAAATAAATTAATCAAGAACAAGATCTTGGGTAAAGCATGGTGACAACAAAACAGACTCGCTGTAGCATGATGGTTAGGTGTAGGTAGTCACACACAAAACAAGGGGCTGAATTATAAATCCTCCTTTAAACCAGAGTTACCCGAGTGCTCCAGGAGGATAAGAACAATCCCCACTTGCTAACTGTACTAACAAACCTTGTCATCCTGATGCATAACATTTTCAATTAAATTTAAATTTTAATTAAATGAATTTATTAATTTATTTGTTTCCTTGTATTTTTGGATGGAATGTCCTCTCGTGGCCAATTGATGATAAACACAATCTATGAGGCCATTGTAGAGCAATGGTTTTAAATCTCAAACTCTATGTTGTATTATATTAACTATAATCTGCAGTCTTTCTATGCGCTGCACTTACACTCTGAAGTGCATTTGTGATATGCTTGGTGAACAAAATGAGTTATTGCGCTCGGTAGATGTATAGTGCTGTGCCAGTCAACACCATCATGGTGCTGAAAGCTTCCTGGGATTCAGTCGGCTCCCACTCTTCACATGATAACTGACATGCAGGGTTAGAAAGCTGATGCTTTATACTTAGAATAAAAAAATAAAAATCCTCCTGTGAGCCATTACTGCTTCTGGTCAAGAGTTACCGAGGTAAACCACAATGACTGTGCTGAAGAAGGAAGTCTAAAAGGTTTCTGGCTGGATTGCCAGCAGTAATACACCCAATGTAAAGCTTAACAGGACATGTGAGATTTTCTGCTCTAGTTTTCAAGCAGAACACGACCAGTGTGACACTTTGACACAATATGAGCGCGAATCTCTCTTTATGGTATTTATCCCACGTCACCACAAGGGAGAGCTGGAAGTAAATGTTTCGAATATATAAATAAATCTATGGGTTAGATACATTAGAGGCGTGTATGTGCGCGTCCAGTAGTTGCTGAATCTGTATCCCCTCCCACCCGAGCTCGAGCGCACTGAATGCGCAGGAGAGAGAGAGTGATGATGGCGGAGGAAGATCGGCGCTGAGCGGATCTTTATATAATTGCGTCCGCTGAGTTTATTGTAATTATAAAACATAATCGGCCTGCTCGCTAGATCCAACCATGGGTAACGAGACGAGCCTGGAGGGCGGTGAAGGGGCCTCTATGGTGGGGATGTCGGTTTCAGCACCGCCGAACTCTGGACAGCTCCTGAAGCCCGTCAATGGCGCAGCGGCCGGCGCTGGAGCATCACTCGAACCCAGGGCGGGGATGAGTAGGTAAGACTAGGGGTCGTTTTTCTGCTTGTTTTACAGCATACACGTCTGCGTGTTTGCATGTGTTTTCCTCCTCGAATAAGATCTACGATTTGACAGCGAGAAGCCGTGTGATTGATTGTGAGCGGAACGGAGGATGCTCAGCATCGCTTTGTGATGCTTGTTTCTAGGCTACGATCTCTGCTCACGAACATAAGTGTTCCGTTCACCGCGGTGGAGAATTAAAGACGGGGTTTCTGATGTGCTGACGTCGTCAGATCAGAGAGATCCACACACCTGAGCCTCAAGATGACCAACTGAGAAACCAAAAGGATGCTGAGAGAGAGAGAGAGAGAGAGAGAGAGAGAGAGAGAGAGAGAGAGAGAGAGAATTGTATATGAACGTGTGAATGAGAATTGTGCTCACATGCGTTTGAATATTTTCTCCACCAAGAATTACAAACACAGCGTCATATTTGATGTTGGTTGTTCGTGAAATCACCAGTCATCGCTCCCTTTGAGATTTGCCATGTATGCTATAGAAGTCTGCTGAATATATAGCGAAGAATTACGCAGCCATCTGTCATCACTTATAGGCTACACCTGAATTACTTAAAAGACACGATTTCATTTTTTAAGATTCTGTTCGTTATTGTTGGCTGCTGAGGTGTTTCTGTGCATCAATCGATTCCTCTAAGAAAACTCATTCAGATATTACGGACAGCGAATATTGCTTCCTTTCTGCAAATGGCTGTTTGTATGTGGTAGAGGGTAAGAGTAGCTACAACTGTAAGTGCTTTTACATGAAGAATTGATAGCACTGCAATACACACACATCAGCTCATTCATCCGTTCATCAGAAGAGTGACTCATATTTACATCCGAGGCTATACTGATCTCTGTGTAAGATGCTAAGAATAGGATAGGATACAGCCATCACCCACTACCACAGCACATCTGTGTTTTTATTCCGTCGACGATGGCGTGGAGAAGTGTTGATTTTCCTTTGCACTCGAGCGATCCCTTAAAAAAAAAAACGCACAAACACCGCGCCTGCTGGATTCATTCCGGTCGCTCCCGTTTTGATGTGTGATGGCCCATAAAACTAGTAAAAACGATTTAATTTATGCGAAATTGTAATGGAATCTTTTGTAAACTGAATTTGTATTGTATTGTAATTATGACAGTTATTCTTGCAGCATATGCCTGTAAGCAGCAATTACGAAATCAGTCCATTAGGCATTTTTATTCCATTTAAATTACGTTATTATAAGCCATTTATTTATAATGTATTACAGTTGCTTTTAACATTTGATAAATGCTGCCACCAAATTAATATGGTATTGTCACGGATGATTACATGTTCATGTTTTATGTTAATACACCAGTGGGTTGCAGAGGTACAGGCCTTGCTGTTGTCTTTCCATCAAATTTGCAAACAAAGGTTCAGATCTATTATAGCCAGAATGGTCTGATGATGATCCAAGCCAAATTTGGTGGAGATCCAGGGAACACTGTAGAACCTACACTGGCTGTGTCAGATTCACCGCCATGCCCATAGTGCACTGTTTGAAGAGACAGACATTTTGTAGTGCTGTCCGAAACCATAGCTAACACTACTGAGTGTTCATTTGGCCCAATAATGCACACAGTGCTGAGTGTACAACCAATGTACACTAGAGAATGCCTAGAATACAGTGTGTGGGTTGTGGCAAATTAATTCCTGGGTCTCGCCAGATGATGGCGTCCATAGCTGAATCACACAGGTGTAAGGTCCCCTTTAATATATTAAAAATCAATTAATTACAGTTTGTACAAGCTATTTTCCATGACAGATTTCAACACATATCATTTCGTTACTCCCAGAGTTTGGCACCACTAGCGCAACCACACTCTCAGTCTTTTTATTTTATTAATAAACAGCAAGCATAAAGTATGCAAAAGTGGCACCCCTTCCAGTGCACTGAGTCCACATTTGTTCACTCTTTTTCATATAATGTTTTAAGTGGACAAATTGTCGGATGATTTTGTATACAAGAACTGACAATGAAATGGCAAAGGTTTGGAGGGCATTTGAAGATCTCGTCAGCTCTGAAAATAATGGAGTATGAGATACTGACAACCCATTTTGTTAAGCAAATATGGCTGAGACGTGTCATGCTAGTGATACTCAAACACTACTCAAATTAATTAAATTAAAATTTATTAATCCGTCAAACAGGCAAATTTTTCCTGAATAAATGGGAAAAAATTCCAATTTAATTAACTGTCAAAGAGTAGCCTTAGTGCAGTATGTTAGCTACTTACAGATTCATCTGAACGTCACGCAGTAATACTGTAATGCATATGTGTGCGATCCTTTCAGTGCAACTTATAATATTTAAGGCTGTATATGAGCCTGTGTTTAAAATACTTTTTACATGGTACATGCTGTGTATAGTGTGGAAATGCAAGCAGTTGCCATGGTAACAAACATTGTGGTCTGCATGTGCTAGCGAGCGAAAACATCCTGCATCTGAGGCATTTACTGTATAAATATTGCATCAGAGTGTCTATATACACTAAGTGCAAATAGCCCCCCTTGTTGGCAGAGGCTAATTACTGTACACTTACTCTGCCCACCATTGCTCGGTATTATGGAGAGGAAAAGAGCCCGAAATTAGATTTTGACGCGACCAACATAACTTCGAATCTGCCTTTTTCGGATCCCATTCTTCCCCCTATTGTCATCGCATGCCAGGTTTTTTTTTTTGTGTGTGTGTGTATTATAGTGAATGAAATTGGGAATAAAGAGTCTAAACAATTATTTTATAGATTTGTAATTAAAATCTCATTGATCAGATGGACTGGCATACTGACCTCAACATATGAAGCTCATTTTGTCACCACGCTCAAAACCATAGCTCCTTTTATGCACCTTTGATCATCTGTTGCTATTTGTGTAATTAATATTGAAAGCTATAATAGCTTCTGCTATATTCTATGCTGTGTTAAATGGCAAATATTTTAAGGTTTGTGAGCAGTTTGCTTTATTGTGATTTTATTGTTTTTACACTCTGTTATAGAGTGTAGCATAGCTGAACTAAATTCACGTCACAGGAAACAGCATAGTCCCTGTTGTATTATAACCACATAAAATATAAATATCATTTGATCAGTAGTGAATAAAGGCATCTCTGGTTGGTCAATGACATGCTGAGGCTGCAAAAATATACAAGGGCTGTCCGGAAAGTATCCACTCATGTAATATAAAAAATACAAGATGAGAGATACGATACGACGGAAACGGCCGCAGCTATGGACAACTGCTGATTGGCAGCTTCATCACGACAATGCGCCCACACATGCATCACATCTCGTGCAGAGTTTATTGGTGACTTCTGGCTTTTCCCAAAACTAAATTCACCTTTGAAAGGGAATCGATTTCAGGCCGTCAGTAAGATACAACAAGACAGTCGTTGGCAATTCCAACAAAGGAATTTGTATCTTCTTCAATAAATGTCTCTGTTTTTCATATTACATGGCTGAATACTTTCCGGACAGACTTCGTAGACTCTTTTTGTCTTTCGTGGTGAATGCCTTTAGCAGTCATGCATGATAAATCGGCATGATTCTCATGAACGAGCTTGGCATGCAGCACAACTGCACGTACTGTGTAAAACAGTGATTTCCAGTCCTCAGGGCCCACCGCTCTACACATTTTGTACATCCCTCTTATCGGACACCGTCAGTTCAGTTAATAGAGCTTTCTCCTAATGAACTGATGACACAAAATGGTGATTCTCCAGGACCAGGTGCGGAAATCCAGTGGTTTGATGTATAAGATGACTATACTATGAGTGTTGGATAAGATAATCTGTTATTCTATCAAATAATAAGGCTGGAAGGCTGTATATCATGTATGACATGTAATATTCATAACCACTGATAGCAGAACATCATTGTGTCCCAAAAACCCCTCAGCATCATTCACATGCATTCAAACATGGCGTGCCAAGATCTGGGTCTTGATCAGAGCAGGTCTTCTAAAAGGGAAACTTGGAGCTGTGTTATAGTGCATAGCCTACAGTAAGGGTTTAGCACATAGACAGCAGAATCCATTTTATGCGTGCATGATTGTTTACCACATTTTTTTCACCTAAGTTAGGTTTCAACCCCCACCATACAGCTTTGCAGCACTCTACAAGATTAATAAGAACAGACTAACCTTAGAGTTGCTGGTTGAGAAACTACAAATGGAGGTGTTCTACAGATACTGGGACTGTAGTCTCACTACGTGCATGTGACAGAGGTGGCAGCTCAAGCTGCGTGAAAGGAAAGCGAAGCGTAATAAGCAGCTGGTGTTTGGGCAAGGCTAATGGCTGGACCCAGCAGACATTTACATTTAGTCATTTCACAGACGCTTTTATCCAAAGCAACTCATTAATCAGGAGCATCACAAGCGATTTAACAGTACACAATTTCAAGTTTTGTCAGTAGGCTAAAGTAGTAGACAAGCTAGAGAAGAAGTAAACTGCTCTTCCATGAATATTTTCATCTAATGTACTCTATGTTTCTTGGACAAAACAACTGAAGGCACAGCTTTCTAAAGCTCTGCTGCATTTTATTTCTAACTGAATTGTGGATGGACAATAACATCCTTTCTCAGGAGCTCAGCCAGACAGACTGCCTACTTTTGGCAGAGACCGAAATTGATTACAGTATATTAACCAAAGGGTCTGTAAGCAAAGACTACTGAACATTCATCAATGACGTTTCATCTCACTCCCTACCAAGGGAATTCTGTTTACATCTCTCTAAAGCTGTCAGCTGGCTTCCCACCTAACAACCCCTGGGATTTTTGGTTGTAACTGAATTCAGACACTAATCTGAAGAAACGGCCATAAAGTTGAACAAGCCACTGGCCTGGATGGCATCTATGGACAAAGCAGGGAATCTTAACATGCTGATGATGTTCAACATATTGCTCAAGCAAGCTTCTTTCACTACAGATACATGCTTAAAACTCACGGCCATCCCCAGGAATGGATCATTATCATACAGCAGTCATTTTTCACATCAAAGTCACCATTCCATAAAAACACAATAAACACATGAATTCTTGTTGGTCACTTTTGCAAAAAAGCATCTGCATCTTCTGTTTCGATATAATGGATCTCTGATGTGGTAATATCTTCAGAAATATACAGACACCGATGAGCCAAGGACTTATCATTTTTGGTCTGATTGGGGGAGTTAAACTCTTGAAATCTGGCACCCACAACCATGAAAGCTTGTGGAAACATGTTACCAATGCAAGATAATGCAAATGCCAAATTAACGTTTGCAGGATATAAACAGTGGGCAAATATCACAAACGATTATGCTTAATAATGATTTATAAATTATGCTTAATAATAAATTAATCGACACTTTCACGATTAGTTTATCTTGTCAGCTGTTATAGTAAAAACAAGTTACACATGCAAAGCTCATTTCATATGCAAAGATGTTAGCCAATCATAGCAGTGCAGTGGGCTTTTACCACAGACACACCTCTTCCAATAGGGCCAGAGGCATTTCATGACCCTTTTAAATGTTTTTTTTTTCTTTCTTTTTTTTATAAATAAGATACATTCACATGGGATTTAATTTGAAAGCATTACAACTAAATTTTTAAGAAACATCAGCAGATCAAGTTCCTTTTTATATAACATTTCACAATAAGACCAGTAACATTAAAGAGGACCTATTATGCTAAATTAAAAAAGCAAAAACGCAAAACCGTTTGTGTCTGCAACCCAATGGCTCCAGCCATGACTGGTTACAGAATTTGCCCTATTAGCTAACACTGCATTCTATTTACCTCGTAAGTCATATTTCAGAGCTGGGAATTATGCCACCTGATGGTTTTTTAGTACACAAGTTGGAAAAGCAAGATGGACACAGCCATTTATATAAATCGATAAAAGCACATAAAAATTTGTATTTTGCACCAATAAGGCCAACATTTCATCTCCACAAATAGAGGTAGTATAGTATTGTGTGCCACTGAGTTTAAGAAAACAAACACAAATGCTAATAAACAATATATTACTACTGTGTCACTTCTGTTGATGCACTGAGTAGTTAATACTAGGCAGGATTTGCATCAAAGTTATTCATAAAGGACAGATCTATATCAACTGTCCACAAGTCAACTTTATATCCAGAAGATATATTGCGCTTTACACTGTGTGAATGTTTGCAGTTCAGTTTGTGAATGTGCTTATCAGTATGTTGCATGGCTAATGTTGCTAAATTGGGTACAAACCAGAGCTATATCATCATTTTAATGCTTGGAAGTTTTAAGATTTTGTGTATATTTCAATTAATCTGAACTAGAGAATAACAAAGTTTGGCATGAGCGCTGTGTCCTCCCCGCCCACACTAAAAAAAAAAAAGATTTTAGTTGTTTGCTCAGTTTACTTAAATAAAATAAGCTAAAACAACATAAATCTTTAGTTTTTTATTCAGTTGTCATTTGCACTAAATCTTATTATATTAAATGAAATTACATTTGTAAAATGTTAACTTAAACCATTGAAGTTAAGTTGGGCCTACATGATTACGTTGCATTGACTGAAACTGGGCAGTGGATTTCTAGTTCCCAGCATGCTTTGCATAGGGATAGACCAGGAGAATAAATGTTGAAATTAAGTGCTGTTTAATGTGTTTTTGATAAAGGGAAAGACATATTAAAGTTTGTTGTTTAGTTATTTTTGACATTTAAAATAGTTTATGTTTATGTTGATTTTTGAGGTTACCATTATGGTGAAGTATAGACTTTGTGGTTAGGCTATAGGCTACAGGAGATGTAACTGTGCTAATGTCATGAAAACATTTTTACTTGATCATTATTTGCATACTACAAAAATTTTACTTAGCATGTTAACAAGTGTTATGTTGGCTGGTGAATTATCATAAGAATAACTGAAAGAAATTAGTTTGAGGGCCAACACATGATTTACACAGTCTATGTTGTCATCATTTTTACTCTTCACAATCAAACGATTATAAAACATTTACATGTGTGTATGACAGCTATTGACAACCTAAGCACAAGCTCCACTCTTCACCACAATGGTAACCAAAACCCCCTAAAAAAAAAAAAAAAAAAAAAACCATCATTTTATGTCGTTTAAACTCTTTTAAATGTTTATTCTTTGAGGATTTTCCATTTTCATAACAATGCAGAAAACTCACGCAACTCATCAGTACATTTAACAATTTAAATTCAAATAAATCAGTTTAAATGCGTGGAAATTTGCGTCATAATTTTAAGTTAGACCAACAAGCTATTTTTTTTTTGAGTGCATATGGCAATAATAATATAAAATAATAATAATAATAATAATAATAATAATAATAATAAATAAAATAAAAAATAATATATATTTACATTTACATTTAGTCATTTAGCAGATGCTTTTATCCAAAGCGACTTACAAATGAGGACAATGGAAGCAATCAAAAACAACAAAAGAGCAATGATATATAAGTGCTATAACAAGTCTCAGTTAGCTTAAACACAGTACATGTAGCAAGGGCTTTTAAATAATATAATAAATAAAAAGAAAACAGATAGAATAGAAAAAGAATAGAGCAAGCTAGTGTTAGAGGTATTTTTTCATAATTGTATAATAAATGAAAAGAAAATAGATAGAATACAAAAAGATTAGAAATGTAGTTAGATATTATTTTTTTTTTAAATAGAATTAGAATAGTGAGTGCTAAAGTTAGAGGGTCAAATAAAGTTGGAAGAGATGTGTTTTTAAGCCGATTCTTGAAGATGGCTAAGGACTCATCTGCTGGGATTGAGTTGGGCAGGTCATTCCACCAGGAGGGAACATTTAATTTAAAAGTCCGTAAAAGTGACTTTGTGCTTCTTTGGGATGGCACAATCAAGCGACGTTCACTTGCAGAATGCAAGCTTCTAGAGGCACATAAGTCTGAAGTAATGAATTTAGGTAAAGGGGTGCAGAGCCAGTGGTGGTTTTGTAGGCAAACATCAATGCCTTGAATTTTTTGCGAGCAGCTATTGGTAGCCAGTGCAAATTGATAAACAGAGGTGTGACGTGTATTCTTTTGGCTCATTAAAAATTAATCTTGCTACCGCGTTCTGGATTAATTGTAAAGGTTTGATAGAACTGGCTGGAAGGGCCATGTAGTTTTGGATTTTGTTTTCCCTTAATAATGAAAACCTTTATTTAAAAACTGCATATTGTGTTTACTTGTGTTATCTTTGTCTAATATGAAAATTTGTTTGATGATCTGAAACATTAAAGTGTGACAAACATCAGGAAGGGGACCAACACTTTTTCACACCACTGTATATGTATTTTTTTTTGGCCAATATATATTTGAAATATATGCTAAATATAAGTTACATTGGAACCTCAATGAAATATATTTTTGAAATAGGGAATATATTTAATTTCAACCTTCATATACCAAAATATATTTCTAAATGAATTTGTTGGCATGAAATATATTTTTAAATGCTTTTAAAAAAATAAATATTTCTATATTTAAAGTTAAAAGTTAAGTTAAGTTTATAAATATTTTTTTCAAAAATACACTATAAAAAAAACAGAAATTAACAATTTTCTTTCACTCAAGTCATTTTAAATTGTATGTAAAACTCTTTAAAATTACTAACAATATCTGTAAAATTAACAATTTGGCTGTTATTTTATGTATTATATCATTATCTATGCATTACAGTAAATCTAATTTATTATACAGAAAAATACTGTATTATTTATAGAAATGTATGTAAAATTACAAAAATAATCTTGATAATAACTCAATGAGTAGGTATTTAAAGGGATACTCCACCCCAAAATGAAAAGTTTGTCATTAATCACTTACCCCCATGTCGTTCCAAACCCATAAAAGCTTCTTTCGTCTTTGGAACACAATTTAAGATATTTTGGATGGCCTGGAGGCTTGAGACTGTCCCATAGACTGCCAAATAAATAACAGTGTCAAGGTCCAGAAAAGTATGAAAATAAAGTCGTTATTTTTTTTATATGTACAAAAAGTATTCTCCTCTCTTCATAACGTTACGGTTGAATCACTGATGGCAGATGAAGTATTCTGATGATGACTTTCATACTTTTCTGGACCTTGACACTGTTATTTATTTGACAGTCTATAGGACAGTCTCAAGCCTCCCTATTTTATCCAAAATATCTTAAATTGTGTTCCGAAGACGAACAAAGCTTTTACGGGTTTGGAACGACATGGGGGTAAGTTATCAATGACAAAATTTTTATTTTAGTGTGGATTTAGTGTGCGTTAAGGGCACTGCGCTTTGCCATTTTTAAGACCCGGGACAGTCTTACGCACTTACTTCCTGTCTCGTGCACGTGCTCTCAAGTAACCAAGACTGTAAGTGTTGGTAATTGGACAAGGCATGTGAATGTATGGACATAATCCGCCATGTTGACATTATCATGTGACTTACGATGTTACAAACGCAACAACTTAAAAGATACGAGCGACAGGTTTAATTCATCTATCTGTAAATATTTTGATGTTGATGACATTTGCTCATTTTGAGGTCTTGTTGAAGAAACAGCTGCCCTTTATTGTGATTGTAGTATAACCAATAAATTTTGGGTTAATTTAAAGTTTTACATTTTTAACTCTACTATGACCCACAGTTTTATCCTTAAATATATTATATTTTATTATGAAAACCCCAAAGTGTTGTCTTTTGAATATGTTGTTAATTTCTTTATTTTATGCACAATTTTTTTCATCCTTAATCAAAACAGGCTTAAATTTCCTTTGTTTACATTTTTACTGGTGGAATTCATATCTCCTTTCATCCATCAGGCTTATAAATAACAAAAAAACAAAACAACAACAACAACAACAACAATAAATGCATTATTGATGCATTATGATGATTATATGAATATTATGACTATTCAAAGATATTTAACCTTGCCATTGTGATTTTTTTTCTTTGTAATCTTGATGTATGCAAACCCATTATATTTATGTAATTTGTTTTTTCATAGCTATGCATGACTACACACTAGACAAATGCAGCCAAGGTGAATACTTCTCAGTTTTCAGTCAAGTAATGAATTATTGCATAAGTTAATGAAACAATTATATTTTATTTACTAACAACAGGAAACAAGAATAAATGAGTAAAAGAATAAATAAAAGCATCACAATAAATAAATACAAGTCAACAACACGTGAAACAAAGCTTTATTCAAATTAATCATTCTAACAATCAGGTATTTACATATGGTGAACCCATGCCCTACTGCATCTCAAAACAGCTGAGACAGTTCTGCAGCTGACCACTGTGTCCACCTTCACCGGTCTCGGCTGTCCATCACATCCCTCATTGCTGCAGTCAGACCGAATCTGATCATGGATGGGAAAGGGACATAGAGGCTGTCATTGCCTGAGTGCACAGAGAGGATGAGGAAGACCTTGATGATGCCCCTGATCCACACAATCTTGAACAAGAGCAGGACCATCTGGCTATCGTTGTGTGCTGCTCTCCATGAGCACAACTACCTGTAAAACATTTACACAGAGTAAAACATTTTATCTCATGTTGTCAGCTTTACATTTCTTGCTAAATTCCATTTCATATGTTTACAATTTCATGCTAATTTTTTGTTATTGCTTCATTAATTCTGTGGTGTACTGGGCTAAATTACTGAACTGGTTTGTTACCACCAGCGAATCCTTGAGCAAGGCCCTTTGCTCCAGATTGCTACAAGGGGATTGGGGTCTTTTAAAAGCACTGTAAACTGCTTTGTATAAAGGTAAGAACTATTTTTGTAAACACTTTTTTTGTGCCTCAGGCACAAACATTCAATACGGTTTAGATGCACAGAGACATCAAGAATCAGCGCATGAATCTCAACAATGGTGACAATCAACCATTGTTGATCTGTTTATTAGAATATTTTGTCACCATTTTTGAGATTCGTATGCTGATTCTTGATGTGTCTGAATGACCATCAAAATATTTTCTGCATAGTTGCAAAATCTTTCAAGACATCACAGCACTGCTGTGCAAAATTAATAACTAGTTCTAAATACAGAGAGATCAGATTCTGAACCAGCTGTTAAAAGATGACCACGTCACCTGATCAGAGTTTCTCCTGGATTCAAGCATACTTATTTGCTTGTCTACTGCTTTTTGCCCACTATATACAGTAGTAGAGAAGTATGTGGATCTGAATGCAGCAAAACAGTGTAAAATGTAAGTAAAATATCCTAATTAAAAAAAAAAAAGAATTACAAAAACGTTATTTAAAATTTACCAAACATTGTTATTTTACAGGTATCTCATTAATTTTTAACATCAAACCCATTCTGTAACTAACTAAACCAAAAATTTAAAGCATCAAATGCAATAGAAAATCTGGTCAAGTAATGTTGAATACTTACTGCTAATAGTAAAACCACCAGCAATAAGTCTTTTAGAGACCAGCCTTCAGCAATTAATTTTTTATTAAAAAAAATAAAATATTGCAATTTTGTGACATTTTGGTATCAGCATTATTTCAAAAACATGTCCTGATTTTAAAACCAATATAAAGAAAATTCATTCAACTATGAGGTTTAGATGCACAGAGACATCAAGAATCAGCGCATTAATCTCAACAATAGTGACAATTAACAAAATGGTGTTTTTTTTTTCCGTTTTTTTTTTGTGTGAATCTATAGGTTGTTTTGTGACATTCAGTTGATCTGTTTATTAGAATATTTTGTCACCATTGTTGAGATTCATACACTGATTTTTGATGTGTCTGATTGATCCTACCAAAATATTTTCTGCATAATTGCAAAATCTTTCAAAACATCACAGCACTGTGCAAAATTAGTAACTAATTCTAAATACAGAGAGAACAGACTCTGCATCTGCTGCTACAATATAACAACATTGCCCTATCAGAGTTTGTCCTGCTTTTTTGCCATTGCAAATGTGATTCAGAAACACATAGTTAAAACAGCAAAATAAAAAAAACTTATGATAGAAAGTCAAGGGCCAAGAGCCGATCTAAACCAAACACTGATCTCCATCACATTAAACTTTATTATTTTCAATAAAAATTCAATATCCAAACCTCTGTTAATTTTCAATAAGAACTTTTGGGGTGTCACTGTTGGACAGTGTTATTCCTGCTTCCTGTTTGCCGTGCTGCTGGTTTGTGATCGTATCTCCGTGTAGCTTTGTTTTTCTGTAGAATCTCTATCTAACTATCACTCTCTCTTGTTTAAAGTGATAAAATATAAATTAATTCCCACCATATTTTTGATATTATCTATCAATCTAATCTGATTAATTTGATGGTTCGCTTTTATTCTAAATCTGCGAGTGCAGCGCACCTGCAGTGCGTTAGCATTCATTAGCTGTTCATTAGTGTTTCCATTCATTCTTATCGCTGTTTTCTTTTCTCCTCTCCTCTCTCTCACTGTTTCTTTTCTCTCTTGCTCCATTTCTTTTTTTCACAAGTTCATCAAACAACTCTAGTAAGAATCATTCATCAATCACGGTGAGTAATGGCTTCTCCTGCTATTGTTATTTGCACCGCTTGCCACATGTATAGTTTATCTCTCTCTGTCAGCAGTGAGGGATTCACGTGTGATAAATGCAGGGAAATAGGCTGACAGAGAAGATTTTAGAATTAGAGAAATGCATCTAAACTTTAATGGAGGACAGTAAGAATGTGAGGGCTCTAGATAAGGCTTTGGATGCGACTAGCTCAGGGAGTCCTGTACATTGTTCAGTTCTGGTAACAGCGCCTCTGCAGCAGGGCAACTGGGTGACTGTGAGGCGGCATCGTCGCGGGTCAAAACACCGCTCTTCTGTTCCGATCAAAACATTAAACAGGTTCTCCCCACTCAGTGACACACCCACTGAGAAACCTGATCAAAGTGTTCTAGTTATTGGAGATTTTATTGTATGGAACACGAAAATAGAGACACCAGCCACCATAGTCCAATGTTTACCGGGAGCCAGAGCACCTGACATCTTGGCAAATTTAAAAGTTCTGGCTAATGCTAAACGTAAATACAGAAAGATAGAGAAAATAAAGCATTTAGCTCTCATAGAGCAAAAAGATGCATTGGGATCAGCATTTATAGACATTCAGAACTATATTGGGGTTAGACAACACATCTCAGGACCTACTCATTGTCGAAACCATACTCTAGATTTAATACTATCACATGGGACTGATGTTGATGGTGTTGAAATTATGCAGTCAAGCGATGATATCTCAGATCATTATTTAGATTTGTGCAAACTTACATTTACATTTATTCATTTAGCAGACACTTTTATCCAAAGCGACTTACAAATGAAAACAATAGAAGCAATCAGACCAACGAGAGAAAAACAACAGTATACAAGTGCCATGACAAGTCTCAGTTAGCCTAGCACAGAACCTGTAGCAAGGTTTTTTTTTTTTTTTAAACAAGAATAGGATAGACAAGAAAAGGTAAGTGCTAGTATTTAGTTGGTCAAGTGCTGGCGAAAAAGATGAGCCTTTAGATGTTTTTTGAAAATGAGTAAAGACTTGGATGTTCGAATTGAGATTGGGAGATCATTCCACCAGCCAGGCACAGTCCAGGAATAGGTCCGTGAGAGAGAACTTCATATAACTACAACTGTAAATTCTACTTCTTGTTACAAGTATAGTAGAACCATCACTTCTACCACAAAAGACTGCTTTGTAAGTAATCTTCCTGATGTATCCCAATTCCTTAGCATATCCAAAACCTCAACTTGAGCATTTTAAATACAGTTGCTCCTTTATGCTTAAGGAAGATTAAGGAAAACAGTCTGACACTGTGGTATAATGAGCACATTCGCACCCTAAAGAGAGCAGCCCGGAAAACGGAGCACAGCTGGAGGAAAACAAAACTAGAGGTATTTTGTATTGCTTGGCGGGAAAGTAACCTATCCTACAGAAAAGCATTAAATACTGCTAGATCTGATTACTTTTTGTCTCCTTTAGAAGAAAACAAACATAACCCCAGGTATTTATTCAATACAGTGGCTAAATAAACAGAAAAAAAATAAAGCATCAACAAGTGTTGACATTTCCCAACAGCACAGCAGTAATGACTTTATTAACTACTTTACTTCTAAGATTGATACTATTAGAGATAAAATTGTAACCATGTAGCCGTCAGCTACAGTATCGCATCAGACAGTGCACTATAGATCCCCTGAGGAACAGTTCCACTCATTCTCCACTATAGTAGAGGAAGAATTGTATAAACTTGTTAAATCATCTAAACCAACAACATGTATGTTAGACCCTATTCCATTTAAGCTCCTGAAAGAGATGCTTCCAGAAGTCATAGATCCTCTTCTGACTATTATTAATTCCTCATTGTTATTAGGATATGTCCCCAAAACCTTCAAACTGGCTGTTATTAAGCCTTTCATCAAAAAAAAAAAAAACACAACTAGACCCCAAAGAACTCCAAGACACTAGAAAAGGTAGTATCCTGACAATTATATTCCTTCTTAGAGAAAAATGGTATCTGTGAGGATTTCCAGTCAGGATTTAGACCATATCATAGTACTGAGACTGCTCTCCTTAGAGTTACAAATGACCTGCTTTTATCATCTGATCGTGGTTGTATCTCTCTATTAGTGCTATTGCATCTTAGCGCTGTGTTCAACAATATTGACCACAACATTCTTTTGCATAGACTAACTTTGCTGACATTAATGGAAGTGCAATAGTATGGTGGTGGTTGTATGTGTTTTTTGGCCCTAGGCGAGATAAAAAAATTGAGCCCACTGGTGTAAAAACAGTGAGAAGAGAGCACAAAAAAGTGTATACATTTTTATTACCTGTAACAAACTCAACATGTAATACATGTGTAAAAATATTTAATCAGATTTAAATAAGTTTGCAAGTACTGCAAAGTATTGTAAAATATTGTAAATGAAAGTGCAAGTGTGTTTGAGAAACACAAATAATTTAAATATTATAAAAATAAAGGATACATAAACAAAATAAAATAAAATACAAATAAATTCTATATTTAGAATGTGGTGAACTGAAACATCTGCAGCAGGTGCCTCGGTTGGAGTGGCCTCTATAGCTTGGGAATCAGAAGGATGGGATTCTGAAGATTGAAGACTCGCCTTAGGATCAGCGGATGGCCCTTAAATATACAATAACAGAAATTAATGGATAATGTAATGATTGATTTCAATGCAGCAATGTATCGACAAAATGGTTGTATAATATAAAAATGAATACAACCAGTGTGTTATATCAGAGTGCAAACTAAAAAAAAATATATTCTTTACCAGGAGTGCTATGAATAATTCCAGATGTAGCAGCATCAAATGTCTCTGCAGCTGTAGGTACACTGAGAAATTTCAGCATAGACCCTGGTACATAAATAAAGCCAGAAAACACTCATTTAAATTAATAAAGTATATAAATATGACATATACAAATAAAGCATGAATCAAAAGCATGTATTGTAAATGCATAACATACAAATATGCATACATAACTAGAAATACATAAAGTTTTTTTAAAGACTTTTTTTATCAACAAAACTTTGCAATAGATATTGGACAGTGGGTTAAATTTGAATTTGGAAAGAGGAGACATGACATGACATGACATTTAGCATGAATTAGTGGGATGGAAAATTAATTGATTATTTAATGAAACATGCATGCTGAATGTGGCCTAATTTTCTCTTCACATATCACACAAGTATGTCTGTGATCATGGGCATCATCACATTTATTAAATCAAGTATTAATACTACACTAATAAATAATGTATTATGTTTAGCGAAACATACCTTTACTTTGAGCCTGCTTTTCTTCATCTGCTTTTATAATGTTTTTTTTTTGGTGAGGAATGATTTTGTTTTGATGCTGTTTTTTTTCATATTATTGTAGCATCAATGTGCATTGCATAAATTAGAAATACGTCGATCAAAATAGCAACCAGACTTATGACGTTATATAACTTTAGACTTATTTAAGACACTTTCTCGAGTATATATCGAAAGAAATTTACAGAGATATGTGGCTAAGTGGAATATGTGGAATCTGTACTATGAAAAAACGTTACGACATTCTAGTTCACCCAATAGCCTATTGCGGGAGGTGTTATGCTAAATAGAGTGTGGTGCTGCTGTGTATGTTTCTAATCTTTTTTCCGCTTTTTTTAGACAGTTTTTTTATTATTATTATTATTATTATCGTTTTCAGCTATTTGTCATGTATGAATTATTCAGAGATATTCTTTTAATAAAATATGTTTTGTATTTTGCTCACCGTCATTGTGAATTGTATCGTGTTTAATGGGGTCTGTGCATTACAGAAACGTTATAATTGACACATAATCACTCATACTATATGTGAACATTTGAAAAAATAAAACAACTGAAAATGCGTGACATCATTCGCGTGCCGCGGGGCCCTCAAATCAATGAGGGGCCCCAGGCGACCGCCTGTATCGCCTGTTGGACGGGCCGGCGCTGATGAGGTATCATAGGGATCACAAGTGCAGTATGGAGTACCTCAAGGCTCAGTACTAGGTCCGTTACTCTTCACGCTTTACATGTTACCCTTGGGAGATATAATCAGGAAACACAGTGTTAGCTTTCAATGTTATGCTGATGATACTCAGCTCTACATTTCTTCGCGGCCCAGTGAAATATACCAATTTGAAAAGCTAATGGAATGCATAGTCGATATAAAAAACTGGATGATGAGTAATTTCTTACAGCTTAATTAAAAACAAAAAAAAAAAAAAAAAAAAAAAAAAAAACAGAGGTGTTAATTATAAGACCTAAAAACTCTGCATGTAATAACCTAGAATGCTGTCAAAGACATGATGGCTGATCTGTCAATTCTTCGTCATCAGTTAGGAAGCTAGGTGTGCTATTTAATAGCAATCTTTCTTTAGAGAGCCACGTTTCTAGTATTTGTAAAACTGCATTTTTCCATCTCAAAAATATATCTAAATTACGACCTATGCTCTCAATGTCAAATACAGAAATGTTAATCCATGCGTTTATGACCTCAAGGTTAGATAATTATTATGCTTTATTGGGTGGTTGTTCTGCACGCTTAATAAAAAAAACTCCAGCTAGTCCAAAATGCAGCAGCTAAAGTTCTTACTAGAACCAGGAAGTATGACCATATTAGCCCCGTTCTGTCAATACTGCACTGGCTCCTTATTAAATGTATAGATTTTAAAATCTTGCTTATTACTTATAATGCCCTGAATGGTTTAGCACCTCAGTAATTTGAACGAGCTCTTGTTACATTATAGTGCTCCACGTCCGCTGCATTCTCAAAACTCTGTCAAGTTAATAATACCTAGAATATCAAACTCAACTGCAGGCAGCAGATCATTTTCCTATTTAGCGCCTTAACTCTGGAATAACCTACCTAACATTGTTCGGGAGGCAGACACACTCTTGCAGTTTAAATCTAGATTAAAGACCCATATCTTTAACCTGGCTTACACATAACACACTAATACGCTTCTAATATCGAAATCCGTTAAAGGATTTTTAGGCTGCATTAATTAGGTAAACCGGAACCGTTTATATCTGAGCGCGCGTGTCTGGTTTTGTGCGAGAGCAAAGGAAATCCACATGTGAGTGGAGAGATTCGCGCTCGCTCATTATATTAATATGCTTTCGCGCTACAATAATGCACTCTTGTCATTAAAATAACCCCATACTCCAGGAGCGATGCATCTGCAGCTGTCATGCAGCTATCGTTTCCACATAGAGTCTATTTCTGCTGTGCTGCAGTGCACACGCTGAATTAAAGTGACAGCGAATATTTCACGTTAAAAATGAACATGGATTGACACGGAAATGTTGTAATAAATGCATATAATTAATGTCTACTGTTTCACAGTCAACACATGGCTTTTTGGCTAGATTTAAAACAAGGAAAAGTGCGCTTTTAGATAAACAAGGCAATAATAGATGGCACTCGTGGAGGTAGGAAAACAGTTATATTTATTGAGTTTAAATGTGAATATGTCTATGAAAATTGTATTCCTGTACTGTGATAAAATAGAATCACAATGCTGAAAAAGCATGTTCAGAAACAACGTTTGGATTTGAAATCAAAATAATGGATAAATGTGTTTGTGGTATACAGCCGTGGATAAAATGCGCCCTGTGCGAAAACAAAATTAGTCCATGCTGCTTCTGCACCGCATACACATACTGTATACACACTGCAGGTGGAGTACGTGTGAACCTGGCCCAACAAATCTATTTCAGCACTTGAGGCACCACTACAATAAGCTCTATGACCAATGCATGGCAAAAAAAAATTTTTTTTTTTTTTGCAATATGTCTAGACATTTTGTCACACCTTTACTTAGTGATTATTTTGACTTACAGTATGTCTGTTCTAGAGACATGTTTCAACTTTTTGATAAAGCTCTAATTGGTTTTCTTTTGGAAATATGTTTCAAATTCACATTGAATGCATTTATGACTGTAAAGCATGTCTGTGTGTGTCAAAATCGTGATTAAAATCGAAATCACAAAATTGATCAAAGAAATCGCGATAGGTTGTTTTTGTCCATATCGCACAGCCCTACACCAGATCCAGTTTGTATAGAGATCAGATGGTTACTGCAGTAACCTGGATCCAGTACGTATCCAGCCCAGATTGTGGATCAGCAACTAGAAAGGACCTCTACAGCCCTGAATGTCAGCGGAGACCAGGACAACTAGATGAGCCCCAGATACAGATCCCCTGTAAAGATCTTGTCTCAGACGACCACCGGGACAAGACCACAGGGACCAGTTGAGTCCTCTGCACAATCTGACTTTGCTGCAGCCTGGAATTGAACTGCTGGTTTCGTCTGGTCAGAGGAGAACTGGCTCCCCGACTGAGCCTGGTTTCACCCAAGGTTTTTTCTCCATTCCGTCACTGATGGAGTTTTGGTTCCTTGCCTCTGTCGCCTCTGGCTTGCTTAGTTGGGGACACTTCATTTACAGCACTATCGTTGACTTGATAGCAAATGATTGCACAGATACTATTTAAACTGAACTGAGCTGCATGATGACATCACTGAATTCAATGATTTACTGCTTTAACTGGCATTTTGCATTATTGACACACTGTTTTTCTAATTAATGTTGTTCAGTTACTTTGACACAATCAGTTTTGTTTAAAGTGCTATATAAATAAAGGTGACTTGACTTGAGTTTTGTATGAACAAAATAAAGATCTAGTTAGTAATACGCAAAGCTATGTTGTTTGTGGAGTTGTTTAATCATCCTCTGCTGAGATTTCCCCTGGAATCCTGAAAAATTTCTGTATTGGGGATATAGAAAGTATATTGACTCAGTGCATTTCATCGTGGTATGGAAACATCCACCCACCCTGGAAATCCACTGTTTAATCTGCTACAGTCAGGCAGATGATTCCGCAGCCTGATGGCAAAAGCCCTCACGCTATCAGACTACTTAAAATGGACATTAAACACACTGCACTTTAGAGACTCTTGTAGAGTAGGGTTACTCAATAACTCTCTGCACACTGCACTTTTTTTTTTTTTTTTAAGATGAGCAAGCTATGCAATGCATCCTTACTGCACATTGTTTACATCTCTGCACATCATCTGTGTAGTAGTTTAATATATTGTGTATATTTAATTTTCTTATTTTTTGCACCGTCTAAAAAGAGTATGCCAGACCTACATTTCACTGCTTGTTGTATGTCATATAACTTGTATGTGACAAATAAAATCTTGAATCTTGAATCTTGATCGTGAGAGATCTGTAAGTGTTTATCATTGTTGGGATTTAAAGGGTTTCTGTTGAATTTTGTGGGTTACCACTGTGCTGAACAGTAGAGCCAGAGCTTCAGTCCAGCTTGGAAAGCATCGATAATAAGGCCCTGATATACTTCAAACAAACTAAAAAAATGAACTGGTGTGTCATTTCAAACAAAATCAAGCCGAAACAAAGTTTTTTTTTAGTTTGTTTTGGCAGTTCAAAACAGCTGACCAATGCAAGCAAGGTTAAATATCTTTGAATAGTCACAATATTCATATAATCAACATAATGCATCATAATCTGGAACTCCACCTTCTTTGACGTGCAAATGTTTTTTCCCGGTTCGTTTCTCATTCCATGGATGTCAGACAGGAAAACAACATCTGCAAGTCACTAGCAACATGAACAAACTGGAGCATACGCACCTGTACTTTAAGCCTTTCCATAGCACTGAGTCAGCTCTGCTGAGAGTGTTAAACGACATCTTAGTTGCTACTGGTACAGGTAACTCCGTGATTTTAATCCTTTTAGACCTGACTGCTGCCTTTGACACTACAGATAATCAGTTGCTCCTGTCTAGATAAGAATCTTGTGTGGGGCTAAAAGGCTCAGTCTTGAATTGGTTTAAATCCTATTTAACGGATTGATATTTTTCAGTCAAAATCTCATCTCAATTTTGGACTTCCTCAGGGATCCATTTTAGCACCTCTGCTCTTCTCCCTCTACATGCCTCCCTTAAGTTAGATTCTGAGAAGGCATGGTGTCATTCCATTTTTATGCCGATGATACACAGATCTATCTGCCTATTAAAAGAAACGATCCTTCAGCCATCGATTCACTATTTACATGTCTTGATTATGTATAGCATTGGCTAGCCAGTTATTTTTTAACCATAAATGACTCTAAGACTGAGGTCATTGTTTTTGACATTTTAAATTGAACAACTCAACTTTGGATAACCTGGCAGTTTTTGAGTCAAAGTGTGTTAAGAACCTTGGTGTTTTCTTAGACAATCGGCTCACTCTTGAGAAACACGTCTCCTCAGTTGTTGCCTCTAGCTTTTTTCAGCTCCGCTTACTCTCTAAAATTAAACACTGTCTGTCGGAAAAACCTCTTGAGATAGCTGTTCATGTGTTTATCACTTCTCGATTGGACTATTGCAACTCTTTGCAAATACGATTCTGCCACCCCCCTTATGCGAGCACTTCATTGGCTTCCTGTTAACTCTAGGATAAATTTTAAAATACTCTTATTTGTTTATAAATGTTTGCACAATCTCGCTCCGCGTTACCTGTCTGAATTGCTGCATCCTTACAACCCTTCCAGAGATTTAAGATCTAGTAATCATAACCTACTTATGGTTCCCTCTACAAGGCTGAAACGCAGAGGAGATAGAGCTTTCTCTGTGATGGGCCCTAGATTGTGGAACAGCCTGCCAGCACCCCTTAGAGCTGCTTCAACTTTACCGGTTTTTAAATCTCTTTTGAAAACTCACTTGCTTTCTGAAGTCTTTGCTAACTGATGTTGTGTAAATGTAGCCTATTTTTATCTATGATCAATTAGTGTACAGCACTTTGGTCAGTCGTGTGATTGTTTTAAATGTGCTTTATACATAAAAGAACTAGAACTAGAACTGTACGATCGCTCACGGACAGATGTTAAATATTCAATTCCGAGAAAGCAATTGCAACAAAGCTTGGTGTCGACGGCCCAGAGAAACATCCGAGACAAGTTTTCCAAAGCCATGAAAAGAATGAAAGGAAAGAGTAAAGATAAAAGGTAGCAAGTACCAAATACATGCGTTTCAAATTAATGTTACACCATACTGCTGCTGTTGTTCTTACAATAAGAACAAAAGTCAGGAATGATGGTGGCAGGTAGAGCAGGTGCCGCTATAGGTCTCTTAATATACAGATTAGTTTTAACTTTCCTAAGACCGGTTAGCACCAATACATTTTTAAATTGTGTCAGATTTAATCGTCAACATCTTTATGGGAAATTACTTTTGAAAAACATCGATATATCAACTCAACAAACAAAACAAGCTGTGGGAAACCTTGGATATGGGAGGCACGATTTAGCAGTGACTTTTAGTTTTAGTCTGTGTTTATGGATATAAAATAATTTGATACAATTATGGCTTAATAATTATAAATGTTGTGACTCTCCTGCCTTCTCTAACATTATTGTCATTGCTCACAATATAATCCACAAATACTGTACTGTACTTGTAGCTGTAATTTCATGCACAAATTGTTGAGTAGTTTGCATTGGTATTCTACCTTAATGTCCGTATGAATGCTCTTTTCTATTTGTGGATGCTTTTGAGACTGTTGTTCCATGGCCTTGATTCACAAATATGAACAAGCTGATTTTCAATGTATGTGGATGGTCCTCTATAAACCGTCAACACTAAATGATGATAACATGTGATATGGTGTCTTCCTCAAGAGGGCACTCACTTCTGTGGTTTTGAAAATGAATCTTCCAAAGCAACAATGGATGGTTCATGTCATTTGATGAAAGTTTTCTTAAGAAAACAGTTGATTAGAAACAGCCATCATTGTCAAAGTCCACGTTTAAATGCATGTAGGTTCAAAAGTACACTTTCCAGTGCTAAATAAATTATAGTGATGATCATACAACGTGTATATATGTACACTATTTTAATTTTTTTTTAGATCAGTAAGATTTTTTAAATGGTTTTAAAAGAACTCTCTTCTGCTCACCAAGGCTGCATTTATTTGATGTAAAAAACATCAAAAACAGTAATGTGTTTTTTCTTCTTTTTTTTAAAAAAACAATTTAAAATAACTGTTTTCTATTTGAGTATTTTTTACAAGATCTAATATAAGTCTCAGGTGTCCCCAGAATGTTTCTATGACATTTCAGCTCTAAATACCTCAAAGATAATTTGTATAATTTTGAAAATGCCTATTTTGAGTGGAAGCAGAAACACACTGTTTTCAAGCATGTATCTTTAAATGCAAACGAGCTGCTGTTCCCCACCCTCTTTTCCAGAATAGGACGGGGCCTTTACAGCTCATACCTCAGATTCTCTGTTTGGTTTTGATAAGTATGTCTATCGTGCTGAAATCATGCGTTTTAAAGCCATATTAGTTTAAACTTCTCACACATCTGAAGCACGTGCACAGAAAGCGGCTGTCACACAGCATGTGAGAACTAAATTAAGTTCTCTTTCATGTCTTATTGTGCTTTAAAGGGGTCACATGAGGTTGCTAAAAATAACATTATTTTGTGTATTTGGTGTAATATAATGTGTTTATGCAGTTTAAGGTTAAAAAAACACATTATTTTCCACATACTGTACATTATTGTTTCTCCTCTATGCCCCGCCTTTCTGAAACGCGTCGATTTTTACAAAGCTCATCACTCTGAAAAGCGTGGTGTGCTCTGATTGGCCAGCAATCTAGTGCATTGTGATTGCCCGAATACTTCAAGCGTGTGACGGAAATGTTACGCCCTTAATATTGTAACGATCAGCCTTATCGGCCAAATTACATTAATTTAAAATGGGGTCAGATTAAACTGTGTGAGGGCATTGAGTGTTTAAAAAGATCGGACAGACAACAAGGTTAAAAGTGAAAATCAAATATGTATTTACAATGTTCACAAGGGACTTAAAACAACACAATAAAACTAGAAATCCTATGCTGTTAAAAGTACAGAGTCCACGAAGGTAACTCCTCATCCAGCTTTTGGTCAAAGACCATAATAGTTTGACATGCTGCCTCCTTTATACTGTTCAGTTCCTATTTCCTGTCATGTGATCAGTAACATGACAGGCAGAACCAGACTCATTTAAAGACATACACACATTAAAATGGTTAAGAGTAATAAAATGGCTAAGACAACATGAAAACCTAATAAAACTCAAATATACATAAAATCATTAAAATATATTGAGCAGGTTAAAACATGTGTGCTGTGTGACAGTGTCACACTATACTGTGATGATGCTGTGTGTCCCGGAGCGCCGAGACAAAAACATTAAAACCCATTATAAACGAGACATTTGTTGCATTCAGTGGGGACATGATTACAGATTATAATGACAATACCAGCGGTTCTCAATTCCAGTCCTCGCGCACCCCAGCTCTGCATATTTTGCATGTCTCTTTGTTAACACACATGATTCAGATAATCAGCTTGTTAGAAGTGAGCTCTGTGCATGAACTGTGTTCCCATTGACATTCCTCCCTACTCCCTGAGCAGGGGAAATCTGTTGAAGTTTACTTCACTTTGGAACATTCCTTCACAGATTTTGACACACGGAAGTGTGTCACGGAAGTGTGTCATCATATACTTCTGTAAATAAATACAATTTAAATTCAAGTCTCGCACACTTCAATGCACTTTGAATGGATCATACACGTTCGCTTCGAACTGGAATCATGGCAGAATATCCTGTGATGTCCACTTCGCAGGGCACTTACATTCGAATGGAACAAACGTCTGAAGCGATAAAAGAAGCATACAAAATGTGCAGAGCAAGGGGCGACTGGAATTGAGAACCGCTGATTATACTGTCCTTTTACGTGTTGTGTTGCATCGCGCCGCAAAAACATAAAAACATGTCTGCATTTGTGATCAGAGAAACAACAAACAACCTGCACTACTCTACACTGCTCAAAACTCGCATTTGAATCGTCAGTGGCAAATCCTTTAAATATGTAAATGTACTTACAGGCTGTGAGTCAGAACAGCCAAAATTGTAGTCTACTCTCCCAGGATCAGGAAACAGTCCTCCATAAAATGCACTGCACACATCTGAATATTTGGGTTGAACTGTTCTGGAACAGTGTTGTAAATACAACTTAACCACTGATTTCTAGTTGTGTCCTCTTTTGGAAGACCAAACAAAGTAGTTTCACTTTCACAAAGAAACACACAGCGCCTCCACAAAATGGTGGCGGTGGCAACAGTGAGAATAAAAGTTATGCCTTCTTTCTTTGCATGAACATTTGGGCGGCGTTATGCAAATCTTCCCACATCATGACATAGACATGTGAGGGCATGTTAGAATAAGCCATTTTAGCTAGGAGTGGCTGACTCTTAACTTTTATAAAGAATATCTATTTGGATTTGAGACTTTAGTCTTTGCAACTTTACAGATTTTCTTTATGCACCAAGATATTGTAACACTCCAAAGAGAAAGGAAAAATTTAAATCGCATCATATGACCACTTTAACGAATATCCTGACTTGGCCGATGGACTGGGCACAACTGCTTGTTCATGAGACTCTATTGGCACCGCAGTTCACTCCAAATCACCCAGTAAAAGCACACCAGTTGTGATAAACCAAGATAAATTGAAACAAAACTGAATTTGTGGTAAACCAAGATAAATTGAATGCTATATCTTCTCTATATGTATATATATATATATATATGTATATATATATATATAATATGTGTGTGTGTGTGTGTTTTATGTCACAATTTCGGTGGGATCTGCCAAGGTTTTGTTGTCCTGTGTTTAATGTCATGTGCTTTGTTACATAGCACATAGCCTTTGTTTTGACAGCTTGCCATGTGTTCCGCTGTCATTGTGGCATTCTAACCCCGCCCCTCTTTATATCCCTATTAACTAATTCTCCATCCTTACCTGCACCCTGTTCAGTTCTTATTATCTCCCCTTTATAATAGCTTTGTGTTTGCTTTCTTGTGTCAGTCTGTGGTCTTGTTGTTGTTTTCCCAGCTAGTCTTGTTGTTTTTTATTTTTTTTTTAATTTCTATTGTCTTGTCCGTCTAGCGTTCCTATCTTCTGTCATCTTTTATTTTTACCTGCATGCTACTCTAGGATTCTTCTCTGCTCTCTGCCTTGGCTTCTCCTCTGCCGGGATTCCCAATTCCCACAGCAGCCCCTCCTGATTCCTCTCCTCACCTCCATGGACTGCACCAGCCATGGATTTCTATCACCGTCTAGCCACTGCTCATCCCCATTATCTTGACTGGTGTTGGTCTGATTCTTGTGCTGTTCAGGCTGTATATTTGCTGGCTATCACTTATTGCTGCTGTTCTTGTGAAGGAACTATTTCTATCATCACACATTTCTGAATGAAACTTTTTTTTTTCCACCTGCTATTGGGTTCTGGTCCCATTCCTGACATTTTATATATAAAGTACGTATAGATGGGTAGTTCCATGTCAATTCAACCAGAGGTCCCCGGCTCAATTTTTAATTTAATATTTGCCAATTTTTTTTATTATTTTTTTCTGAAGAAAGATAAACACATTTTTTTTTTTTCACTTGCTATTGGATTCTGGTCTCGTTCCTGACAGTACGGACTGACCAAATATGAATCCAGCGGGTGAGGACTTTGTCTGATCGGCATTGCCCATCAAGGAGCTCTCTTCGGCCACCAAGCCAGCCAGCTCTTATATACCTCATGGGAGGTTGAGACTCTCACAGCCCAAATGGCTGAATAAGGTTGCAACTTCCACAATCTTCATCAAGATATTTTGTCATCTTCAGCTACAGCAGCTCCCCTTTCTGTCTCTCACCATGAGCCCAATCGTCATGCCAGCAACCCTCCCTTGTATGACGGAGACCTGAATTCATGTCAGACATTTCTTTTTCAGTGTTCTTTGGTGTTTGCTCTGCAACCACGCGATATGCTACTGAACAATTAAAAGTTGCCTTCATCATCACACTGCTGACTAGAATGGCTCGTGAGTGGGGGACTGCTGTATGGGATTCTAGAGCCTCCTTCTGCACTGATTTTGTGGAGTTTTGCCACAAAATGACAAAACTCTTTGACCAGTCTTTTAGAGGAGATGAGGAAGCGCCCAAACTTGTGCAGCACCATCAGGGAGGCCGTTCTGTGACTAAATATGCTATCCAGTTTCCAGTGTTCCTGTGGCTCAATGGTAGAGCATTGCGTTAGCAGTGCAAAAGGTCGTGGGTTCAATTCCCAGGGAACACACATACTGATAAAAAAATGCATAGCTTGAATGCACTGTAAGTCGCTTTGGATAAAAGTGTCTGCTAAATGCATAAATGTTTACAATTTAGGACCTTACCAGCCTCCTGCGACTGGAATGATGGGGTGCTGTGAGCTTTCGGGAGGGGCTTTAACTTTGAGTTCCAGGATGAGATTGCACCCACGATCTACCTCAGGACATGGATAGCTTTATCGATCAGGCTACTCGGGTCAAGAGCCGTCTCCGTTTGCGTCAGTGACACTTGGATCCCCACTCGTCCTAGAGGCTGGAGGAGACCCAACCTTTCAAAAGCCACTCAACACCTTGTTTTCCTCTGGTTGATCCCAAGCCCATGCAATTGGGGAGACCTTGATTGTCTACTCAAGAAAAACAACAAAAACTGGGTCGGGGTCTTTGTCTCTACTGTGGGAGATCAGGTCACTTTGCTCAATCTTTGATAACCAGGGAGTCTTTGTTGTGTTTGTTCTTTTCTCTTTGCTAATTTTTGTTATTTGGATTCTATGGACTACTAGATAACCATGGAGTGATTGTGGGAGTTTATCCTTTTTCCTGGACTGCAGCAGTGCAAAGAGCTGGGGCATCCCTGCCATTCCCTTCTCCTCTCCTGTCACTGTCTGGGGTCTTTCTGGCCAGTCTGTAGCCACCATCACCCACATCATCCCCGTGTAAGTCTTGTTGTGTCAGGCAATCACCATGAGATGGTTGTGCTGTTCCTCCTGGAGTCCCCATAAACTCGTCTTGTTCTGGGGCACCTGAATGACATTACTGTTAAAAACAGGTACCCCTTGACTTTAATGTCATCTGCCATTGAACTCTTGCAAGGAGCCAAGGTCTTCACTAAGTTAGCCCTAAGATAGATCTTTTCCTCTTCCCTTCAGGTACACACTCAATGGCTGCTGGAAAACCAGCTTTATGTAAAAGCAGAGAAGTGCAAGCTCAATTTCTTGGGCTTCGACAGCTTCTACCAGCGATTCCATCAGGAACTTTGGACAGGTAACTGCACCCTTAATGGCTTTCACCTCCACCAAGGTAACGTTCACCTAGAGAGCTCAGGCTGAGAGGCAATTCATTATCGAGGTGGACGCCTCTGATAGAGGTGCGGTCTTGTCCCAGCATTCCCCCAAAGATGGGAAAGTGCACCTCTGTGCATTTTTCTACCATCGTCACAACCCATATGATTGTAATTATGACATTGGCAACTGGGAGGTGCTGGCGGTTAGGTTGGATGGTCTCCCATCAGTTTGAGTGTCCAGGAGAGGGGGTCCCGGTCGATACCTTATTATCTGAGGGAGTTGTGGAAGGGGCCCTCTCCTGGGACATTGAGTGGCAGGTAGAGAAGGTTGGACAAGAGTTGAAAGTGGCATTTGGGTGTCCTGTGGGTTGGTTGTTCATACCATAGGTGCTGTGTCCTGAAGTCCTTTAGTGGGGTCATGAATCTAGGGTTGCCTGCCAGCCAGGAGTCTGGAGATTGCTGGCTGTTATTCATCAGCGATTCTGGTGGTCCTCTATGGGTCAGGACGTCAGGCAGTTTCTGTTGGCTTGCGTTGTTGGTGCCCTGAAAAAGGTCTCCAATTGTCCCTCCATTGGTCTGCTCCAACCCTTGCCCATTCCCTCTCCTCCTTGGTCACACATAGCCTTGGATTTTGTCTCTGGCTTACCCCCTTTAAGAGGTTACACCATCATTCTCATGGTGGTGGATCGCTTCTCCAAGGTGGTTCATTTTATTACCTACCCAAACTCCCCACTTCCAAGGAGACAGCCCAACTGGTAATTGACCACGTCTTCCAGATCCAGTTTCTTCCGGTTGACATGGTTTCTGATGGGGTCCCTAGTTTGTCTCTTATTTTTGGCAGGCATTTTGTTGACAGATCAGAGCCTCTACTAGTCGGTCATCAGGCTTTCATCCCTAGACCAACGTACAATGTGAACGAGCCAATCAGGATTTCGAGCGAGCTCTCCGCTGCATAGCGTCCAGCAATCCTGCCTCCTGGAGCCAACAGCTCTCTTGGAACAAATATGCCCACAGTACTCTCCGGGTGGCTTTCACAGGTATGTCACCTTTTGAATGTTCTGTTGGCTACCTACCTCCTTTGTTTCCCTCTCAGGAACCCGATGCTGCGGTCCTGTCTTCCCTAACCTTTAGCCGGAGATGTTGAAGTGTCTGGAAAAGAGCTAGGAAGGCCTTGGCCCAGGCTTCAAGATGGACCAAAGCAGCGGCTGATCATCACCAGACTCCCGCACCCCACTATATGTCTGTGGTCAAAAGGTATGACTTTCCACCAAGGACCGTCCTCTCAAGACTGTCTCTCGCAAGTTAGCATGTAGGTTCAAAGGTCCATACAAGATCACCAAGATCTTGAATCTGGTTGTGGTCTCTCTTGGTCAGCTGCACCCTGTTTTTCATGTATCCAGGGTTAAACTTATTTTTAGATCTGCCAATCTTATGTTTGCTGTTGTTGTGCCAGTCCGTGATGCTTTGTTATTCAGTTCATGTCATTGATCTCTGAGTTGTTTTTCCTGCTAGTTGTTTTTTTTCTTTTTATTTCTCTAGTCTTATCAGTCTAGCGTTGCTGTCTTCTGTCATCATTTTTACCCACCTGCCCCTCTACGATTCTTCTCTGCTCTCTGCCTTAGCTTCTCCTCTCTGCCTTTAGCTTCTCCTCTGTCCAGATTCCTGGTTCCCACAGCAGCCTCTACTCCTCTCAGCTCACCCACTGTGCACCTCCATGGACTGCATTACCGTCTTGCCGCCTCTCTTTCCTGTTATCTCGGCTGGTGCTGCTCTGATTCCCATGTTGTCCAGGCTGTCTACTTGCTGGCTGTGACTTATTGCTATCCTGCTGTTCTACTGAAGGAAAAATTTTTGTTATCACAGAATTCTGAATAAAACTTTTAATTTTTTGTTTCACCTGTTATTGGATTCCGGTCTCATTCCTGACAGTTTATCTATCGCATACATATATCCATACACACACATACAGTGTATATATTTAGTTAGATATAGATGGGTAGTTCCATGTCAATTCAACCAGAGGTCCCTGGCTCAAATTTTTGATTTAATATTTACCAATATTTATTTATTTTCTGAAGAAAAATAAACACGTATAGTGATGAGTGCCAAAATATTAAATGTCATGACTGAGATCTCGCCTAAGATTCGGAGCCAAATTACAGGAGGTTAAAAATGACTTAAGAAAGACAGCAGAATCATGATGCTATTTTTAAACAGAGATTGGCAGGTCTGTTAGTAAAATCTGTTGACTTTAGCAATCTTTGTTGCATTATGTGCTAATGGTGTCCACCATTAAAAAATGGTGAAAGAACACTTTTCCTATTTTTTTTCTCTCTCTCTAAAGTTTGCAGGCCTGTAATTCAAAAAGTATTAAAGATATCTTAATATCCTTTTAGATTTTGGGTCTTAACAAACTTCCCTTTTGACATCTTCATTTTTAAGGCCCTACATATTTCAATTCGAGAGATAATGGAATTTCAGTATGGCTCCACAAGTAGGCTGAATCGTTAAATCATACAGATTTTCAGTGGTCGTTATTCTTTATGTCTTACATATTTCTATTTGTTTGATAATGGAGTTGAATTTACCTCACTATAACTCAAGAAGTATTAAAGATATTGCACAGACATATCTGTCTGAGTGCGATAAATGCACTGAAATGGTCAAGTTGAGGCATGTTACCTGTGGTTTTATGTGTTTGGGATTTTTTTCATTTTTAGGGATTGTTTGTTTAGTTTCTCTCACACTTGAAATAATTAACACCAGGTAATCATAAACCCCAGGTAAATGGTATCCTGGGTAATCTTATTTAATGTTTCACACTGTTCATACTTTACCTGGAGTTAACAATTAATCCTGGTCATTTGTAATCTGACATGCAGTGGTGGAGGTAATGAATAACAACTACTCATGTTACTGTAATTAAGTATTTTTTTCGGGTACTTGTACTTTTTTGAGTATATTTTTAAAGCTATACTTTTACCTGTACTTAATTTTTAAATCATATTTCGTTACTGAGTATGCCCACCATCTGAATTGATATTCAAACCTTTGACGGCACTTCAGTAGCTTATAATGATATCAGATCGTAAAAGGACCAATAACAGCCCTGATATCTGAACCGGAAAAAAGGCGTCCAGGTGAAGAGCTGATCAGGCAGTGAGGGAGCTCAGCGTAATTTATGGACTCAAAGTTTGGAGAAACAAACCCCTTACGAAAAAGAAGTTTACTCAAGTGGGCTACTAGTACACTTCTTTTAAACGAAAAATAGGAAAGTATACTTTTAGTCTACCTTTTATGTAATTTTTAGTAATGGGCTTTATGTACTTCTTAGAAATATGATTATGATTAAATTTAAGTTTAAGTGTATTTGACTTAAAATTAAGTATAGTTTTATTTTATTTGATGTATTGTTTTGTTGTGATAATATGTGTTTTCATTGTTATACGGTAGGGGGCGCTAGTACACATATTCTGTATAGAATTTCCAAAAAAAAAACACAAGTGAAGAAGAAACCAAAACAACAGATGCTTCCACATGTAATCTTACAGGATCATCAGACATAAAAAACCATCAAAACTGTGTAATGTTATGGAATAAAACGTCAACCAATGAAGAGGTAATAATGACTGTCAAGCTTTGGGGTGTTGATCGACTGTATCTATGTTTTGATTTTTCATTCTGAATCCAATTCATAGTCTGTTTTCAGTTTTTTTTGTCCAAAATGTTTATTTCTTTATTAATGAAACTTATTCACATTCAAGTGTTTAAAAAAGAATGCATGAAGCTAGAATAAAATGTTTTTGTTTACAAGCAGATACCCTGTTCTTTCTTTGAATATTTTGTATGTTCAGATATTCATATAACAAAATATATACAAATTAATACCTAAATAGGGACATAGAAGTATACTTATAGTATGATGTTAAAGTTCACTCAAAGAAACTACTAAACTAGTAGTTTGCTGAGACTATACATCAAAGAGTACTAAAATGCTACAAGTATTTAATCAGTAAACTATCAGTATACCTTTAAGTTCACTTTTAGTATAGTTGCAGTACAAGCTAAAAATATTGATGTAAACTAGTTTTGTACTCAAAGTTTACTACTGTTATACTGAAAGTATACTTTTATAGGATAGAAAGTGGGCCAATTTAGTCCCAAGGAGTATTGAAATAGTACAGTACTAGTACACTGATATGTGTATACTTACTACATAAAGTATACTTATACTTGAACTTTACTTAAGTATACTTAATAAAATAAACTTAAAGTATACTACTTTTTGGTAAGGGACTACATGGTATTGTCATCATAAATATCTATATTTTGGTACCGATACTGAAATATCTGACATGGGTCCATTACTAATTTTCCACAGTATCTCCCGAATACAACCCTCTACATAAATCACTCACACATGTGACTAAATCTTCACTCTGGGCGAATAAATTATGTCTAATATTAGCCAATGGCTAATAAATTCTCAGATTTTACCCGCCAGTGTGTGAGTTGGAGGCTAAGTATAAGTTTAGCACAGATATATTTTCACTCGCCGAACACTAAAGCCCCGTTCATACTACAAGCGACACGCTTGTTTGTGAGCAACAGCCAATAGGAAAGAAGACAGTAGAGCTCATGTGATCGTTCTCCTTTCAGCGCAATAGATAAAACATACGCAATGGAAAAAAGTAGGCTCTGTTTCTTATTCATATTTGTTTGTATGTACGAATTTAATTTAGATTTAGATTATATTTAGTCTTTTGCCTCCAAAATGTTTGTACTTAGCGGCAAGAAACCTGATTCGCTGTCAAGGCAGTATTGAGAATGCCCAGTAGCAACCTCATCGCCAACCCCTGGCGACATGCAGCAACAAAAATGAAAGCGAAAGTGCCTTGCTCAAGGGCACCTCAGTCGTGGTATTAAAGGTGAGAGAGAGCTGTATATTCACTCCCCCCACCTACAATCACTGCCGGTACGAGACTCGAACCCATAACCTTTCGGTTTCAAGTCCAACTCACTAACCATTACACCACAACCTCCCTGTTGGTGCTAGCATGAACAGGGCTTAACTGAGCGCTTCGGAGTTTCACTCTTCGACAAACGATCTGTGCTATATTTCAGTTCATCTCAATGGATATGCAGCACACCTGTATTTTACATACTGTAAACTCCAGTGTGAAGGCACATGCCTCGCCGTCGCTTTGTCTCACACACATGCAGAGAGATAGAAAGAATTAAGGCACTACATGTAAACGATATTCTTTGTTGTATTTTCCTGTCAAAATAACAGCGTTCCTTTGGAATTCTTCAGCTTTTAAGAACTGCCAAGTTTTCTGGTAGTGGGCGGAACTAACGCGCAAATGACAATCTCATTGGCTGGCGCTCACCTATTATCGTCCCTGTTTTGATTCCAGCAAATCAGTTTGAGCGAACGCACATAACCTGATTAATATTCATGAATTCAGTAGCTCATTAATCCTTAGTGCATTTGATATTGTTCTTATTAGTAGAATTCATATCATTATTAGCTTATCAGTATTTTTGTTATTTTTTTCCAAATTGTTTTTACAGAAACACTGAATGACCTAAAAAGCACCACAAGTCCAGTTAAAATGTTCAGTTAAAATGACTAAAATGCATTCAAACATGGTTATCATGTTTTAATTCTAATTTAAGTTTTAATTCTTATCATTAAATAATATTGATTATCATATTATAATGCTTGACAGACTGATGTTAAGAATGTAAGGAATTACAGAGTCTGAATGCGAGGGATTGTATTTCGCATAATTTTAATCATTCCCGTGGAAATGTGGCGATCGCTTTATTGTAACATGAGAACACAATGTTTAGATGGCCACATGCAGTGGCTTCTCTTGCTCCCGTCAGAACAGTGTTTTCACGTTTTTTGTCTTGTGAGTCACAGTGTTTTTGTACACGTCTACCTGTCTTTAAGCGCGCATACAGTCGTGAGTTTCTGTTGGATGTCGGCAGAACCACATTTTTTGAGTTAAACTCCGTGCACGCGGAAGAGTTGTGGAACCTCTGTTTGCTCTGTATGCTTAGGAGGTCTACGACATCAAGTACTGCATCTCGCCCACAGCGGAGGCGCCACAAGCGGCGTGAGAGGAAGCAGAAGAGGGGTCAGCGCGGAGGTATCCGGGCTAGGCTAACGGCTAACCCACACAAGCAAGCTATCCCCACCATCGTACTGGCTAACGTATGCTTTTTGGACAATAAACTGGACTACATCCGATTACTACGCTCAACTCAGAGGACTGTAAGAGACTGTTGTATTTTTGTGTTCACGGAAACATGGCTTAGCAACAGAGTTCCAGATGGTGCCATTCAGCTCGATCAGCTGACATGCTATTGAGTGGACAGAGCTCTCGTCGCGGGAGGTAAAACCCATGGTGACGGGCTTTGTGTTTACATCATTGACACGTGGTGCCGCGATGCTGTTGAGGTCTGCAAACACTGCTCATCCCTGGTGGAGTTTATGATTATTAAGTACCATCCGTTCTATCTACCGAGGGAATATACAGCCATACTGCTCATTGCTGTATACATTCCTCCGAACTCCAACAACAGCAACAGGAACGATGCACTAAATGAACTGTACTAGTACATCAGTGAGCAGCAGACAGCCCACCCTGATGCTTTTCTTATCATAGCTGGGGATTTCAACCGTGCAGACTTAAAGAGTGTGTTCCCAAAAATACACCAACACATTAACTTTCCAACACGAGGTAATAACATTTCAGACTTTGTTTACACCACACGGAGAGGAGCTTACAAAGCCATCCCCCTCCCCTACCTTGGTGCCTCAGACCACATCACTGTCATGCTAATGCCTGCATACAGACCGCTTGTTAAAGTCGCCAAACCAGTTCACAAACAAATTCATGTGTGGCCGTCATCAGAGGCTCTTCAAGACTGTTTTGACATCACTGACTGGAATATGTTTAAGCAGGCTGCCACATACAATAACACCACAGACCTCCAAGAGTCAAGTCAAGGCACCTTTATTTATATAGCGCTTTAAACAAAAAAGATTGCGTCAAAGCAACTGAACAACATTAATTAGGAAAACAGTGTGTCAATAATGCAAAAGAGTACTCAGAGACTGTCATTGCCTACATCACCAAGTGTATTGATGATGTATCAGTCACAAAGACCATCACTGTCCGGGCCAACCAGAAGCCGTGGATGACAGGGAAGGTCTACAGACTCCTGAAGATGCGGAACGCTGCCTTCAGAACTGGAGATGAGGTGGGCCTGAGGACAGCTAGGGCCAACATCAGACAGGCTAAGAGACAGTACTCCAGGAGGATAGCCCATCATTTCAGCGACAGCAGAGACACTCGGAGCCTGTGGCAGGGGATACAGATCATTACGGACTACAAGCCCCCACCGCGGACCTGTGAAAGCTGAACTCCTTCTTCGCTTGCTTTGTGGAACAAAACAGCACCACTGCACAAAAGACTCCGCCTCCTCCCGGTGACCAGGTGATGACGCTTACCCCAGACAGCGTGAGGAGATCCTTCAGAAGGATCAATGCATGCAAAGCTCCGGGTCCTGACAACATCCCTGGACGTGTACTGAGAGACTGTGCACCGGAACTCACTGATGTCTTCACAGACATTTTCAACATCTCGCTTAGTCAGGCTGTTGTTCCCACATGCTTCAAAGCTACCACCATCATTCCAGTCCCAATGAAGCCGTCTCCATCCTGCTTCAATGACTACCGTCCAGTTGCACTTACTCCTATTCTCATGAAGTGCTTTGAATGGCTAGTCATGCACCATATCAAGTCTGCCCTCCCCCCTCCCCCCCTCCCTGGACCCCTTCCAATTTGCATATCGGTCCAACCAATGACGACATCGCAATAGCCCTTCACTCAGCACTCACACATATAGACAAAAAGGACTCCTACGTTAGAATGCTGTTCATAGACTTCAGTTCAGCATTCAGCACAATCATACCTCAACAGCCCATTTACAAACTGGTCCAGCTGGGACTCAATACTTCGCTTTTCAACTGTCTGTTAGACTTTCTGACTGGAAGACCTCAGGCAGTACGGTTCGGCAGCAACACATCCAGCACCATCACACTGAACAATGGGGCCCCCCAAGGATGTGTGCTGAGCCCCCTCCTCTTCACTCTGCTTACCCATGACTGCACACTGTCACACAACTCTAACCTCTTTATTAATTTTGCAGATGACACGACTGTGGTGGGTCTCATTAGCAACAGAGACGAGACAAACTACAGGGGCGAGGTGAGCCGCCTGGCCGGGTGGTGCAGTGACAACAATCTCTCTCTGAACGTGAAGATGAAGGAGATTGTTGTTGACTTCAGGAGAGTGCACACTCAGCATGCTCCTCTGACCATCAACGGTGCGACTGTGGAGAGAGTGAGCAGCACCAAGTTCCTGCAGCACAGCACAGCAGCACTGGCCAAGAAAGCACAGCAGCATCTCTACTTCCTCCGCAAACTGAGAAGAGCTAGAGCCCCAGTCCCCATCATGTGCACCTTCTACAGAGGCACCATTGAGAGCATTCTAACGAGCTGCATCACTGTGTGGTATGGCGCCTGCAATGCATTCTGCTGGAAGACCCTTCAACGCATAGTGAGAGCAGCTGAGAAGATCATTGGTGTCTCTCTCCCCTCCCTCCAGGACATTTTTGGAACCCGTCTCACTCGCAAAGCCCTCTGCATTGCAGGTGATCCCACTCACCTGTCACACAGCTTCTTCAATCTGCTGCCATCAGGGAGGAGACTGTGGAGTTTCCAGGCCAGGACCAGCAGATTGAAGGACAGCTTCATTCATCAGGCTGTCAGGAAGCTTAACTCACTCCCGAACTTGCCCCCCCTTCCCTCTTCTGCCCCAGGCACCACTGAACTATTATACCCCCCACCCCAGGTCCTTCCACTCCCCCTCCCACTTACATATGATGACATGCACCAGTCACTTTGTGCAGCATTGGTCTGCTCACTACCTCATTCAGCATAGAACTGACGTCATTCTATTACCTCTTCAGTCAGTTAAAATAAAATAACTGCTCTCTTAGCGTTTTGTCACTTTAATCAGACTGAATAAGCTTTTTGCACTACAATCTTTTTATCTTCACTGTTTGTTCACTTCACTGGTTTGCACTCTATCTGCCATGTGCCTTGCGCTGCTTTATTTAACCCTTATTTGTACAGTTGTATTTTATATTTATATTTGATCTGTATCTGTCTGGATTTTTAGGCTATACTGTTAGTGTTATCTGTATGTACCATGGGTCTGAGAGTAACGCAATTTCAATTCTCTGTATGTATGTACTGTACATGTGGAAGAATTGACAATAAAGCAGACTTGACTTGACTTGACTTGAACACAGTCATGTAATCGCAGAAAACTGGATGGGAGCTCTCAAATAGGCATAACTTACACAAATGAACTGCCTGTCCTCTCACTCCGATATTGCTTTATGCGCAGACTGTGTATAGTCGCGATCACTCCGTGCTCTTAAAATAGTAGTAGCTCTTAAAATTTCTCTTTGCTTCTGGATTAAACTTTGTCAAAAGTTAACAACCATTCAAAAATAGATCCACGCCTGACCGATGAAAATCCTACTGGAAATTTTATTAGCTGTAAGTGAAATGCACCAGAAAGTCTTTAAACAAAGATGGAACTTTAATTTCTTTACAATGTAAGTTTATGCTAAAAATGTTTTGGAATGGGATATTTGTCTGATTTGTACATATAAATATTCTAGTTAGCCTAACTGCATCGCTACACTGTACAGTCATTACAGGTCAAAGCCATCTGATGTTCCATTTATCTAAATAAATAGGCCTAACATACTGTATATGGCCCTTAAATCACTGCTTATAAAAATTCAGTGTTGTCATATTTTGAATACCTTAAACTGAATTGAGGTCATTTGTTTTATAATTTTATCACTGACTGTGTACTTGTCTTTATTTTTTTGTAAATTCAATTCAGTTTGAAATCAAACTTCCTTGTGCTGTAAACTTTTGCAACAAAGTTACCCTGTTTTAAAGACACAAATACACAGAATGAGCAAATGTTTAAGATTGAGGTTTTTGTAATGGTAATTGATCAGTATTTATATGTATGTTAATAAAAGCCTATATAAAATCTGTTCATATAAAGCGAATGTGCCTTTTTAGAAGACGTGGATTAAACAAATTTCAAAGCTTGAAATAATGAGTGCCTTGAAAAAAATGGATGGATGGCAGTATACAGTATGTGGTAGTTTTGCCAATGGTATTGAAAATGATTATACATCATGAAATCAAAAATAACCCTACTTACATTTTTAATGCATATTACTAGTCTTGTTGCGAACAATTGAAGTCAATACACTGGGGGAAAAAATATTGTCTGCCGTTGCTTCCGCTCTGGAATGGTGTTCTCGCTCTGATGACGTCAGTTTGATGGCTTGGGAGAATCCTCTTGTTAAGTCGTGTTTAAGCTCTGGAATGGCGTTCTCGCTCTGATGACGTCAGTTTGATGGCTTGGGAGAATCCTCTTGTTACCACAGCTCTCAATAGCTGTGTCCCAAAGTTGAGTGTGCACTTGGGAGAATAGTATTTTTTATTAGTTATTTTATATATTATTTTTTATTTTAGATGAGTATTCTAAAAAATGGCTGTGAGAATATGATTTACTCATAATGGAGGAGCCGGTGATGAACACACTACAGTCTCTGTGCTCACAATGGTGACTTTGGGACACAGCTAATGCTGAATCACTGCCAGGCCATCTGGGATTTCAGTAAGGAGATGAAGGTTAGGGTTATAATTTTTCAGCATTACATGACATCATGAGTGTGTACATGCACAGTTTTTTGGGCGGCATCTGGCAGAGCGTTTCTTACTCTTGTGTTCGTGATTGGGTATGTGGGTTGTTTTTTGGGCGGCATCTGGCAGAGCGTTTCTTACTTGAATTGTAATCAAAAATAAACATATAAAAGAATGTTTGCTACATTAAAAAAATTAACGTACAAACAGCACTTTTTCTTTTATTTACACATGTGAATATGCAAAACAAAAATCAAAATGTACAGAAAGTACTCAGGCTTATTTTAAATTACACACAAAAAAAAATGAATAATGTATACAATTTATGCATTTATTTTTAACTTGCATCACAAAAATTCTTACTTGAATTGTAATTTACTTGAATTGTAATTTAAAATTACTTTGAATTTTAGTCAGTGTGTGGTGTGTATGTTTGGGCATAAAAAAGATCTACAAAGTTACAAATCCAAAGTCCACTCCAAAGGGAGATATTTCATTTTTTAAAAATGCCTTTTCAAGAACTACATCGAACAGCTCGTTAAGACTACAGCATTGTTTTCTGGGGTTTGTGATGTCACAAAGTGGCCCATTAGAATATCATTAAAATAAATCCCACCTACGGAAATTCTAATGGTTGGGGGCGGGGTGGGGATGGGCGAGGTCGTTAGAATGCTCGGCTGAGTGGATCAGACAGGACGATTATGAAGAAGTGCTGCTGTAGTGTCAAGTTTTGAAGGGAGTCATGAGGGAGTACAGTACTACACCATCTAAGCTGTTCGCCAATCACAATGCACTGGGACAGCTAACCAATCACAACACATTTTGTTTTATCAGACGGCGGGCCTTCATCAAACCCGGAACTAATAGGGCCGTTTGTGCCAGGCTGGGGAGAAAAGTATTGTAATAATGTAAATTATGTGAAAAATAATGTGTTTTTTGAACCAGCAAGCATGAGAGCATGTTCTAGTACACCCCCAAAACGAAATCAGGACTTTGTAAATGAGCATAATAAGACCCCTTTAACCACTCCTATCCAACTGTGGATCTGCTATGAGCAAGAGGTGGAGTGGAGGTGCACCACAATAGAACCCTGCCCTTTATTCAATATTCCATTTCAATTGGAAATACATCACAACACTGAAGTCAGTTGCAAATTCCGGTTCACTGGTACTTTGATACTGATATTTTTCATATTGTACTGAAGTTTTTAATTGTTGTGTAGTTAGAAATTATTGTTTTTTTTTGACTATTTGATGTAATTTGTTTATTTTTAAAGTAGCGATTATCCACATACATCTTTGATATGAATATTTTTTGGTAATTCATTAAATATCGCTGGCTAAAAAGTAACTAGTAACTAGTACTCTGAGTAGTTTTTGAGAGGTGTACTTTGTACTTTTACTTAAGTACTGTTTTGACACCAGTACTTTTACTTGTAATTGCGTATTATTTCAGCAATGTAACAGTACTTGTTCTTAAGTACAAATTTTCAGTACTCTTCCCAGCACTGCTGACATGTCATACTGTACATTCTTAAACCCCGAGTTACTGTTATTATTTGCATATTTGATAGTGTAAACAGCAATGACTAGATAAAACAAAACCATGTTTGTTTTTTGACCACTGAGAATGAATAGGATACAACAATTTGGACATGGAGCTGCAACAAGATCTCGATATCTCTAAGATTAAACCATACAAGGCCCAAAAATGAAGATTCCAAAAGAAAAGTTTCTTAGGAACCAGAATCTAAAATCATATTAAGATGAATTTAATATGTCTTGAATTACAGGCATGCAAATATTGGAAAAATTATATTTATAACACTCAAACAAAGTATGTCCTATACAATTGTTTTGATAGAGGGAAACAAGATGCATTTCTAGTTTCAACATTACTTATTCTTCACACATAATGCTTTAAATACAATAAGTATCGGCTGTAAAGTGACCAACATTGAAAATGGGTATTATTCAACAATCTGAATATGGAGCCTCATTGAGATCCCCATATCTCTGGAGCTGAATGATAGATTAAAGAGTTTTTTTTTTTTTTTTTTTTTTTTGCAGTTTAAGTAAAGACTGCCTGAAAAAAAGTGCTGTCCCTATTCAGTATCTGCAATGAGATGCGATGAGATGTTGTCAGGTTTAATGTCAGTCTCATTATTCTATCGTTATTTTTGTAACTTGTTATAAAATAAAAAGTCTCTCATCTCAGAATAATAAACTATCTTGTCCTGCCAGATGTTATACTGTGCTTGTAGCACACACTCTTCAATTGCATGCACAAATGCAACGGCACATGCTGTATATCATTTCACTAAAATGCAAAATTCAGTTCAATTCAATTCAAGTTTATTTGTATAGTGCTTTTTATGATACATATCATTGCAAAACAACTTTACAGAAAATTAAGTTTCTACAATATTTAGTAGTAGCTTTTTAGTGGTGACATCAGTTTATGTACATATGGCAGAAATGTACGGAAAAATCAATTAAAGACGTAATCTATGTGATTATGGCAGATATTTAATGAAGAGTTATTTTATGAAGTTATATGTGGTGCAGTCCGATAGGTCTAACTCAATCTGACCTAATGACATCATTATCACATGGCACAGCTGATTGGTTTTCTCCTGTATCAGTAGCCAGTGAACTCACTGCTCAATATTCAAATACCTGGCTTTTGTTTGCTGTAGCAGTCTGCAGCTCACTTCAGAAACCCTCCACCATACCCAGCTCCACCTGTATAGATCTGCTACAAGGTGATTCATGTATGCTGTTGGGGTTATTCATGTGTTATATGTGCAGCAGCACTATTTCCTACATGCTCACAGCAGCATGTTGTGGATGTATTGGCAGTAACAAGTCTCGGTACTTGCTCTGCCGCAGCAGCAGCAGCGTAGCAGATCTATTCTGCCAAGACCCAAATACATTAACAATGTCATGTACATTACCATGCCAATCCCTCCGAAAGTTGTCATGACAGAACAGCAATTATTTTATGATGCAATCAACTTATAGCAAAATTTTGTAGTTCTGTATGTTGTTTCAGGGTTGGCATCATCTGAGGTCCTCTGAGGTGTTGGCATCATCTCTTCTTAGGTGTTCTGGATTCAGACTGAAGCTTGTGTAGTTTCCACGGGATGTCAATCAAAAACAGAGAAACAAATAGAGACATAATTAGTGTAGCTGCTGTTTGAACCAAGTAAAATTTATTTGTTTAATCCAAGCTAAAGAATAATAATGCACATTTGATCAGATATAACTGCAGTCCAAGATTATTGGCCAAATGCTTGGCCAAAGAGATGTGTCTTTAATCTAGATTTAAACAGAGAGAGTGTGTCTGAACCCCGAACATTATCAGGAAGGCTATTCCAGAGTTTGGGAGCCAAATACGAAAAAGCTCTACCTCCTTTAGTGGACTTTGCTATCGTAGGTACTACCAAAAGTCCAGAGTTTTGTGACCTTAGGGAGCGTGATGGATTGTAGCGTGGTAGAAGAGGTTAGGTATGCAGGAGCTAAACCATTAAGGGCCTTGTAGGTAAGTAAGTAATAATATATTATAACTGATACAGAACTGAATAGGTAGCCAGTGGAGAGACTGTAAAATTGGGGTAACATGATCATATTTTCTTGACCTGGTAAGGACTCTAGCCGCTGCATTTTGGACTACCTGTAGCTTGTTTATTGAAGATGCAGGACAACCACCTAGAAGTGCATTACAATAGTCCTGTCATGAATGCATGAACTAGCTTTTCTCCATCAGAAACAGGTTACATGTTTCGTAGCTTGGCAGTGTTTCTAAGATGAAAGAATGCTGTTTTTGTAACATGGGAAATATGATTTTCAAAAGACAAGTTGCTGTCTAATATAACAACCAGATTTTTGACTGTAGAGGAAGTAACAGTACAGCTGTCTAGTTGCAAATTGTAATCTACGAGATTTTGTGTACTGTTTTTTGGTCCAATAAGTAATATCTCTGTCTTATCCAAATTTAATAGGAGAAAATTATTGGTCATCCAATCTTTTACATTTTTAACAAACTCTGTTACCATAGATAATTTAGAAATTTCATCTGGTCTTGTTGAGATATATAGTTGAGTATCATCAGCATAACAGTGGAAACTAATCCCGTATTATCTAATAATATTACCAAGATGCAACATGTATATTGAAAATAGCAGAGGACCTAGGACAGATCCTTGTGGCACTCCATATTTTACTGGTTATAATTGAGATAACTCCCCATTTAAATAAACAAAGTGGTAGCGATCGGACAGGTTGGATCTAAACAAACTTAAAGCCTGCCCTTAAATACCTGTATAGTTTTGTAATCGATCTAGGAGTATGTTATGATCTATGGTGTTGAACGCAGCACTAAGATCAAGTAAAACTAGCAATGAAATGCAGCCTTGGTCTGATGCAAGACATTAGTCATTTTAACAAGTGCAGGTTCTGTGCTATGGTGGGGCCTGAAACCTGACTGAAATTCTTCATAGAGATCATTTCTATGCAGGAAGGAGCACAATTGAGCAGACACAACTTTTTTTCTGAAAATTTTGACATAAACAAAAGATTTGAAATGGGTCTGTAATTTGCCAGTTCACTAGGATCTTATTGTGGTTTCTTAATAAGAGGCTTAATTACCGCCAGCTTGAATGGTTTTGGGATGTGGCCTGAAGATGACGACAAGTTAATAATATTGAGAAGCGGTTCTTCTGGTACAGGTAACAACTCTTGCAGTAATTTAGTGGGTACAGAATCTAACAGGCATGTTGTTGGTTTAGATGCAGTGATAAGTTTATTTAGCTCTTCCTGTCCTATGGTTGTAAAGCACTGCAGTATATCCTTGGGTGCGATAAATGAAGCTGAAGTACAAGAGGCTGTAGAATCTACATTTGTTATTGTATTTCTGATGTTATCTATTTTATCAGTGCTGAAATTCATAAAGTCATTAGTATTAAACTGTGATGGAATATTTAGATCGGGTGGCGTCTGGTTATTTGTTGATCTAGCCACTGTGCTAAATAAAAACCTTGGATTGTTTTGGTTATTTTCTATGAGTTTGTGGATATGCTTGGCCCTGGCAGCTTTTAGAGCCTGTCTGTAGCTGGACATACTGTTTTTCCATGCAATTCTAAAAACTTCCAAGTTAGTTTTTCTCCATTTGCGCTCAAGACTATGAGCTTCTTTCTTGAGAGAGTAGGTATTACTGTTGTACCATGGCACAGTATGTTTTTCGCTAACCTTTTTCAATTTAATGGGGTCAACAGCTTCTAATGTATTAGAGAAGATAGTGCCCATGTTGCTAGTCATTTCGTCTAGTTCATGTGTATTTATGGGTACACAGAGCAGTTAAGCTAAATCAGGCAACTTATTTGTGAATCTGTCTTTGGTGGCTGGAACAATAGTTCTGCCAGGAAGATAACGTGGAGCCATATAGATAATATGAGTAATACGCAGCATGCACGTTACAAGGAAATGCTCAGTAACATCATCACTTTGAGGTACAATATCTATATTAGTAAGATCGATTCCATATGATATCATTAAATCTAAAGAAACTACGAGCAACATGCAACGTGAAATAAAGGTAAAGTACCAATAAATCACATAACTGGTACTTTGTGTGTTAGCTGGGAAGGATTTGCATTAAGGTATGATATATTTTTAAAACAAATTACATATACTGTATAATACATAAAATTACATACAAGTGGGTCGCGGCTGGATGACCATAGGAAAATGTGGGTCCCATGGCCAAACCAGGTGACAAGCACTGATTTATGGCACTTGGACAGGTATGTTCAATGCAGTTGTTTTGACAGAAGAAATTTGAGATACATTTCTAGTTTCAACATTATTTGCTCATCGGACAATTGTTCTTCAGACAATTCTGACAACTGTTTTTGAAAACTCTTTTGATTTAAGGTGGTATTATTTTTTTGAAAAGTGGTATAAATTTGGTTTTTGACCACTGAAAATGTGTACAATTTAACAATTTACTAATGGAGCAATATTTAAATTCCATTATCTCTGGAACTGAACCTTATAGGGCCTTAAAAAAATGAATATGTCAAAATGGAAGTTTGTTAAGACCCGGTATCTAAAAGGGCATTGTAAAGGAGCCAGTGGTGTGACAGCTGCCAAAAAAAAAGGGCCCCAAAGATTTTCTGATCAGCCTAAACACCAATTCTCCAAACGTACCGGCAGATGGAGGCGTAAAAATTAGGTGACGTGACAATGGAGTCAAAAGTTCAGAATGTTTATTCCCAGGAGTGCAAAAATGAAGGTTTCCCTCTAGTGTGTCAAAGGTATTTACAGTGAAAGTTCAAAAAAAACACACACACACACACACACACACACACACACACACACACACACACACACACACACACACACACACACACACACACACACACACAAAAAACCGTTCAAACAAACATTTGGCTTTGTCAAACAATTTGACCCAAAGGACAATAATTGCACTCCAAAAAAAAAAAAAATCAACTAACAACTCACTCTACAAGTTACCTAACAAATGTGAGAGGCCATCTTAAAAAGACCAAGCCCCTCCTACTTGGACTAAACCATTTGGTAATTAAAGGTAATAAAGAAACCTAAGAGAGTCAAATAAATTTGCTTTAGAGGTAACAAAAAATGCAAAGTGATATAACAATAGGAAATATCTAAAAATTTCAAACAAACTCAATTAATTATTAATTCTTAACATTGCTCAACCAGAAATTAAACAGATCACCAACATCCCCCTTCCTTCATGAGTACAATGGACCATGCCATCTATTGGCGGGAATGGGATCTTCAAAATGGTGAGCATTTACTGTGACTGGGTTTTGTCTGTTTGGCATGAGAAAATGTTCTAGTACTTAAGTATGATTATTTATAATATGTAAATTGTCTTGCAGAAACAATAAACATTTAACCTGATCACCAGCCTTGCTTTGCTTCTTAATACAACACAACTCAACTCAGCTCAATACAATACAAATCAACATAGTGAAGTTTATGAATCATTAAATGTCAAACTTAGAAAGAAATGACATGAGGACAGGAACAACATTACATAACACATGATCAGTGAAAAACATATCTGTGTCAACTGGTGTTCAATTATTTGTGTGTAAAATTTATGTAGGAATGAATTTATGACATGTATGTTCACAGTCCCTTGTCAAAGTAAGAGTCCTTTTCATAATAAAAGTCTGTAGTCACAGAGCCTCACTGTGACTCTTTAATACTTTTTGAGTTACAGGCCTGCAAACTTTAGGTCCACATATCTACTGTCAGACTGACTTGGGCCTTGGCTTCCTCCTTCCTCCTGTTTTTAAAACCTGAGGAAGTGAGATTGTGTGTTTCGGATTGAATTTGGCTTTGGATTTATATTTCCTTGTGTTTATATAAGTGTGGTTGTGTGTTGAATAATGTATATTAGGCAGAAGATATGTGTAGGTTTATGATTGTTGAGTAACATACTGATGTTTTTTTGTTAGACAAGGTTTGTATGTTTGAGATTGTTGTTAAACATCATGTGAATGCATCATCTAATATTAGGCAGAAGGGTTGGCAATAATAAGGAGCGGGCATCGGGCCAAAAAAACACAAAATTGTCCATGATGGTGGGCCAGAACATAGTCAAAAGATAATTTAAGGAATTAATTGATGGAAAATGAAACTAGAATTGTCTGTGACAGACTGTTACAGTTTATTTTGAAAACTGGTAAGTGAGCTGTTACTTGTGAGTAACTGTTCCTGTCATGATAATAGGACAGTCATTAACAAAAACCCACATTTGTGTGGCGGGGTCCGGGTTTTACACTGGATAAATTAATAAAGCAGAGTAGTGACACATCACGTAACCTGGCAGGTATCTTCATTCACCAACTTGCAACACAGACCGCCTTGCTAAAACACACATATGTGGGAGAGGCGGAATGGATAAAAATAACTCAAAAATAAAAAAGGACATGAATAAACCCATTTATGGCATGTTGGAGTCAGGCTCTTAACAAACTGTGTTTTTTTCCTCTTTCCATATTGTGAATAATAAATGTATATCATTTTAATTTGCTTATTACACAATGGAGCCTAATTTATTGTAATAATTATTTGACGCAGCCTACTTTTACAGTCAGGATTTTCCTTGGCATCCTCACGTACTAAACTGCATTTTTTGTTTAATGGTTTGCATGCTCAAGGTATGCTATTTCCTCATGTGCAGAGTGATGTTAACGGTTAAGCTAGCTGGCGAGAGAAAATGGCACTATCAAAGAGTCTAAAGAGGAACGTTAACAGCGAAAATAGGGCATACAAAGAAGAATAGATAGACAACTATGCGTTCATCCTACCTAGTTTTGTGAATGCAAAGCCATTGTGTTTTATCTGCAATTAAGTTGTCGCAGTTTGTAAAGAATATAATATTAGGCACAGCGAATTAAAAGCTTTTGAAAATAAAATGTAGGGCTGCGCGGTTAATCGAAATCATCATAAAATCACGATTTGAGGGAGCGCGATTTCTAAATCGCTTTATAGCACGATTTTCTGCGGCCCCAACCTCCCGCAGTATGCTATCCAAACCAATCAGAATGCAGCGCACCTAAATGGAGCGCGAGAGCAGAACAGACCGGGCAAAGGCCTATGTAATGCCAGGTTCACACACTTCATCTGTGGTGCGTATTTTTTCCACGCCCATGTTAACAGATCAGACCGTTCACACTGCACGCAGTAACAGATGCGAAAAATGTGAACAAAGGTTAGAAATAGAAAGGTGTGAAAAATAATTAATGTCTAGCACATAAGCATAGAGAGATTTGTGTTTGTTGAGTGCACAGTTTTAGTGGGGGAAGAGGCGTGTTTTTGGTGGTTCGTGTCGGGTTTTGTGCGAGAGCAAAGGAAATCCACATGTGAGCAGAGAGATTTGCGCTCGCGCATTATATTAATATGCTTTCACGCTACAATAATGCACTCTTGACATTTGTTATTAAAATAACGCCATACTCCAGGAGCGATGCATCTGCAGCTGTCATGCAGCTATCGTTTCCACACAGAGTCTATTTCTGGCTGTATATGCATGCATCACCGCTGAATTAAAGTGACTCGGGAATATTTCACGTAGAAAAAGTGAACATGGATTGACACGGAAATGTTGTAATAAATGCATATAATTAATGTCTACTGTTTCACAATCAACACATGGCTTTTTGGCTAGGTTTAAAACAAATGAGTTTTAAAGTGCACTTTTAGATAAACAAGGCTTGTAATAGATGGCTTACTCCTCCTGCTGGTGTAGGAAAACAAGTTATATTTATTGAGTTTAAACGTGAATATGTCTATGAAAGATTGTATTACTATACTGGGATAAAACAGAATCACAATGCTGAAAAAGCATTTTCAGAAACAACATTTGGATTTGAAATCAAAATAATCTATAAATGTTGTGTTTGTGGTATACAGCCGCGGATCAGGAGCGGACTGAATATTTGCGACCTGAAATCTGAAAGCACAAAATGAGTCCATGCTGCTTATGCACCGCATACACATACTGTATACGCACTGCAGGCGGAGTACGTGTGAACCTGGCCCAACAAATCTAAAAAAAAAAAAAAAAAGTTCTAGTACTTTTATTTTGAAATCACTAAAGATGAAGTGATTGTGAGTAACTGTTGCTGTCATGATAGATCTTATTTAGAACCAGCCACTATCAAATTAATCTGGCTGTGGGAGCTTTTTTGTTTTGGAAAAATTTGTGATTGTTTTGGTTAAGTGATCTAATAGCTGTTTCCTTAAAACTAGAGAAAATTGATTACAAAACAAATTAAAATAAAACATATAAACATATAACACATGTAAACCAATATATATTGCCATCCTTTCCTGTGACTAGGTCCAGGTCTAGCTCCACTGTCCTTCTAATGCAGGGCATGTTAATTCCTCATTAAGGAGGAGGTGTTGTAATTATATCCAAGCTCTTTCTCACAGAGCAAGCATTTCACTTAGGGATAAAAAGACACCAGTAAAACTAAATATAAATATGTACAGAAAACACATGAAAAATATTTCAAAAGCATCATGAAACAACACAGTGAAGTGACAGGGAAGTCGACCTGCTAACCTTATTGGAAGAAATCAATTTAAATAAACAAAAACTCTCAAATGGGTGAAATCCTCTCTTTCTAGCTGGCTCCATGTCTACTATTGTAGTGTAATTAGCAAACTATAAATACCAAACCGAACACTCCAACTAATCATATCCAACTACTTATAACCCTCGAGTTTGAGAGAGGTTTGATACATCTTATAGTCAAAGCGCCCCACCAAAAGTGAGGCCCTTCTTGAAGCACTGCATTCAAACGTGGCTTCGAACGTCACTTCACTAAAACAATACAAGCCTCAATATGGTGCTCTGATGGGAACTACCTGTTGTTCTCGACACAAGCTTCAAAAGCCTGAAGCACTTTTTCCAGAAAATGCTACTTATTCAGTTCAACGTCCTGGAATTGAGTCTCCGCTGGTCCCTCCCAGCATCCAAGCTCTTTTAGTTGCGCTGGTCCTGCCCAACATCCAAACTCCTTCATCACCACTGATCCCACCCAGCCTTCTAGCTCCTTCATTCCTTCTGGTTCTGTCCAGGCTCCAAGCTCCTTCGTCCACTCTGGTTCCACCCAGCTTCCTGGCTTCTACTCCACCAGTTTCGTCCAGCCTCTAGGCTCCTTTGTTCAAACTAGCTCCATCCAGCCTCCGGGCTCCTTCATCCTCACTGGTTCTGTCCAGCTACTCGGATTCTTCCCTTCTGCTTACTCCATTAGACTTTACGGCTCTGCCTCCGAACTTCCTGGTTCTCAGCTTGCCCTTGGTGCATGGATCCCACTGCTTTACCTTGGGCCTCCAAACCCATCTAGGCCTGTTGACCCATTGGCTCCACCATAGTTCCACACTCCACCGTGCTCCCACATCAAAACTTATCAACACTTGTGTGCCTAATGCTGTGCATATTTCTTTTTGGAATGCTCAAGAGTACACCCAATGTAAAATAAGTGATTCATTGTACAGTGTTGCCACAGTCCATATATATATATATATATATATATATATATATATATATATATATATATATATATATATATATATATATATATATATATATAAAATGTGAATTTTCACAAGAGTGTAGAACTCAGTGTACTTATGCTGAACTGAAGTGATTGACAGCTTCAATGATTATAAAGTATGCTTTCTTTGCTCACCGTCTGTGTATAATCCGTTCACAAATTGAATAATAGTTTTGTTTTTCATGCAGCTAAGAGGACCAGTTACCACCAATACTGCAAAGTTTGAGTCGAGTCCGATATAGGCTATGACTATGTGGTAACACTTTAGAATAGGGTACACATCTTCATTATTAACTACAGCTTTTCCCTCAATAAACGCCTAATTTGCTGCTCATTAATACTTAGTAAGGTAGTTGTTAAGTTTAGGTATGAGGTAGGTTTAAGGGATCTAAAATAGGCTCATACAGAATAAGGCATTAATATGTGCTTTATAAATACTAATAAACAGACAATATGCTAGTAATATGCATGCTAAAATGCCTTTTTCCTGAAATTTGGTATTGTAGTACTGTGAATATTGTTGGTACCTCTATGATAAACTTGATGATAAAGTGCTTGTGGTGTCCTTTATTTGTATGCTGGATAGAATAAAAGTGTCTGTTAAATGATTCAGTGTAAGTGAAGCTAATGTATATTGATAACTGAACTGAGCTATTAAATGCCATGCCCCACACTTGAAATTATACTTAAATGACTGACATGTGAAGAGCAGGCTGGTTAAAAAGGTAAAGGTTGTGCAAAAGAATAATCAGATGATCATTCTCACCTGCTCTTTTTGCTTTATTTAGGTTGGCTAGAGGGGGAGGCCTACCATCAAGCCCAGAATTAGGCCATGGGACTGGTAGTGATCAAGGGCCAAGTGGTGACTTTGGCATGGGCGGCATTCAGTCAACTGGAAACCCTTACAAAAAGCCAGTCCATGATGGACCTAGACATTCCCAGACTGGTTCTACACATCAATCGCAAATTCAAGCTTCATCAGGGGGCATGGGACCCACTCAAAGCCCTGGACAACATGCCTCCAGACGCAACCTCCAGGTGGACTTCAGCAGCAGCAGTGGGCAAACAGGCCGCTCACCGTCAGTGTCTCCTGATAGAGCCAGTGCACCAACTTCACCATACTCAGTACCCCAGATTGCTCCGATGCCTAGCAGTAAGCTCTGTCCAGTTTGCAATACTACAGAGCTGACAAATGTTGATGGGTTACCAAACTTCAACAAGTGTACGCAGTGCCACACAACAGTGTGCAACCAATGTGGCTTCAACCCCAACCCACACCTTACAGGGGTGAGAATTTAGAAAAAATGGGATTCCTACTTCATACTTTTTTAATCTTATTGATTAGTTTGTGAAGATTATCTTCTGATTATCTTTTAGTTAAGCATGTGTTTTTTCTGTGGCATCCTCCTTTTTTTCTGTTTTTCATTCAGTGATGCAGGTATAAAATGGCAATGGAGCCAAATGTTGTTTTCGCAAGGTTTAGTGACAGTTTTGGTTTTAAAAACAATTAAATACATTTCTTCAGAAATCAATATTGCCATTTTAGAGATGAAGGTTATTCCATGTAATACTGTCTTGTAAAAAGAAATTAAATTGAATCTAACCAAGTAAGAGAGAAAAATGGACAATCCAGATGTTCAGCAAGAGGACGAGTTCATCGAATTCCAGTAGCAATGTCTTTTCTGTGAACAATTTATTCTCTTAAACTGATTGTTTTTAATGTACTGGTGGGTAAATAGCAATGAATTATTCATTTATGATTTTTACCGATCCAGATAATAGGCATTAACAATAAATTCAGTGATCGGATTTGCAGTGCATGTGTTGTATAACCTGTTTTTACACTTTTGCAGGAATATATTCTGTAAAATAGCAACGCAATAAGAAGTCCTTGTAGATCTGGGCCCGGTTCCCCAAAACGTTCTTATCGCTAAGTAGTTCTTAACCTATTCCTTAACCTCTCTCTTAACGTTATGGCATGATTCCCGACATGTTTGTACGCTAAGTATATCTTCTGTAAGTCACACTTTTGTAAGGTTGGTCTGGACCATTCGTAAGCTCTCTCTTAGCGTTGTTTGAGCTCAAGACGCTAGTCGCCGCCACTGTCCAGCAGTCTTTAGAAATCAGCGCAGCGCAGTACAAGTCAAACTATGGTATGTTGACAATGTTGTGGCTCAACAATGATTTTATGTTATGGACATTTTAAGACTAATAATAAAATATGTTCGCAATGGATACAGGCCTATTTATGAAGTTGACTTTATTTGGTATCAGAACTAATATGGTGGTAATTAGCCTAGGCTATTTCGTAATGTCATTAAAGCGTTTAAATTGGCAATCACTTTTGATAATTAAAATCTGGCAAACAATTTGGCTGTAAATGGCTTAGATCTATAAATGGGTAAGCATGGTGGTGTCCAGTAAGCGACCAACTATGGCAGTGATCCAACGTGTCCTTGTATTGAATGGACTAAACCGCGGAGCCGTTTAGTCCATGTCAATTTTTTCTATTCGGCAAAACTTAAGCCCTTTTGACATTTTGCCTGACGTGGCTATATTAAAAAAAATTTGCCTCCCAAGACAACTCATTATGGAGCTGCTGGACCTTCTCAGACCTGCGCTTGCCAGGCTAACGTGGCAGAATTTTGCTTTAAGCCCTGAAGTCCAGCTGCTTGCAGCGCTATGGTTTTTTGCTACAGGGAGCTTCATCGAGGTCGTGGGAGAGGGCTACAGCCTAAGCAAAACCTCGGTGTGGAGGTGCGTCCACACTGTCACCAACGCCCTTCTGCGCTATGCCGGGGATTACATCCGGGGAATTCTGATTGTAAAGTACCTTACCATTAATATAAAAGTGTATTACATAATTTTTAGAAGTCGTTAAACCCATGTCAAGAAGCGGCATAAGTGGCACGACGGGATAAGGAGGGTGGATGATTAGCGAGGGATACCCGTTCGTCTACCCGTCACAACATATCGTGTGAACATATTACTGACAATTTGAGAATTTAATTAATAGTCTATATTTTACGGATAACTTAAACTATGTTAAAATAAATGTTACTGGAATAATTTGAGGAATGTTTCATTTGCATAAAACGTGTTGTCTTTCTTAACGCCGTAATGCACCTTCGCGTGAAGTTGAAAATCGATTCCTGAGCAATCGATGCCAACTAATTCAGCACCTTCACTTGGAACAGCGCCTTTGTAACGGCGAACGTAAGAGGCAGCGTGTAAAGAAGCTTCCTAAGGGACACTTCGGGGAACACACTTAGGAACATAAACAACTTTGGTAAGATATATCTTTCCAATCTTCTTAGCGCGCTAAGAGTGAGCGTTATTGGGGAACCGGGCCCAGTACTTTTACTTTTGACATTTCAATAAATACAATGTGCAAAAGAACTTAAATATTAGATGGCATATTATATAGATGGATAAATCTAAGTTTGAGGTGTTGAACTGCCCCTCAAGCCAATCATAGCTGTGGGAGATGCCTGAATATCCTACTAAACTCACTGCTGTATGTAATGCAAATGTCTGCACAGTGAGAAGATAGTGAAAAATTAAACATGTATTCACTGTAATTCTTAGACATTTAATATGTCCTTGATCAAATAAAGTATCTTTGTATTTTATTTATTTATCAAAAACCAGATTTTAAATTGAGTGCATATCTGTTGCTGTAATGCACTAATACATGTTTCTTCAACAGGTCAAGGAGTGGCTCTGTTTAAACTGCCAGATGCAGCGTGCTTTGGGAATGGATATGACTACATCACGTTCCAAGAGTCAGCAGCAGATACATTCTCCTTCTCATCAACCTATGGGTAACCCCATACCCAAGACCCAACCCTCAGCTCGGCCCACACCGCAGCTACAAACCCAAATGCAGACACAGATGAAAGTTCAGCCTCAGACTCAAACTCAAGCTTTCTCTGGGATCCAGAAACAGATGGGTCCTACTGGAACTAACCAGACTGCACTTAACAGTGGGCCACACACTAGTCTCCAGACACAAAAAGAACAACCACAAAAAAAACAACCACAATCAGGAAATTTACAAGCAGGTTCCCAGTCAGGGTCCAAGGATACCCAGAGGCAGCGAGGGGAGGTATTGGGACCAAAAAGTCCAGAAAGGGTGGCCCAAACAGGACGGATTCCTCATCCAGGGGCAGTGCCTTTACCTGGCTTAGCAAAGGCACAATCACAGTCTGATCTGGGGCACAGCACTCCAGTACGGTTTGGAGGTCAACCTGATAAGGCCCGAAGTCTTGGAAACTCCCCAGCTCATCACCAACCATCCCACGAGGCACCTCAAGATGGTTTAACTAAGCTATTTGGTTTTGGGGCATCTCTTCTAAATCAGGCAAGCACCCTTATTTCTGTTGATCCTCTTCCTGGATCCTCACCGCACCACTCGCCTGCCCGTAACCAGAGTGCCCAGGGGACAAAGGTGATCTTTAGTGATGCTAATGATGGAGCTAGTGCTAAAACTACAGCAGGACCACCTGACACTGTCAAAACAGGCCCAGGCCCTGGAGCCCCTCTCCACAAACAACCTCTGCAGCAGCAGTCACCAGTGCACCATCAAAAACAGCAGTCGCCGAAACACCATCAAACAATACCACAGCAGCTGCCACCACTAAAGCAGCCTCCACCTCAGCCAGTTAGTCAGAAACCAGATGTTACCTGCCCATTATGCAAAACTGTGTTCAATGTCGGAACAACAGAACCACCAAACTACAAGTCTTGCACCCAGTGTCATACAGAGGTGTGCAATCTTTGTGGTTTCAATCCCACACCACATGTGCTGGAGGTAAGGAGCTGCACAGATCTTACTCATATACTGTATGCAATGGATTGACGCTATTCCTTATGTTAATTTCTTCTCTCTGATTGCCACATTTTTTCTGACTTAAATCTCACATAAATCCTTATTTTTCTCACTGAAATTACAAGTTTTTTTTCTTTTTCTTTTCTTTTTCATTTTGATGAGCATAAAACGTTTTGAATTATTCTAATTTATATTTTTTTTTGGTTTGTTTGTTTTGATTGCCAACCAAATTCCTTTCAGAAAAATATCATACATTTCATTCCACCTCATATACTGTATATATATATAGTATATGAGGTGGAATGAAATGTATGTATGATATTTTTCTGAAAGGAATTTGGTTGGCTATCTATCTATCTATCTATATATATATATATATATATATATATATATATATATATATATAATTCAAAATGGACAGAAAGCATATTTTCCTTTTTTGCTGGCAGTAATGTGTATGGTGGGAATCATAGGTGATGTGCGTAGAGTGCGTCACAAAGAGAGGCCCAGATATCAGTGTTGTGTCTTATGCATGGCTGTTGTTCTCTAATTTTAAAGCAGTTTCCAAATTGCAACTTTATGAGCTGCTACTGATAATGCATGTGTCATGTTCTTGTGTTATGATGTGAGAGAGCCCGGCTATAATCAGTTTGTCTAGATGACCTACAGTATCATGTGTCCATATAATCAAGCAAAATGACATGGAAGTCAGCCCTAATAGTATATTGATGTGTGTGTAGTGCTGGATTAAGGCATAGGTGACATAGGCAGGTGCCCAGGGTGGCATTCAGAATGCTAATTTGTGCAATCAAGTTTACCCATCATTTACACCCGTTTTTGTCATGCCATTTTACCATGTGGGTCACTTAACATTGTCAGAGTGGGCACTCTGATTCTAGTTTATGAACTAGACCAGCTACTGCTCTGTGAAGCCAGAGACAGGGCTAGTGAGGGAACAAAATGACATTTTATATATATATATATATATATATATATATATATATATATATATATTTTTATATATATATATATATAAGCATCTTTTTAAATTAATAAAAAACTATAGATTCTGACCATTAAAAAAAAAAAAGATTTGTATTAAAGGGGGCATTCACGCATTTAAGCTACGAATGCTACTGTACGTGCATGTGTGCTGTAGCAAATTAGCTCAAAAGGAAAATGTATATAAATAATTACAATTAATTATAATTAATTACAATTATTTACCTCAGCTGCCGATAGTAACTGAATTAAATTGCCTTCAACCAATCTATTCGTCCAGCGGAAATTTAGTGTAATTTCATATCAACTCTAAGAAAGGATATTTTCGTGGCCACAGAAAACAACCTTCTTACAGTGGCCTAATGCATTAGAACATGTAGCTAGATTGTAATCATAAAGGGACATTAATTTGCAAGGCAGAATCAGAAACTCATATAATTTGTGCACAATAGTTTTATTAACGGAGTCATATGATGTTGCTAAAAAGAACATTATTTGGTGTAATGAAATGTGTTTATGTGGTTTAAGGTTCAAAAACACATCATTTCCTACATACTGTACATTGTTGTTTCTCCTCCTTGCCCCGCCTTTCTGAAATGCGTAAATTTTTACAAAGCTTATCGTTCTGAAAAGTGAGGTGTGCTCTGATTGGCCAGCTATCCCCAGTGCATTGTGATTGGGCAAATACTCCCGGTTGCCATCTCCCAGTTTTCTAACAAATAATGCTACCCATACTGTATTTATCCTATAGTAAGGGTAGGTTTAGGGTTGGGATAGGTGTACATGAAAGTGAAAGTGACGTGACATACAGCCAAGTATGGTGACCCATACTAGGAATTCGTGCACACACCCAGAGCAGTGGGCAGCCATTTATGCTGCGGCACCTGGGGAGCAGTTGGGGGTTCGGTGCCTGGCTCAAGGGCACCTCAGTCGTGGTACTGAAGGTGGAGGGAGCGGTGTACGTTCACTTCCCCCACCTACAATTCCTGCCGGCCCGAGACTCGAACTCACAACCCTTGGATTGCAAGTCCAACGCTCTAACCATTAGGCCACGACTTCCCCTTCCCATGTTAAAAAAGGATTTTACTTCCGAAATATGCTACCATCTGTTTTAATGGGAGGTAGCAAAATCTGACAGAGTAGCACAAATCGTCAGAACACCGGCACGACGAGACAAAACCAGTAAAACATTTGTGGCATTTGTGTCATCCAGTAGGGACATAATTACGGATCATAATGACTTATACTGTCTTTTTACGTGTTGTGTTGTATCGCGCTGCGTAAACATGAAACCATGTCTGCATTTGTGTTCGGAGAAACGACAAACAACTAGCCCTGTTCTACACTGCTTAAAACTCGCGTTTGAATCTTCAGTGGTAAATTCTTTAAATTTGTAAACGTGACTCGCGTAAATTTGTAAACGTCAGAATGGGGAAGTCGTGGCCTAGTAGTTTGTGGGGAAGTCATGGCCTAGTGGTTAGAGAGTTTGACTCTTAACCCTACAGTTGTGAGTTCGAGTCTCGGGCCGGCAATACCACAACTGAGGTGCCCTTGAGCAAGGCACCAAACCCCCAACTGCTCCCCAGGTGCCGCATAAATGGCTGCCCACTGCTCCGGGTGTGCGTGTGAGTGTGTCTGGGTTGAACTGTTCTGGAACAGTGTAGTAAATACATCTTAACCACTGATTTCTAGTTGTGTCCTCTTTTGGAAGACCAAACAAAGTATTTTTGCTTTTGCAGTGAAACACACAGCGTCTTCACAACATGGCGGCTGTGGTGGTAGCAACAATAAAGTTACGTCTTATTTCTTTGCGTGAAATTTTGGATGGCATTATGCAAATCTTCCCACATCGTGACGTAGACATGTGGGGCCTGTTTAAACGAGGCGTTATAGGAAGGCATGGACAAGTCTAAACTTTTATAAAGAATATCTCTTTGGGTTTGAGACTTTAGTCTTTGCAACTTTAGGGACCTTATCTATTCACGAACAGCTTGTAACACTTCAAAGAGAAAGGAAAAGTTGAAATCGCATAATTTTTTTGAGAGAATTTTATGGTAATAATTAATATTTACACAATAATTATTAAAAATTATTATTAATGATTTTTTCCCATTGAAAATAGTAAAAAAAATAAAAAAATCTCTCTAATTTTTTAAAATAATTTTTCAACCAATGCAATATCTCTGATTAAAATAGAGACTAGGCCTTTACATTTTTTATTTTTTTATTTTTTTTAAGGCAATCATATTAGCACCGCCTGATGAGAGCAAAGAAAGAAAAAAAATGTAATTTCATGTTGTAACCACTAGATGCCTAAAGGAATCTATAGAGAGGCTTTTGAATTCCCTAGTTTGTTTTATACATAATTGTTTACTTTTATTAGGTCGTGGATTTAAATGTATAAAAAGGCATTCCCAAAGACTACTTTTTGTCAAGATTTATATTTTTTTGTTGTTTTAAATGTTGATTTGAAGCATCAGTTTTTGAATTATTATTACTACAGGCAAACCTGAATACAGAAAGCATTTTATACAAAACAATAAAATTATATAAAAATGTAACACAAATAAACAGGAATGCTTTATCAGAGCTTAATCCTTCTGGGCCTGATCTGATTTTAACCTCTTTTTTTCAGTTTTCTGACTCATTTTGGATATTTGGTTATAGCCATACCAATTCATTGTATAATTGTGTTTGTGTGTCTGTGAGTGTGTGTAAGTGAGTGTGTGTGAGTGGATGTGCCTGTTTTGCACTCTTAATGTTTTAGAGTGTAACCCCTTCCTTGCTGTCCACTTTTTTTTACTAAATTGTAGTTGAATTATTGATTTTATTTTACATAGTTGCTGTGTTACAGGCACACCAGTTCATGGGTTGTGTGTACATGTGTGTGTGTGTCCATGCGTGTGTAAGTGGGTGTGTTGATTTTGCACTCTAGATGTTTTAGAGTTTCACCCCTTCATTGCTGTGCAATTTTTTTCTGCATCGTGGGGGATTTGTAGATTTGTAATTTGTAGATTGTACACACAAACATTTTCTGTATTTTCACTTTTTTGCCATTTCCAATTCATTTCCTATACTCGGTCATTTTTGACCGAAGACGATGAGTGGGACTATTTTTTTTATGGGCACTTAGTTTTTTCAAATCATGCCCTCAATTTTTTTTTGTGTTCACATACCAAGTGCCATAAAAGTCACCAGTTTTGTACCATTCAGATGAAGCTACAATTTTTAAATATTAAAAATATAAAATTATTCAGTGATCAAAGACCGCACAAAGGTTAACTTAACACTACCACAAACTAGTCTAACAGACAAACAAATATACATACACTCACACATACATACAAAAGGGGAGAAAAGTGGATGAAAGAAATCATTAGAAGAACAGGGAATGAAGCTATGGAAGAGGAGTGAAACCATCAGCACCATTTTTCAGTGGGGTCTACAGCTTATACTAAACCTCTGTTGGGAGTTTCTTCCCAGGTAGAAAGTGAAGAAGAGCTAAGAGAGATAGCAGCTGAGATCCTGGGATCTTTGGTGAATGAAAAGTCAAGGCCGAAGCCTGGCACAAACTTAGGGTGTCCTTAGAAGACTTTTAGCTTAGGATCCCCATCTACTCAGGATCTAAAAGAAGCTAGACTCTCTGGGCTATATGTTGGAGCCCAGCTGGCATGCCCGCACAGGCTCAGGCTCTCCACATGGGCAGCAATCAGAAGTTTCAGCAGAAGACCAAGCGCGGAACTGTGTGTGAGCCCTTTAAAGTCTGGGAAGAGTGTCACCTCTCAGGATGGGCTTGACCAATGAGAAAGGCTGAACCAGGGGCCTGGGGTCATTCACAGACATGCTGGCACCCAGTATGTTTATTGGGTGAGGTGTCTGTAATTATTTGTTAATCTAATGAATAATTGATTTGTTAAATCTAATGAAAAATTGTGTGTCTGATTGGTCCAAATGCTACAGTGCTCATGGCAGGGAGTGAGAGAGGTCACATCCAAGCTGATTTCACTGCCCAGATAGCCAAATTCCTGAGGCCCAGATCAGGCCCACACCTGACACTTACATCCGGCCCACATAATGCGTGGAATGATGGCACTTGGGTGGTCCGCTCCTTTTTGCCAGATTTGGGTCACGAGCAAGTCAAAGTAAGGCCCAATGTCAGCCATGAATAAACCAAATAAAGCAGAACTGGCCCAAATCTAGGTCACATCGATTTTAATTCTGGCCCAAATCTAACACCTTGTTCTATATTATGTAGAATGATGACATTTGTGTGGTCCACTCCTGTTTGCCAAATTTGGGCCACACGCAAGCCATAGGAAGGCCGCATGTCAGCCATGACAATAAATTAATAAAATAAAGTAGAATTGGCCCAAATCTGGGCCACGTTTATTTTAATTCTGGCCCAGATCCAGCCGAGATCCAACACCTTGCTCCGGCCCACATACTGCGTGGTAGTACAGTTCTTTTTGCCAGATTTGGGCCTCAAGCAAGCCTTAGCATTGCTGCATGTAAGCCAACCAAATAAACCAAAACTGGCCCTAATGTGGGCCACAGTTGATTTTTATTCTAACCCTGGTCTTCCCCACATTCCTCATGTGGCCCACATGCTGCATGGAATGGTGGCATTTTGGCAGTGATCCACATACAGGCCACTACACAGCCACAGTTTAGCTAATAATGAACCAAATACACCATAAATATGCATTATCTGGGACACACTAAGCCTTAAGTGAGTTATGCATCAATAATACTCAAAATTTTAAAGAGAAATTTAAAAATGTCCTCCATAAATGTGCAAATACATTCCAGAAATGTGTCCTACTTGATAAAATCATCCTGACCCAAGTTTTGCCCAAACAGCAATTAAAATGTCACAGATAAATATTCAAAAACACATTCCAATACTTTAAATGCTTCTCACTCAGACTCTGTAAGTGTCATAGCTATGGTAAATCCGACCATAGTATAGCACAGCAACATTTAAGACATGGGGACATAAGACCAGACAAACTCAAAATGAAAATACAGGAACTTAAGTACTCGAAGCCAGAGCTTTCCCTATCCAGTCCTTTCCCTATCCTCCTCGTCTCAAGAAATGCATTCACACGAAACCAGGAAACCGACACAAAACGATGTAGTATACATGCCAGACCAACATGTGGCGCTGTAATTCTGCCACAGAGATACACTAAAAACAGAAAAGAAGACTTGGACTATGCACATAAACCTTGTGCTGTACACACGAAAATGCAAGGGTGGTGTTTTCAGATTTATCCACTCTGGGACCCAGTTTTAAAAAGTATCGGTTTCACTCTCCCAAAACGCCAGATCCGTCTGGACAAAACGCCTATATGATACAAAATGTATGTGTATACAGCTAAATGCATCTCCGTGTGGACTGGGCCTCAGACCAAACAAGGATAATTAACTAGGCACATCGGAACAGAATTGGGCCATTTTTGCTATTTTACATGTGGGCCACTTCAGGTTTACATCCATTTTGTACAGGCCATAAGAAGGCCACCAATGCTGTATGATTGTCTTAAGTGGCCCACATCCGCATGGTATCTGGGTGCCTCTGTCCCAGCAAAATTCCCACTGATTTTGGTGCAGTTCAGGCTGGTGCAGTGCTAATTTCATTAATGTTCAGGGTATGTGCAAAGTTTATGCTGAAAATTACAACAACAAACAATATATTTTTATGAATAGTAACACTAATTTATCTGGATAAATAGAAAGGGAAAAAGGATAAGTAATGTCATCTGGGCTTCTTTTCTAAGCCTCAAGTCTAGCCTGTCATTCTAAAACTGGAAATGAGCGAACAGTGGAGGGATGGATGGATAACTGGAGAAAATCAGGCACAGAAGCGGTACTTCTCAAATGAATGGATTATCCCCATTATGATCTTGTGTGCATTTATATTGTTTCTTTTCATTGGTTGTTATTCCCTACATTTGTAAATACCTATAAATAAATTTAGTTCCTGGATGCATTTCAGTAACGATGTATTTGTAACACTGTTAATTGTTAAACTGGTTGTATTTGCTGAATCTCTTTGTTGTAAATTTTATTTTTATTTTAACACCTTCTCAATGTGTCTGATAATGTGTGCCAGGCTTGTAAGAGATTGCTTGAGAGAAAGAGGAATGGCTCTTGCATACTGGCAGCTCCCATAACTATCTGAACCTTTTTTTTTTCTATCTCTGCTCAAAAGAAATTGAAATTGACACATATACCTCTCTTAAGATCTGTACCTCATGTAGACCTCAATGTGGAGGATGTGCTTGTAATTGGTAAATGGGTTTCTTTTGAAAATATAGGGCCAGCTTCACGAATGAACAAGGCTGTTGTAATCATTATGAGCAAGAAAAAAATTGGCCAGGCAACTGATTTGAGAATAGAGTTTAGAAAAGTAATATTGGGCATGAAAAGTGCATTCTTGTTAATGGAATAAAGAGGAATTTTCAATATTTTTTTATAAGCATGGATCCCAGATTTACTATAAATGGAAACCTTTCAAATCTTGAACTGTAGGACAAGGAATAAACTACCCTTTAAAAAAAAAAACTACTACAAACACACATGCTGAAACAGCTGTGTTTACAGACAATAATGATGTGAGCTAAATGAACAAATATAGATGCCCTGAACAATGGAGGAAATATGTCATGCATCATGTTTGTTAGATTCCCTTAATTTCAACTGAGATTGATGAACTTTTGGTTTCAACAATGACTCGGAGTTTGGCATAAACTGACCCTACCAAAAAAAGGCACAGGCCTCGCAGAAGCTAGGAGATGCCTGAAAAACAAAAAACATTGGGTTTCCCGAGGTTGCTGATTGGCTGGAAGTTCAGTGGTCGTTGAAGTGACGTCTTGGGAAGCCCGTGGTTGGGCGTAGGCTGAAGGTGCGGAGTTGTGGGCTGGTTGAAGTTTCAGACGGGCACGCAAGATTAATTGGTCTTAAGTTAATGTTTTTATTAATCTACTTGAAAGTGTGAACCCTGAGATGGTATTTATAAGGTAAAAGTCTGAAGTTTCACACTCTCTTGCATGGACACACTCTTGGAGTCTCTCCAGTGAAGAATCAGTCATAGCGGAAAACAGAAAAACCAAAAGAAGGTCAAATCTGCGCTGCTTAATTCAATGGTTGTTCCACATTAGTTATCTGCAAGACCTCCGCAGCATGGCATGAGCCAACTGTAGAAATTTTCAACATACATTTTAAATATACTCCAGGCGCATAGTAAATCAGTGCTGATCCTAGCCTTTTGGGAGCCCTAAGCTTAACTTTGTGTTGGGGCCCCCCTTAGTTTTTTTATGACATGCAAAATGATCCCCTTACCCTATGCTTAGGTCTGTTGCGAGCAAACAAATGCACATATGAACATAATTTTGATGTTTTATGCATTCCAAATGCATCAGTGCTATCAAAAATGCTATCAAAGTATCAAGACCACATAAGACGCACTGTGCTAGACACATACTGAGCCCTTGGCCTATGTTGGTCAATAAATTGACCATATTTGCATAGCAGCAAGATTTATCTGAACTACAGGAATATATTAAACAAAATAAAATCCCCACAATACAAAGACATGCAAGGGTGGTCAACTGGAGACTGAAAATTGACCACAGGTGTGAGTAAAGGCCCCGGTATACTTCAAACGAAATCGAAGAACAAACTTATATGACGTCATTTCGAACAAAATCAGGCCAAAACGAAGTTCATTTTGGCAGTTCGAAATGGCTCACCATAGGGAAATTTCTGGGGGAGTTCGCTTTGGCTCCTAAACACCTTTGAGATTCCATTAGTCTGTGAAGGTTACGCAATCGGTGGGTGTGTTCTAAAACTCCAACTTCTTTGACCCGCAATTTTTTTTCTCGGTTCGTTCCTCATTCTGCTGAGGTCATTCAGGAGAGCGACATCTCCTGAATACACTGGAGTGTCGAATAGCTGAGCTGCACAAATATATCTGCACCTGTACGATCACTCGCGGACAGGCTTTAAAGATGTAGAGACAGTATTTCATTCCTAGAAAGAAATTGCAATGAAGCTTGGTGTTGACGACCCGGAGTTATGCAAAAAGCAACTCAGAGAAACATCCAAGACAAGTTTTCCAAAGCCATGAAAAGAATGAAAGGAAAGAGTAAAGATATAATGTAGCAAGTACCAAATACATGTTTCAAATAAATGTTACACCATACTGCTGCTGTTGTTCTTTCAATAAGGGAATTTAAAGGGTATACAGTAAATGAAATGCCAAACGAATATACAATAATAAACCTTTGTTTTCATCAAAACAATTTATCCAGTTTAATAAAATAAATGAACACTAATAAAATAAAGTAACAAACTGATTCCAATATTTTTTTTCCTACATCATGCCAAAGTTTTTAGATTATGAGACATTCACACTTCGTTTTGTGAGGGGATTTGGTATTTTTAGTTTTTAGTTAATAATTTTTGATTTTAATTTTGATTTTGCAACAGAATCACTGTTTCACGGCTGATCACTGAAACGGCCAGCGATTCACTGAATGAGCCGTATAACATCAAATCTGCGCTGGATATTAATATCCAAAGTATAGTGAAAACACTATTAATTAGCACAGTAACAAGATCAGCAGTTTAAGACATTAACTTGTAAGCACTAAACACAAGATACTTCCCTTTTCAATATGAATAAGGCTTTATTAGATAAATCTAAGACATATAAACTAATCTAACACATAAGCACACGCACTCACACATTCACACAAGTTGCAGGAAGATAGAAAGTTAGGGAAGAATGAGTTTAAGAGAATGAAAATGTGAAATCCCAAGTTTACAGCAATACTTGAAATTGCATAGACATGAACCACCATCAGTCACTTAATTAACCCTCGCATTGAGTTCATCAATTAGGTTAAAATTATTAGATAACACCAGTACAGATCTGGAGGTACGTTACTTGTGATGCCTGTGTAACGGGGTTCCCTTTGTTGTCACTGAAAAGGGGTTTTTCCGAGGTTGCTGATTGGCTGGAAGTTCAGTGGTCGTTGAAGTGATGTCTTGGGAAGCTCGTGGTTGGGCGTTGGCTGAAGATGCGGAGTTGTGGGCTGGTTGAAGTTTCAGACGGGCACGCGAGGTCAGACTCGGAGACACAGCGTTACAAAACTTAACTCAGAACACGAACTCTCAAACGGAAAAGAAAAGAAACTAAAGTAAAAGAATAGAAGCAAAGTTTGACAAGACTAGGTGGTGTTTCTTCTCATCGTGGCTAAGTAGCAGGCGTGCAGGCCGAAGCACGCTGGAATGGTGCTCGAAGAATGCTAAAAGTGATGACAAAGCATGACTAAAAGCAAAGGCTAAAGGCCGGCATGACTGATAGCAAAAGCTAAACGCAAGCTAAAAGCTAAAAAGGAAAGGCTAAAAGCAAAAAGCTAAAATTTGATGGTGTCCTGAGTATTTAAACTGGCCTTTTGGCCACACCTCAAATGTTGTCTTGACCAATTAGATATTGTCTTTTCTGTTGCTGTGTTGCGATGTTTGTCCCACCCATTCATAAATCATATGTTATCTTATCAAGCACGTGGTCCGAATTTTTCCCGCTCTTGCAGGGTATAATTTGGACATGATTCCTATAACAAGAATATGATACATTTGACAAATAACTGATGGACAGAAACGTTTCAAGCAAGAAGATTCGAACACACACATACTAAACATGAATATGATCCCTTAAGCTATTCAAGAGTTATTTAAAAAGACATACACAATAAGTGATTAGAAACATTATAGTCAAATGTGTGGGTTACATGTATGATATGGAGTTTAGCAATGGCCTGATATCCATTTAGAAGTCTTTTTTGAGTTCATTTTGGTGCATATATGCATTGTAAGGCATTCTCTGTGCCATTCTGTGGAGTAAGGATATGTCCTGTGAAGACCAGAGAGGTTAACAGGTCTCCTTAGGAATTTCAGTCTGGTTTCCTTCGAGGTGGAGGAAGTCAATCCAAAGAGCTTGTGATCATGATTACTATCATGGGTTTACATGTGATGGTAACGCTGTGCATCTCTTTGGTTACTTGCCCCAAATTTGACAATCTCTTCTTCGAATTGAAATTGTCAATAAATGTTCTAATGGTGTTAATGTTGAAAGCTGTTCTGTGAAAGAGCTGGTTGGTTATCTAGCTTCAGACTGTGGTGCTAGGAGTTGATTTACAACATCCTATTGCCTTTCCGAGGAATTCGGCTTCTCTTGTTTCAACCATGCTCACGATCGAATCTTTAATTTGTCTGGTTCAGGCCTGATACGCTACACCATAAAGGACTGATTATGGTTCTTTTGCATTGCGACCATGATACTTGACTCTGAACTGCTGCTAATCATTAATCTTTTGTCTATAATATTCTGACCACTGGGGCCCGTCTGACACCTAGATTGCCTACACTTCTTCATTTCATCGTTGTTTTGTTTAGGGGATACACGTGAGCATCGTGACACATGTTTATATTAATCTACACCCCGCATCCAGCAGTGTGGGGGTGTTGGAAAGTTCATTAACAGTATATCGTCGCTCAGCCTTTTCAAACTTCTTTTTGCCCCAAAACAAAGAATGAAAATGAACTTCATCTGAAGTATATCGGGGCCTTAAAGGGTATAAATGTGTGAGTGTGTGTCATCTTGCACAATTTTGTTACACTGCCAGAGAATTCCTGCATGTTGTACTTTCAACCACACATATGCTGGACATTCTTAAATAGTAATGACATTGCAGCACCTAATGAACTCATTAAGAAGGAACACAGCATCCAGTGTCACACAAATTTGATGGCAATTGCTGAATCAAAGCCAGTTTCTTTTTCTTCCTAAATGTATTTTTTTTAAATTGTTTGAATTTAATTGAATAATTGTGACAGTAATTTATATAGAAAAGAGGTACATTCATCTAGAAAATAATGACTTCATGACTTCTTAGTAAATATTTACTTGTATTTCTTTAAATTTGCATGAAATGATAATTCACCCTATTTTGTTAGTGTATGTTATAGATCTTGATTCATCCATCTATAGTCTATATACTGTGTGTGTGTGTGTGTATACACACATGTGCACACTTTGGATAAAAGCATCTGCTAAAGACCAAATGTAAATGTAAATATATGTTTTCTTTTTTTTTTTTATCTGATCTGATCTGTTACACTCAGATGTACAATACAGAACACAACACAAAAAAGTTTTTTTTGTTACTTTTTTATATTTTTTACTTTGTATAAATTAAATATATATATATATATATATATATGTGTGTGTGTGTGTGTGTATATATATATATATATATATATATATATATATATATATATATATATATATATATATATATATATGTGTGTGTGTGTGTGTTTAATAAAATACATTCCAATTTTGTGATTTAAAAGTTTTGAACTTAAACTTCCCTGTTTTGCAGAAGAAAGAATGGCTCTGTCTGAACTGTCAGACTCAGAGACTGATGTCTGGTGGACTTGACCCTCTTCCAGTTCTACCTTCATCACCCAGCTGTCAACCAACGGGTTCACCTCGGCATCAACAACTTTCCAGCAAGCAGCCGCAAGGGCTTCAGACAATGTCATCACAACAGAAACCTCCTATTTCTCAACAGAGTGGATTCTCTTCCCCCACAGCTAGACCAGCAAGCAATATAAAAACTTCTACACAGTCTGCTACAGCTACAGCACCTCCTGTGTCTACCACTACTGCATTTACAGGCGAAGAAGAGAGAAAGGAAATTGCACCCAAAGTAGATAAAGGGCCTGATCCTGACAATAGAGACAATAAACCAACTCAAAAGAGAGGAACAACAGAGTCAATTCAGACACCTTCTAAAGACGAAAAGAAAGAATTACAGAGTGTTACAAAATACTATGAGGTAAGCCATGGGGTCACAGTAAATGTACCCATTATTTTGCAAATTATGAATTTATATAAGAGGTGCAAGAGATGTTATTGATAAATTGTTAATCTTATACATTTTAAAAATTAAAAAATCTTTTACAAAGAGGCCAAAGTGAACATGCATATATACTGAAAAAAATTATAAAATACACTTTTGTTTTTGCCCCCATTTTTCATGAGCTGAACTCAAAGATCTAAGACTTTTTCTATGTACACAAAAGGCCTATTTCTCTCAAATATTGTTCACAAATCTGTCTAAATCTGTGATAGTGAGCACTTCTCCTTTGCCGAGACTGGCAAAACCAGTCAGTATCTGGTGTGACCGCCATTTGCCTCACGCAGCGTAACACATCTCCTTCACATAGAGTTGATCAGGTTGTTGATTGTGGCCTCCTCTTCAATGGCTGTGCAAAGTTGCTGGATATTGGCAGGAACTGGAACACACTGTCGTATACGACGATCCAGAGCATCCCAAACATGCTCAATGGGTGACATGTCCTGTGAGTATGCTGGCCATGCAAGTACTTGGATGTTTTCAGCTTCCAGGAATTGTGTGCAGATCCTTGCAACATGGGGCCATACATTATCATGTTGCAACATGAGGAGATAGTCGTGGATGGTTTCTGACAGTTCTTTGGTTATGGAAACCGATTGTTGCAGCAGCTGTCCGGGTGGCTGGTCTCAGATGATCTTGGAGGTGAAGATGCTGGAAGTGGAGGTCCTGGGCTGGTGTGGTTACACGTGGTCTGCAGTTGTAAGGCCGGTTGGATGTACCGCCAAATTCTCTTAAACACCGTTGAAGATGGCTTATTTTAGAGAAATGAACATTTAATTCACCGGCAACAGCTCTGGTGGACATTCTTGCAGTCAGCATGCCAATTGCTCACTCCCTCAAAACTTGCGACATCTGTATCATTGTGCTGTGTGATAAAACTGCATGTTTTAGAGTGGCCTTTTATTGTGGCCAGCCTAAGTCACACATGTGCAATAATCATTCTGTCTAATCAGCATCTTGATATGCCATACCTGTGAGGTGGATGGGTTATCTCGGCAAAGGAGAAGTGCTCACTAACACAGATTTAGACAGATTTGTGAACAATATTTGAGAGAAATAGGCCTTTTGTGTACATAGTAAAATTCTTATTTCTTTGAGATCAGCTCATGAAAAATGGGGGCAAAAACAAAAGTGTTGCATTTATAATTTTGTTCAGTGTATTTTCTTGTTAGATAGAATTATCAGATTTTCAAAAAACATGCTTTTTTTTATAAAGAGAGGGCTCAGTGTACTAACTGATAGAGTATCATTCATCTTGAGGAAGAAGTTTTAAAAATTAATCAGCTGTTTGCACTTGATTTATATATAACATATAATATATAATACACAATAAAGCGCTATATAAATGCATAATTTATTCACTCATTCATTAATTTTGTGGTGTGCACTGGCACTTGTATGTCTAAGTGTATCTTTTGTGTTTACGTGTCTTTTGGTCTCCTAGGAAACCAGCAAGACAAACAGCAATAATGATCTATCACGAAGTCCACAGAGTTTGAGTGATACTGGCTATTCCTCTGATGGGATCTCCAGCTCACATAGTGAAATTACTGGACTTATCCAAGAGGAAGAGCTAAAAATGAGTGAGAAAGGTCTGACTGGGTACCATACACCACCAAGTCCATCTGAGCTGATTAAGCTGGAGAGCTCCATGCGACCCCTTCTAGAGTCTAAATTTTCATCTGAAGGGGAAAGAGCACAGGACAAGAAGCGTGGAAAACAGCAACAAGGTGACATCAGGAAACATAAGTCTCGCTCAATATCAATTAGTCCAGAGGAATATGACTCAGATGACGACTTTGAAGGCATTATGGAAGAGGAGCAAGATCCAACTGAGGAAGAGCTTAGAGTAATTGCTGCTTTAGGGGGCAACAGTGGCCATATAAATATTAGTTTAGAATCTGAAGAGATTACTGATGAGGAGTTTATGAGACGGCAAATTATGGAGATGAGTGCTGATGAGGATAATGGGGATGAGGATGAAGAAGGGGAAATGGAAGAAGACGATGATGATGAGGATGAAGGCTATGGCTACAAAAAGCTAAAAAAGACTCAAAAGCACATCAGTGACTCAGGAAAAGAAAAACGCCGTCTTACTTATCACTCTAGTAGCTTTGAGGAGGATAGTAAAACAGCTAGTGATGTATATAAAGGATCAGCTGAAGAGGATCTCATGGCCTCGCAAGGAGGCTTACGCAGATTCAAGACCATAGAATTGAACAACACTAACAGTTATAGTCGAGACATGGAATTAAACAATGACAATGACCTGAGTCTCGACCGAGAGCCTGAGCTAGAGATGGAGAGCCTCACTGGTTCTCCAGAAGAAAGGTCAAGAGGGGAATATTCCTCCACCCTCCCACCAAGCACCTCTAGCTATACCTCAGGGATATCCCCTACTTCCATATCTTCCATGGAAGATGACAGTGACAGTAGTCCTAGTCGAAGGCAGCGGCTGGAGGAGGTGAAGCAGCAGAGGAAGGCCAGACATCGCTCTCATGGCCCTCTACTACCTACCATTGAGGATTCCTCAGAAGAAGATGAATTGAGGGAAGAAGAAGAACTTCTTAGGGAGCAGGAAAAGATGAGAGAAGTGGAGCAGCAGAGAATACGAAGCACTGTCCGGAAAACAAAACGGGACAAAGAAGAGCTAAGAGCACAAAGACGCAGAGAACGATCCAAGACTCCCCCCAGCAATCTATCCCCCATTGAGGATGCTTCTCCAACAGAGGAACTAAGACAAGCAGCCGAGATGGAGGAACTCCACCGGTCCTCTTGCTCAGAATACTCTCCTTCAGCTGACTCAGATGCTGAGGGCTATGAAATTTCATCAAAGCTGTATAAATCTGGAAGTGAGTACAACCTACCAACCTTTATGTCACTTTATTCTCCTACTGAAAAAACACAAACTACATCATCTGCAGCTGCTATAAAAACTTCCTCTAGTGGCAAACAATTAAAAAGTGCAGAAGAAGTATATGAAGAAATGATGAGGAAAGCAGAGATGTTGCAGAAACAACAAAAGCAGCAGACACAACAGCAATCAGGCTCAGTCCTGATTTTACAGCAGTACAGCACAACCACCTATCAAGAATCAGACATTAGAAATAGACAAGATATTGAGGATGAATATGATTTTTCTGATCAAGATGATATCCACTATGAGAATGAGGAAACAGTTGATATCTATGAAGAGATCCGCCAAACCTCACAAAACATTTCAAAACAGCTTGATGACCAAATGGAGATGGAAGTGTCCTATTCAGAAAAGCAGTTACTAGATACAGGCTCAGTCTTTGCTAAGTTGCTGGAACAAAGCAATGCTTTACTGACTCCTGGCACAAGCCCCACCCAGCTCTCGGCACCAGTATCATTTTCTGAAACTGGAACAGGAGGGCGGATACCTGATGTCAGAGTGACCCAACATTTTTTAAAAGATGGGCCCAAAGACAGACTTAGAAATCAAACTGGTAAAAATGGTATTACACCAACAGTTGCTGCCACAACTATTGCTGCTTATGGAGTGTATGCCAGGGATACTGTCACTGTCTCTCAAACTAGTGCCAGTCAAACAGTGTCCACCACACAACCCAATTTATATGGTCGGCAAATTACCACAACCACTGCTGGTGTTTCAAATGTGTCTCGTAAAATAGCTGCAATCACTCAGGCTTACAACCAAAGAGAAATTGCTGCAAGGAAAATGGCAATCAGCAAAGGAGTCCAATTGAGAGATAATTCAACATCATCAGAAACTATAACTGAATCTGCCCCAAGTTCAATTAGGTGTTATACTTATCATGAAAGGAGTCCACCTCTTTCTCCTATTTCATCTCCTCTTCATAGTCCAACAAGATCCCTGTATAGGAGATCAGCAGAGCTTTCAACTCAAACAGTTTGCCCTTCAACGTTAGCTTCCTCAGGGAATGCTTCTCACACCTCTTCGTTCATAGCACAGGGCACTCAGACTTCACATGGGGTTGTTTCACCATGCCTTTTTAGACAGCAGTCTTCTCAAGATACATATTTTATGGTTAGAAAAGAAGAGTTTGAGCCAACTAGTCCACCAAAGCCAGTTACAGTTAACACAGCAACGTCTCCTTTGTCTTCACCAACAAGATTTAGCCGCCAATCAACATTTGATACCTACTCACCTCCTGTCAGCCCTCCTGACACTCCACCACATCAATTATCACCCCAACATGGTTTCTACAAGAACTATAGAGCTGTTGGAACTAGCATGGTCACCAATGCTAGCATGTATACACGTGGATCACTGTCAATGGAAAACATATCACTTTGTCGGATTTCGACAGTTGCTGGTACTTCAAGAATTGAGCAAGGACAAAGGTTACAGAGTGGAAGTGTAGTAGATCTACGAACTGGAATAAAGCCAACACCAATTATTATGACTGACCAAGGAATGGACTTGACTTCATTAGCCACTGAATCTCGAAAATATTCTGGGTCTGTTGAAGGAAGCCCTGTTCGTCAATCCACAACTATACAGCCCTTAATAATGAACTTGAATACACAGGAGCAGCTGCATGTTGTGACATCAACAGCAACAACTGTCAGTGTTACTGTAGCTGCATCTATGTTCATGTCCCAGCCTAATCACCCTGTACTGTATTGTGATCCTCTTGAAAACAGATTTGATTTGGGCAAAGATATGGGATCAGTAGTTTGCCTGGCACCAAATGAGCCACCACCAATTGATCCATCCATACCAAAGATTGATGCTAAGCTGGAAGACCTGAGTATCCAGCAGCAACAGTTACTTAAACAGCAGCAGAAGCTTCAACAGCAACAACAGCTTCTTGAGCACCAGCTTCAGCAACATCATCAGCTTCAACAACAACAAGCTGCCTCTTTTGCAAAGTTGAACTTGTCTAGCCAACTACCTTTATTCAAAAAGGATATGCTTGTCACTCAAAAAAGCTCTGCCACAGAGGTTAATGTCATCTCGCCGGGTATGACATCTGAGGTTTATAGTGTTGGAGGTCCACTTGAGTTAAGGGGAAAGCAAGCAGAGACAGGTATCATCAGTCTAACAAACATCAAGCCTCAGATGATGATGGTCCAGATAGATGGCACTGCACAAGGAGCTACTACAACACAACTAATCAAATCAGAGGAAGGCCAGGATGCAATGAATTTAACAGGGCAAATAAAATCAGAAAATCAAGTTACTTGTTGTGATATGGTATATAACCTGCCCTTTGGTGGCAGCTGTGTGGGTGGTCCATTCTCCCAGAAACCAGTCACAGATGATGCTTTTAAGCCATCATCAAGATCACCTTGCTCACTACCACAGCTCTATCAGCAATATGGTTTACAGCAAGATGGACAGACATGCCAAGATTACACAATTAAATCATACACACTGCCTCTCCCTGGACGACTACAGCCATCAATGTCTGAAACAAACCTTGCAGATGCAGGGTTGTCATCGTATTCAGCAAAGCTTGATCCCCATTTTCATGCCTCTGGGGAATTATTAACACATTCAGGCACAGTAAAGGATGGCTATGATGGAGGGTACCTTGGTATGGGACTTCAGTATGGCTCCTACACAGATCTTCGTCAGGGTGATGTTGCAGATCTTCCAATTAGAAGGTATAGCTCCCTGACCAACATCAACTCAGATTATGGGTATTTCTCAGGTGATTTTGGAGAATCTAATCTTGCCCAATACAGTGCTACAACTGCCAGGGAGATAAGTCGCATGTGTGCAGCCCTTAACTCCATAGATAGATATAGTAGTAACCCTGACATACTACAGCTGGGCACCAGAAGAAGTAGTGGTCCACCTAGTAGAATTAATCTGCCCCAAAGTCACAGGCCTGGTTTAAAGTACAGCCCAGATGGAAAGCCTCTTTCCCAAAGTCAAGCACTAACTGATTTAATCAATGCAAGACAAGCCAGTCTTCGAGCTATGTACCCATCATCTATTAGATCAGCTGACGGCATGATCTATTCAACTATAAACACACCAATTGCATCAACAGTTCCAATTACTACCCAGCCTGCTTCTGTGCTACGGCCTTTATTAAGAGGGGTATACAGGCCTTATCCTACACCAAATATGACACCAATACCTCTGGCAAGCCTAACCAGATTGCCACTAACTCCAAGGACTGGGCAGGCACCTTTCCAATGTCCTACACCTAATCCTCTCTCTGTTACATCTACAAAAGTTTCTGAGTCTCCAGTTATCACAACAGTCCAAGATGCTCCATTGTACCTAGGTAAGTCTCCAGTAAGTCTAACAGTAGCTGGAACAGTTACACAACCAATTCAGCCTTCTTCTGTACCTGCTGGTACTATCACACCAGCACCTATTTCAACACCAATGGGCGTGGCAATGGGCCAGCCTGATATCCAGTTGCAACCAATAAATCTATCTCAGCCCCACCATCAGGCCAAGTCCACTGCCCAGCCCCCTATGCAACACCAACTACCACAATCAAAATCATCTGCTCAGTCCTACCCTCCAGTGCAGGGTCATCCTATTACTCCTAAAACACAGCCACCCCCATCATCTCAAGCTGCTGCTATCAGCAGTATTGCTCCAAACCAAGAAAAAGAAACAGAGGAAAGACTGCATCAACAGCAGGAACAGCTTTTGCAGCTTGAGAGAGAAAGAGTGGAACTGGAAAAATTGAGACAGCTAAGGGTTCAGGAGGAGCTTGAGCGGGAGCGTGCAGAGTTGCAGAGGCATAGAGAAAAAGAGCAGATGCTAGTGCAGCGAGAAATTCAGGAATTGCAGACTATAAAGCAACATGTTTTGCAGCAACAACAAGCTGAGAGAGAAAGCCAGTTGGTCCTACAGAGAGAGCAACTAGCTCAACAAAAACAGCAGCTTGACCAGATAAAATCTTTGCAACAACAGTTACAACAGCAGCTTGAGGAACAAAAGAGACAAAAGACTTCCACAGCTATTGGTGCAACCAGTGCAAATCCTCAAATCCTCAGTGATCAATCTGGCAGAATTATTCAGCCACAGGAATTGGCAACTGATATTTTGTATGGTGATGTTCAGGTTTTCTTAAGACAACTACCAAATTCTACATCAGAGATATGCTTGAGAAATAGAGAAGATCAGACAGAAATCAGGTCCATGCGTAAACAAAGATCAATGCCTCGACTGCAAGATGGAAATGATAGAGAAGTGACAATGTTCCCCTTGCCCCAAAGGCTTGTAGACTGCGGTGTGCAAACTGATGATGAAGATGGAGAGGAGAGGTACCTGGTATCAAGAAGACGACGGACTAGGCGCAGCGTGGACTCCAGTGTTCAGACAGATGATGATGAAGACAAGGCAGAGTGGGAGCAGCCAGTTAGACGAAGACGTTCCCGTTACTCAAGACATTCTGGTGAATCTGGTGTAGACCATAAATCCGAAGCACCTCCTTTTACAACTTCAGCTACTAAGACAGCATCTTCCAGCATTGCCATACAGACAATTCGAGACTGTTCTTGCCAAACAGAGACAGAGGAGCTGGTTAGAGTATCTCCAAGCATACATGTCACCATGCCAGACCCCAGCAAGGTTGAAATTGTCCACTATATTTCAGGTCCTGAGAGAACACAGAATGGTCAAAGCTTAGCTTGCCAAACTGACCCTGAGACACAGTCTCAAAGCATAGTTATTCCGCAAATAAGCATTGCTACCACTGTCAGTCCCACCAGTGTCCAGTTAGTTGGTTCAGCAGATCCACTCTCTCCAAGTCAACAGAGTGCTGTGAAGTTTGGAAGGCAGAGACCTGACCCTTTGGAGTTTGGCTACCAGCAGCATCACCTGCATAATGAGTCTTTGTCCAGCTTTATCCGGCAACAACCTAAATCTCCACAGGTGCTGTATTCTCCTGTTTCTCCTCTTTCTTCTCCACAACACATCATAGATACTTCATTCTCTTCTAGTGAGAGGCTGAATAAAGCACATGTCACCCTGCGGCAGAAGTCCTATATTGCTGAGCCATCACAGAGACACCAGCCCCTTCCCCACCCAATGAAGAATATTCAGAGATCTATGTCAGACCCCAAGCCTCTCAGCCCAACTACAGACGAAAGCACTAAGGCTAGGATTTCACTTTATCAACAGCAAGCCCTTCAGAGTCAGGTATGGGTAAATCATTATCTCCTTGATTTTAAACTTGCACTGGTTTGCTACAAAGGATAATATGAACTTGTTTTAGAACAGTATGACTCGGATTAAAACAGTATGACTCAGGTGGTGTTGTTTATATATTGCGTATACAGACAGTTGAATTATTAAAGTTATCTTTCTTGACTATGAGATATGGAGTATTCTGTCTATGTCTGCAAGCTTAAGATGCTAAGAAATGGGCAGTTTGTACATCCCTTGGACATTTTTTTTCTGGTATTGTTTGAATTTAATTTGTGTTATTGATTATTTTGATGTTGTACAGTATTGAGAAAGTACATTCAAAATATGATTTCACATGTCTTATGAGGAATAAATTACTTTTTTGTCAGCTTGTGTCACAGAGTTTCCTCTTGTTTTGAGATAAATTTTTACAGCAGCAAAACAATGTATTGCCTTGCCGTATATATGGCCATCAAGGCAAGATAATATGCTTGGTCAGAATCGCATTGATCTTTATAAATGCATCCTCTTACAGTTTTCTGTCACAATAAACCAGCAGTTTGAGCAATGCTATTAGTTATGTTTAGAACTCTAATATATAACATTGTGTTGTCCTCTGTATTTCATGGTCCTGGCTCTTTCACTCATCCTGGACCCTGTGTCTCTGCAGCTGGCAGCCCTACAGCAGAGCTCCCTCCTAAGGAAGGTGAAGAGGACCTTGCCCAGCCCCCCACCAGAGGAGACTCAACGGCCTATGCTCACACCTAACCTATCCCACATACTTGTTCCCTCTCTACCATCTCTGAAAGGGGGTTCTCGTTTAGCTGCAAAGGCCAGTCTACTTAAGGACTTGACTCATGAGCTAAAGGCTGTTGAACAGGAATCTACAAAGCTACGTAAGCAGCAGGCAGAGTTGGAGGAGGAAGAAAAGGAAATTGATGCCAAGCTTAGATACCTGGAGTTGGGCATCACACAGCGAAAAGAATCACTGGCAAAGGAGAGAGACAGGAGGGAGCTAGCATACCTGCGCTGCATGGGTGATTCGCGAGACTACATGTCAGACTCTGAGCTCAACAATCTTCGCTTGACAGCTGCGGCCACATCCTTTGAGAGCAACGGGCTAATGACAAGACCTAGTACAGCACCACTCAGCCAATTTACTTGTGAGCTAAACACTGCTGCCCAGTTTCCCCCCACATCCTCTTTCATGTCGTACCAGTACCCTCAAAGTCTCCAAACGGCACCTACCCCACAGGCCTCTACACTGCAGAGCACAGGTTTCAACCAACCTCCCTATCCATCAGTAACCCAAGCTCAAGCTCTCCCCCAGCCCTCCCCCTTGCAGACTTATCCAACCCTATCTTATCAGGTCCAAGGGACATTTCCTTCCCAAGTCTTCCAACAGAACCAGCCTCCATATCCAGCAGACACTTCAGTGCCACCTCCAGCACAGCCAAGCCAACCAGGGTTTCAGCCTACCCTACCACCTACTGGTACAATCCCTTATCCAAACCACAGTACACCATACCCAAGCCAGGCACCCCCCTATCCAGTCAGTCAAGCAAGCACTTATCAGCCACAGACAGACACTCTCACTTTTCACCAAAAGCCACGACAGACATCGCTTGCTGACCTTGAACACAAGATGCACACAAATTATGAGGTTATAAGAAATCCTACAGTTATAGTAACGACTGCGCAAGATATTACTTACAGCCAGTCTGGCTTGTGTCCGTCTTATGGCCAATACAGTACAACTATGGCAAGCACTTATGGCCCCTACTCCTCATCTACATCAAATACATATGGTGGGTCTTTAACAAACTCTGCAGCCTCTAGTTATGGGCCATACACAACAATCTCATCCAGTAGTTATGGGCAGTACACAACAACTATTGCAAATACTTATGGATATACAGTAACTACAGCAAGTTCCAGTGGGCAATATAACACTATTGTTACAAATACATATGGGCAGACAATATTATCTGACCATATACACTCAATGGAGAGCCCCTCTATGTACAACAGTGAAGGCCTATACGGATCATCCAGCCTTGAGCAAAATGTCCCAAGGAACTATGTCATGATTGATGACATATGTGAACTGACCAAGGAAGGCATGGGCACTAGTTCAGACTCACATCGCAATGAGGGTCATGGACGATATGGGAATGATGGACTTCACACTCGTGGGGGAAGCTCCTTTGGCAGACCAGAGGATGAACGTGATGCAGACCAGTATGACCAGCATCATGGCAGGGGTAAGAACACCTGCAGCTACCAAGCACAAGGGGCACATACGCATGGCCGGGTAGTGGGAAGCAGTAGCATGGGTGGGGGATCATCATATCACTATGATGACCACAGTCACTCAACACCTACATGGGCAGCTCAGAGGCACTCCTCAAAGAACCTGTGTCCTTCAGCCGTCATGTCCACCAGGAGGAGCAAACATCGTAAACAAGGCATTGAGCAGAAGATATCCAAGTTTTCCCCAATTGAGGAAGCTCATGATGTGGAGGCTGATCTGGCCTCTTTCACCATGAGCACCTCTACACCCAGTGGTTATTGCTCAGGTTCCCATTACCATAAACTTCAGGATGGCATCTATGGGCTACGGAGTACTTACAGTCCACAACGGGGCTACTATAATGATGAACATCTCTATGGCTATGGCAGGTCCCGTTCAGCTGGTTATGGCATGGACAAAATCTCTCCCTGCGAGATGGGCTACAGAAGCAGGTCATATGAACGGGACTGTATAGACCGGTCATACCACAACAACTATGGCCACAGTGTGCGCCCTGCTTTGCATTCTCAAAATTCAGAAAAGGAGAACTCCCACTTCATGACAAAGCTCATGAGTGTTGGGAGGGCTTTCGGCTATCCATCAAATTCATATGGTTCAAGTCACTCTCTACCTGATGTGCAGGACCATATTCGAGATCTGCCCCGGACCCATGTCTACAAACCAGATGATATGTATATAATTGACGATATGCATTGTGCTGTTTCTGACAGCGAAGGTAATTGGGAGTTGTATGCCAGCGTTACTGCCCATTTTAAACATCCCCCACCCACCCAGAGAAAGAGAGTGAATAGCTGAAGTAAAGAAATGAAAACCAAGTGCATGCCCATGTTTTGTCTTCAGGCAACATGCAGATTTTTTTTACAAAAAATCTGACTCTCAATGTTGTGCTCAGTTCCCAAAACTGCATGAGTTGTTGTGTGGTCCCTTTATTTATTTTTTACCCACTCTTCTGTTTTCCAAGGTGCTTCATTTGTGTGTGTACTGAGTGTATGACATTGAATAGTTTTGACTTCCAAACTGTTAATGAAAAAAATATTGTATTTGAGGTTATTTTTATATGCTGAATATTGAGTTTGAATACATTGCATGCCTTTCCATTAAGTTTGGCTGTTTTGTTCTTTTTATTTTGCATGGTCTCAGTGTGCAATCATCTTTCACCATCAGACATGGAGATTGATTGTGATCTGCTTTTGGTTTCCAAAGCATACCATCTTGGTCAAGAGGAGACAGACTGGTTTGAAAAGCCACGTGATGTCCGTGGTTCACGTCACTATGGCAGCAATGGTCATTCTGGGAGGCGAGGCCATGTCAAGCACACATACCATGATTATGATGAGCCACCAGAAGACCTTTGGCCACAAGATGATTATGGTCACACCTGCCACATTTCCTCTAGAGAACACCGCCATCACAGCAGTGGAAGTTCCGGTAGGCACTCCTCACGCCACTCGGATGAGCCTCGTTCCTCTCGATCATCACGTTCCTCAAAGGATCCATCCATGCGACATGATTCCCGCTCCTTATCATCTTCAGGGAGGAGGGGAGAATCTCGTTCTCAGGGCTACCTCTCCTCAGATTATTCCCGTGACACCTCAGGCCACCACCATAGCTCCCGCTCTGGTAAACAGTCCTCCCACCATCAAGGGTCCTCCAGCAGGAAGCAACAGGACCACCCCTCATCATCCAGACAGCCAGGATCTCTTGGGCCTGGACAGAAGGGACCAGGTGGACCTTCAAGTTCAAGCAGGCAAGCTGGCTCTCAGCCACCTGTTGATGGGCAGCAAGGTCAGCGAACACAGCTTCAGCAGCAGGCACAGATATCAGCTGCCAGGCCAGGCTCTCAGACATCTGCCACAGGCACAACACAACCACAATTAGTACAAGCCCAGCAACTGCAAGCTAAACCTGGCCAGACCGGTCCAATGCCTCGACAACCCACCTCAGCAGCACAGACATCCCCAGCTGTAGTAAGTAAATATTTTAAGATTTAAAAAGATTTAATTGAAAAGCCAAATCTTTTCTTAAAAGTGGATTTTCCTATTCTGGATGTTCCTGATCTTAATCCATAATTAACATTATGGTTGAGATTTATTAAAGCTAGTAGGAAAGAGTCACAGTCTTTTAAAGTATTTTCATATTTTAATTATGTAGAATATTTAAAAATTAATTTAATTAGTTTCTTTTGTACATACCCATCAGTTTAAATATTGAAGTTTGAACTTTTTTCCTACAACTTAGCCAGCGTAAAGCAGTCTGAAGACTCAGATCACTGTGGCCAGATGAGAGAAACTTTTTCTTTTTATCCATTTGTGCACCTGGTTTATTCCAAGTTTTTCTGTAATTAATTCCATTAAAATTTGTTTTGTAGACAATTTCAGTTCTAGCTGGGAAATTTAACATTAAAATTTGGAAATCTCCTAGTGATGTACATTGCTAAAATGTGCAGAATTCAAAATATAGCCAACATTATGATTTTACTTGGTGTGATTCATGACCAAGTGTCTCTTGTCTCCAGCAGACTAAACCAGAGCCCACCCCTGCTACTGCTATTGGAGCAAAAGCAGTCCCCAGCCAACCTGCCAAAACAGCCCAACCTCCACTTACCGGAATAGGTAATTGTGCTCAAATGACTTCAACATGGCCTAGATTTACTCAAAGCACAATGAAAGGACAGTAAGATTTTTAGCTTGAGAAATCTATCAAATTGCATGTACACTTCATGATTGTATTGTGCCTTTCTGTTTTTTTTTTTGGGGGGGGGGGGTAGTTTGATGATTTTTATAAGCATAATGAAAAAGAAACCTATAAGAAACAATGCCTCTTATGTAGTTTAGTCACGCATCTAAATGATAACATGCAATCTGCTAGCAATCATTATTTATTAAAGGGGTCATCGGATGCCCATTTTCTACAAGTTTGATTCTTTAGGGTCTTAATGAAAAGACTATACCATAGTTTGTTAAAATTTCTCAATGGTAGTGTAAAACAACACCATTTTTACCCTGTAAAAAACTTCTCAGAGCAAGCCGTTTTATAGCATTTTCCTTTAATTGCAAATGAGCTCTGCTGACCCCGCCCCACTCTTCCGAGCCGCTCTCTGAGGGATTGTTTACTTTAGCCGCATTCATCATGAAACTTGCTAATTACAGTAGGCAGAGGCGAACCAAGATGAAGTGGGGGCCCAGGCAAAATTAATAGATGGGGCCCCTCTAAAAGATTATTTTGGTAATATATCTTCGTTACCTAGATATATATTTATACAACATACAAAAAGTAGTTAAAACACATACAATAGAACATAAATTATTTATTTTTTATTTTTTTTAAACAAAGTGCTTATTCTTTAAGAAAATATCAATTTTCATCTTTATGGCAGAAGATACAACTGACAGCGTCTTTTATTCATTGTTGATGTTTTTATCAGCTTTACTAGTTTTATTACTGGAAACTAATTATGTTAACTTAACTAATTTAATATAGAAGAGCTAAGTAAACAGTCAAACAAGTAAATGTAATATTTATTTATATTGATTTGTGGGCTCCCCACTGGCAGCAAGACACAGTACCCAGGGATGCAAACTAATCGTGGGTGACAAAAGACAAGCAACCCCCCCTCCAGCCCCCTCAAAATAAAACCCTATTTTTTTAAACACTAATAATAATTTAAAGCCTTAATTATTATTTTTTAACTCTGCCAAAAAAAAAAAAAAAAAAAAAAAAAAAAAAAAAAAAAAACACATTAAATGTTCACTTTTAGGGGAAAAAATTGTCTCCTGTTGGAAACATAGACTTAAGATTAAAAAAAAAATTACATGAAATTACCATTATATCCAGGAGATGGCAGCAGAGGATCACTCATTAACTCAGTTGCCATTTCAATTCAACCATTTATAAAACAAATACATCAAAGCACATTTTTACAAATAGCCTTCAGCTTTGCCTCACCGATGTGTTACATTCGATGGCTGCATTTAGGGAAAATGAAAGAAAAATTCTGTAGTTAAAATATTTAATATTCACAGATGAAAATTTAGTACTTATGAAGTTATGTGCATTTCTTAGAACGAATTCAAGCAGGTTAAATGTCAAGTCTATGAGCCTGTGCTTATATTTTCTCTAAGCTACACAGTATAACACCATATTTTAGATTTGAAACATTTAACAGGTGTGTAGTTCCCTTTCAAGGGAACTTCGAACTGCGTCCTCTGTATGTATGTCTCAAGCATACAATGAAAAAACACCAAAAAGTTGGCCGGCGACAGCCCCTGACGTCACTTATCAGTGCGACTATCGTTTTTCTGTGAAAAAGCTCCACTCTTGTTTGTCTCTCTTTTTGAGGAAAGAGGGGCAACCATCTGCTTCCCGTGGTTCAGGACCCGCCGCTGCTGAGGCAGGGAGGAGAATGAGCTCGTAGGGATCACAGGTGGATCTGGCTGAGGAGTTTAGAGAGGGACTTTTCCTTTCGCGCTTGTCGGCGATGGACAAGAGAGAGCCTCTGGAGGATGATGTTATATCTTTAACACTTTCCAATAGAGAGGTTAGTGCTCTGCTGGGTTCGGCCCAGGAAGAGCAGGAGATGTCCGAGGATGGTGAAAAAGCTGAGGCTGAGCCTTTTCAATCCTCCTGCCCTGCGTATGTAGAGCTGTTGGAGGCTATGGATCCTTGGACTTGCCATGGAAGCGTGCTAGCAAGGTGATGCTGCAAGGTCATCTCGATGAGTGTTATCTTTCCGACCATAGCTCTCCAGCTCAGGTGAGCCTTCCATTTCTGCCTGATCTCCATACAGAGATCAAAAAGGAATGGAAGAGGCCATTTTCTTCTCACATCAATCGGTTTCAGCATACGAGTTATGCCAACATTGAGGCGATGTGCGAAAGTGACTATGAGAGGATGCCCCCTGTAGAAGAGATGCTGGCTAGCTATCTCTCTGTGGGGGAGACGTCCTCTCTTAAATCTCCCTCCTTGCCATCTTAGCCCCTTCAGGATACATCTCACTTAAATGGCAAGGCATACTCAGCAGCAGGCCAGGCTGTGGCTTGATTGCACACAAGGGCGGTGCTATAAGCGTATCAGGATGATCTGCTGAAAGACCTGGATAAAGGTGAGGGCCTTTCCCCTGATCAGGTAGCTGAGCTGTGCCACACCACAGATCTCTCTCCGTGCTACCAAGCAGGCCACCTCTGCCATGGGCAGATATCGGGAAGAAAGAAAGGGGCTTTCATCTCGATGCTCCGGTTTCGCCTTCCGAACTTTTCGGTACCTTCATTCCACAAAGGTCCAGGTGTGAGCCCGAACAACATAGGGGTCCTGGTCCGTCTCGATCTGAGGATCAGAGATGGGCACAGAAGGCTAGTGTCACGACTCGCACTCCTCCCCCACCTGCTGGTAGGGGTAAGAGGAATCGTGGGTCAAGGGAAGGTAGGCAAGACCTAAGGGATGTGATCCAGACGAGGCATCAGCGCTTTCGTCCGAATCAGAGCAATACTTGAGTATCTACTCATTCCCTTTGGGGGTTTTTACATCTGCCCTTATCTTCCCCTTCCTAATTCCCCTGTAACCACCAGTTCTCCACCTGACCAAGGTTAGGTGGGAACTTCTTGCATAACAGTCTTCTATGCTGGACCTATGATGTTTTTGGTTGGTTCTATGGTTCATAGTAACCACCTTACTGATGGTCCGGACTAAAGGGAGTCGCCCCTTGAGCGGGGCTCCAGTGCAGGAACCAGGGTGGGTGAGTATGATCCATTCTATATATACATTATATATGTAATTGCTGGTGGTTATGTGTGTACTAATCCTCTGTGAGTTTTCTTTGCAGTGCTCAATCGCAGTGTTTACTAAACACTCGTCAACATTATGTCCAGCCGGCTTCATGCTTCCGGTATCAGGCGGTCAGATCATAGGTTTCTGCAGGAGTCTTCCAGATCATCAGGCCCAGCACGGCACTGCAAGGAATTTCCTGGATGTCCGGCCAGGTCACCCTGAGGGGCTTCGTGGTCACTTGGATATCCCCTCTTGCTGACGCATCGAGCGGGAAATGGGAGTGGCAGTTGCGAGAATCTACTTGTATATGCTGTCTCAGGTGACGCTTCCCTTGCCAGAGGTTTGTAAATTTGAGCTTGCCTCTCCTGTGCAGACTCTGTGCACTTTCTGAAATCCTGTATGGTAAGGGTTACGTGCTCAGCTTCGTTTCCTTTCCTTGAGGTGGTTAGACCTTGGTTCCTTGGGCTCCACTCAGCCAGTGTGTCTTTATTAATACACTTCAAGCATCGCTTCCCTCAACATGAAGGGCTATTTGGGCTGTTCTCGTAGTAGTTTAGCAGCGCTCTCCTTTACCAAAAAGGGTTGCCTATGAATGCGCTACTCTCTTCCTGAATTCGGAGTTCTAATCTCCCGTGAGATTGAGTTCTCTGTTTTTCCCCCAGAGTGCTCCAGCATTATTACCATAGATCGAGTTGATGACTCTCAAACATATTGTTTGGGATGCACCATCCCATCTATGAGCTGCTTTTTCCGAGTGCCGCAAGACCCCCCCCCCGCCTTAGAACAGTATTTAAAATCCTTGTTATGGTAAATGCGCACGTGAAGTCTTTGCGCACTTTCTGAAATCCACACTGTGGTAAGTTTGCACGCTAGTGCTCTGCGTTCTTTCTAAAATCCTATATGGTGAGGGCTTCGCGCGGTTGCTTCGTGCCCTTTCTTGAGTTGGTAAAAGCCCCGTTCATCTTGGGCGCCAGTCCACCTATGTATCCTTTGATACCTATCTAAACAAGGTGTTGCTACTAGGGATCTGTTGAGACAGTTCCTTCAGCAAACTTATGCAAGAGCAAGCGGTAGCCCCTGTGTGACAGGCAAGACTTAGTATAAAATGCTAGGCTCTTTGCCGTACCCCTTTAAAGGAATCTTTCTTGATTCCAATCCTTGAGCTCTACCCCGAGTCGAGGCCCTAACAGGCAAGGTGGGTATGTAGCCTAGGCCTTTGGCCATAAGGGATAATGTCATAGACATCCGTCTAACATCCCAGGAGTTGGTACTTAGTGCTCGCCATGATTCTGGCCTGCACTCCCCTCAGCATGGCAGCGTGGGTATACTGTTCCCCATAGCGACCCCTAGAGGATGCAGTTCGAAGTTCCCTTGAAACCATGGTTCCCTGAGTAGGGAACAAGACACTGTGTCCTCTAGCTTCCTGCCATGCTTCAGACACAAGCTTCAGACGAAGAAGTGAATGATGTGTTCTCCCGGTGCCTATTTATCTATAGTCGCACCGGTAGTGATGTCAGAGGCTGTCGCTGGCCAACTTGTTGGTGTTTTTTCAATGTATGCTTCAAACACGGGTCCCGACAAGGCGTTCCCCAAAGCAACCCCTAGAGGACGCAGTGTCTCGTTCCCTACTCAGGGAACCATGATTACATTCGTAACCTGAGACGTATTATTTATATAATATGAATTATGTGTTATTTTATCCTAAAGAAATTGTGCTTTACTTTTCATCTGAATATTAAAATTGGTAGTCAGCTAGGCTACATACATGGATTTATATGCAAAATATCAATATTTTCACATACTAGGCCTATATTTGTCACAAGTACATTTCAGACAGGAACCACTTTGGCAAGTTTACTTGAGTTTATTGAACACAATTTATCTTTGGCGGTATGGTTCCTTATGGGGGTTCTTACTCCCAGAATAATTGACATACAAGAGCTTTAACATTAACCCCCCGGAACCATGAATTTAGAAATACATAACAATTAAGTCTTTAAAGCAAACATTATAATCATGTGGATGTGGCAGTGATATGTCTATCCTGTAGCCTGGTTATGAAGATGGGTGTCTCGCAGCGGGGAGGTCCATACCAGCTAAGATTTGGAAGCCTTAGTGATCTGAAACAAAGAAGACGACAGCCAGAAGATGCACAGTAATGTGCTCATGCTTATAATGGGGAGGGAGGGAGGGTTGCGAGCCGTTTTTGAGCATACTTACCGAGCCGTAGTGCCATGTATATATATGTCCCGTATAGGAGAGAGGTGGTGATTGGAGCGATTTGACAGCTGACCGCATCAGCTGTTCACAGCCTTGCCTCCATGGCCTGACTGAACTAACGCTGTGCTCGATTTTTAATTTATATTTTAAATAAATTCCTTTAATAAAACTGCATGCATTTTTGTCATGCACATACTTTGTTATTCGTTACCGGTCCTTTGTTTTGATAGATAACTTCTTGGGGAAAAGATATCTGTCTGTACATGGATTAAGAAATTGTTGCATGTTTTATGAATTATTTCCTTTATTTTAGTAAAACATGAGGCACTTTATAGCTCCCATTAGTCATGCATCCATTTAATCTCGATCAAGAACAACTAATGATCAACGAATTGGAGCTGCATCGGCCGTTAGATCATTTTAAAATGTCAAATTGCCTTTAATTTACATGTTATAACTGCATCCGTCTCGGTTGTAGACTTGTGAAGATTTATTTTTAATGCGGATCCCATACTGTAACCTAAAAGAAATGTGCTCTATTACTATTCATATTCAAGTGTTTGTGCTGAAAATTATTAATGCGTAGACGCCCTCACGATCACTTGAAATTTTTCCTGATAATGAAATAACTTAAAATTGGGGTGCCTCACATACATAAGAAATTATTTTTACAAAAGCACAACGTTTTGTTGATATTCATGTGAGTGTACACAAAAATAAGGGTACACCATTTACAGTTCTGAATGAAATATTAGTCTTATCTGTATGAGCAAAAATGATGGCGTACTTCAAGTTGTTTCCATTGTTATGAAGAATAGAATGAATTAATCGCAAAAAACTTCCACTCTCCACACAAACACTTAGATATACGCCTATATAAGGGACGGCTACAGGTCTTAGATTTGAGGTTTTCAGGTTTCTACCTGATTACTGTGTTTGAAAACAAATGTTGTGAATCAGGGGTTGTTTTCTAATTAAATGACAAATTTCTTAAGTTGTACTGTGTTGTCTAAATATTTTATTTTTATTTATATTTTCTTTTTGTGCATTTTATGGATTCCCTCAATCTTCCCCACGGCCAAACTCTATATACGAAATCATATTTATTTATTTATTTTCATTTACTTATTTTAAATGGATTAATTATTATTTAAACGTAAGAAGAATGTACTTCCAGAGGAGGCTAAGGAAATTTGGCATGTCATCACAGATTCTCCATAACTTCTACAGAAGCACTGTGGAGACTGTGTTAACTTGCTGCATTGCTGTGTGGTTTGGCAACAGCACAACACAGGATAGAAAGACTTAAAGAGGGTGATACATCTGGACTCACAATCACAGGGACTGATCTCCCCTCACGACAGGACATATACAAAAAAAGGATCTGCAAATAGGCTTGCAACATCATCAAGGACACCACCCATCCCGTCCACAATTTCTTCCCCCTCATGAAGTCTGGCAAGTGGTACCGGAGCACTGCGGCCAGAACATCCAGACTCCAGAACAGTTTATACCCCCAGGCCATTAGACTAAATAAATAGTCAAAACCCACTGCCACTTCTACCTGTATCATCAGGATAAATTCAGCCCATTTAATGGCACTCTGCACTTTAACTGCTGGACCTTCATACACTCATAACGCATCTGACTGACAATTTAAACACTAGTCTTTACACTGACACTTTATCACCACTTGACACTTCACAATTTGTCACTTTATTGCTACTTGCACTGCACATTTATACCATGAAGCATTTTTTATTGACAGTTGTTTTTTTCTAATTAGCATACGGATTGTCTTTTTCTTTTCTTTCTCTTTCATCACTTTCTTTTTTTAAGCTATTATTATTTATATTTTTACTTTACTGTATATTCTATATTTTTTACGTACTTTGTATTGCCCATGTAAGTTATATTTGTTCCCATTCTACCCTGTCATTCTCGAGAGGAGTAAACAAAGTAAGAATTTCATTGTACTCTAGTACATATTACAATAAAGTTCTTGAATCTTGAATCTTGAATAAAACGCGATAAATTTCTTAATTCATGGACATAATTTTCGCCATGTCATGGGCTCTGTAAATGGAAATAAAATGTGTTTAAAAAGGCCAGATAATGAATAAGTATGTGTGACCTGCTGAAATAAATAAGCAAATTAAATGTATGTTTCAAGCCTTTCATAATTCACATCAAAGTGACTATAATGCCAAAATATGTGTTAGAACCAGGCCTAGCCTATAACACTCAACAAAAAGCCACCTTTTTAATCATTTTATTTTTATGGCATAATGCACACATCCTTAAATGTAATCTAAACATTCCAAGTTAATATCCTACTTTTTGACTTTTTGTACGATTTCTAGTTTTTTTATGTAGTAGTTTTAACCTATTAATCTTGATTTCTCACAACTTATTTTGTTCAAGGTTTTTTATTTATTTTTTATTTTATTTATTTATTTATTTATTTATTTTATAGTGTGAGCCAGAGTAAATTGCGATGCCAATAAAGCCTCATGAACGTGCAGCCTTGTACAGAGGACCAACGGCCAAGGTCAGGATTTTTCATTCAAAAACTTTCATTAGCCTGTTGATCAAAATGAAAGCCCCTTAATACAACATAAGGAAATTGTGTAGTTTTGATTTTTTTTCTTTAATTCTTTTTTACAGTTTTGATGCGCTAGGCTGCAGCCTATATGACTATCTCAAGTTCTGAAATTAACTTCCTAAAAATAATTTTAAAATAAATTTTCTAATGATTTTTAAGGATGTTATAATGTTATATTATAAAGTTATTTTTGTTTTATTTCGTTATTTGATCTCCGTTTACAAAACAAAATATAATTCCAGTCAGTTTGCAAACAGTCCCTTTGTGCCACCTGGTGGTAGTTTTGTGAATGACTTTAACACACGACTGACTTGCAGTTAATGCCGTGGCCCTGCGGCAACGGTACACACGGCGGTAATAGGCATTTTGGTTGGCCACCTACTGTAGCACATTATTAGGAAAGGCAATTTGCAAAGATTAATTTAAAAACCTTATACTCACTTCTTTCTGTTGGTGAAGCTGGATCACGAATGATTAGCGTGAACATAGACACATTCAGGTAGATCGAGGGCGCATTTTCTTCAAAAACAAACGTAATCCACTGCGCCTTCAGTGGCTTAGACGTCTGGAGTAAATGATGACTGCTATGTTCATTATTACATCCGACATCAGAACACCTCAATCGCTTGGGACATGTTGTCAATAGGGCCGGTTCTTGACAGCTATAGAAGGGTGGGCTGGCAGATATCCTGGGTGGGCATTTTTCCTGTTGTGGGTCAGTATAAATATATCTATATTTATACTGTAGATATTGCTATATTAACTACATTAACTATAGGCTGTTATATGTACACTGGAGAAAAAAAAAAAAAGCTTTGGCAGCCTAGAATATCATGCACTTTCACAACAAAATAAACTTTTTTTTCTTTATTGAATAATAATAATAATAATAATAATAATTAAACTCTTTGTCTCCTTCTCTGTATCATTGTTTCTACACTGGTAATTTGTTTTCAGCCAACTTTTTTATTTATACCAAACAAGGCCAAAATATATCGAGAACAATACATTATTGTTTTGAGGAAAATATTAAGACCAGACCTCAATGCTAATGGTAAAGGAACTAAATAAATAATAAGAATTTTTGTAAAGTAATCCATCTGAACTGCAAATAATATTTTTCACTATTTTAAAATATGCACCCATTCAATTTTAGTTGTATTCCTAATATATTTAAAGCACAAGACTATTGTCGTCACAATAATTATGAATTACATGAATCATGTAAATGGCAGACCAACTTCCAATTCAAAACAGCGGAATTTAACTATAAATAAATAAATAAAAATAAAATAAAAAGTCGAATAGTTTGCATCACTGGACAAATACAGTCGAGCCGACTGTTGCTATAGTAAGTAATTCTAACATTCAACGTTAACATCAAGTTCAAAGGTACACTCACATGATAAGCTTTCAACTGTATAATAGTCTATGCATTTTAGACGTTTATATATGCTTGTGCCCTGTCAATGAACGCCCGTTATTGAATGATGTTTTTTTTTTCTTTTAGAACATTAAAACTGCTCAGGTAATTTCAGTGGTAGGCTATGATACATATTCGTATATTAAACTCCTCATAACTCCCCTTGATAGTGCGCAAATATTTCTGCACACTTTCACTCATTGTCAGCCTCTGCTTTTCTGCAACAGTCTGAAGCCTCCGCTTGAATTCGGCGAGCATTACATTCAGCTAATAAAAGAAATATGCTGCCATTTTCTGGAGTTATTTTATGATTCTTTTGGGCAGTCTCAAGCTATAGCTTAAACTTCTCAAAATACATCCGCCTTCAAATTAGTTTTAATCTATTAAAAAAAAAAAATACAAAAAAATACAAAAAAAACAAACAAACAAAATAATAATAATAATGATAATTATAATAATAATAATAATAACAATAATAATAATAATTAACATAATCTTTATCTAATTCTGATTGGGTGGGCTCAGCCCACCCCTGCCCATGCCTGGAGCCGGCCCTGGTTGTCTACATCTGCTCCAGCGGTGAAACAATGGCGGACTGATGACAGCTCACTCAGGACAGGTTTAAGATAAGACGTCAGTCCAGTCTGTGCTGAAACGCTACTGTCCATCAAACAATTGTGGGAGGGGAGTTTGAGTTTGGGTTGGTTTGGGTTTGGGAAGGGATTTGGAGATGTTTTAACAAGATAAAAAAAAATGGGTGGATTTTTATCATTATAGGGTGGTTGTGTACACACACTGCCAACACACATTTCAGTTCAAACTACTTTTAAAAGTGCATGTAGCATCCGATGACCCCTTTAAATGCATAAACTGACTGGCCTCTGTGGATGTTGCAGCCAATGAGCTTGCTTGCTTTTACAATTACAACTGTTCAGAATAACAAAAAGATCCTGTGTTTTCAGACCTCAAATAATTCAATGATTGAAAAGACTTTATGCCACTCCTGGTGCAAAAATTCAAGCAGCTTGGCTTTGTTTGATGGCTTGTGACCATCCAAATGTGCCCAAGACAAATGTGCCGATTCAGGCCTTGCTGAAGCAACCCCAGGTCATTACCGATCCACCACTAAGTTTCACAGTGGGTGCGAGAAACTAGCTGGTTTTCCATCCAAACTTGAAGCAAATCTTAAAAAAATAAAAATAAAAAATAAATATTGTGAATAATTGTGAATAAGGTGCATTTCCATCAAGTTGTTCGAAAGGATGATTGTGGTATTGGTAACCTAGTAACTAACAGTAAATTAAAAACCAGAAAGACACCATCAATGGAAACAGCCGATTAGTTATGTTGGTTTAATATTCGCTACGTCAGAATTTACATTTACATTACATTTAATCATTTAGCAGACGCTTTTATCCAAAGCCACTTGCAAATGAGGACAATGGAAAAAAACTAAATCACCAAGAGAGCAATGATATACAAGTGCTATAACAAGTCTCAGTTAGCTTAACGCAGTACATGTAGCAAGGTTGTTGTTTTTTATTATATAATAAATAAAAAGAAAACAGATAGAATAGAAAAATAATAGACCAAGCTAGTGTAAGAGGCATTTTTTTGCTTTTGTTAATTGTATAATAAATAAAAAGAAAACAAATAGAACACAAAAAGATTAGAGAAGCTATTGTTTTTTTTTGTTTTGTTTTTTTTAAGAATGGAATTAGAACAGAGAGTGCTAGAGTTAGAGTGTCAAATAAAGATGGAAGAGATAGCAATTATAAGGTAGATTGAATGTTGTTTTAGGAGTATTCTTGTAGGTTTATGTTCGGAAGATTATTCCACCAGGAGGGAACATTTAATTTAAAAGTCCGGGAAAGTGATGTCACAATCAAGCGACGTTCACTTGCAGAATTGCAAGCACATAAGTCTGAAGCAATGAATTTAGGTAAAGGGGTGCAGATCCAGTGGTGGTTTTGTAGGCAAACATTAATGCCTTGAATTTTATGCAAGCAGCTATTGGTAGCCAGTGCAAATTGATAAACGGAGATGTAACATGCATTCTTTTCGGCTCATTAAAAATGAATCTTGCTGCCACGTTTTGGATTAATTGTAAAGGTTTGATAGAACTGGCTGAAGACCTGCCAAGAGAGCATTGCAATAGTCCAGCCTGGACAGAACAAGAGCTTGAACAAAGAGTTGTGAAGCATGTTCCCAAAGAAAGGGCTGATCTTGATGTTGAATAAAGCAAATCTGCAGGACCGGTCAGTTTTAGCAATGTGGTCTGAGAAAGTCAGCTGATCAACAATCATAATTTCAAGGTTTCTGGCTGTTTTTGAAGGAGTTATGTGCCTAACTGGATGGTGAAATTATGATGAAACGATGGGTTTGATGGAACCACAAGTAGTTCTGTCTTGGCAAGGTTGAGTTGAAGGCAACGGTTCTTCATCCTGCAAGAAATGTCTGTTAGACAAGCTGAGATGCGAGCAGCTACTGTCGGATCATCAGGATGGAATGAGAGGTAGAGTTGAGTGTCATCAGCATAGCAGTGATATGAAAAGCCATGTTTCTGAATGACAGAACCTAGTGATGCCATGCAGAGAAGAGAAGTGGTCCAAGAACTGAGCCCTGAAGCACCCCAGTAGTTAGATGTTGTGACTTGGACACCTCACATCTCCAAGATAACTTGAAGGAACTATCTGAAAAATAAGACTCAACCCACTGGGCTGCGGTTCCTGAGATGCCCTTTGCCAATAGGGTTGACAGGAGGATCTGGTGGTTCACTGTGTCAAAAGCAGCAGACAGATCCAGCAAGATAAGTATTGAAGATTTGGAATCTGCTCTTGCCAGTCTTAGGGCTTCAACAACTGAGAGTAAGACTTTCTTGGTTTTATGTCCATTTCTGAAACGTGGTTGAACACAGCTCGTTCTAGTGTTTTTGCAATGAAAGGAATAACGGAAACTGGTCTGTAGTTTTCTAAAAGATATTAGTTAAGGGTGGATTTCTTAAAGTCCCCCTGTAGTCAAAAATGTTATCCTTTAAAACTCATCTTTGATCATCAAAATGTCATATTTTAATGTTTTTTCTTGTTAAAGTTTTCTCATGCCTTAAAATAGCTTGAATGCAACTCTACACCCTCATTTACTATAAGCTAGGGCTGTGCGATATGGACAAAAAAAACCTATCACGATTTCTTTGATCAATTTTGCGATTTCAATTTTAATCACAATTTTGACACACACAGACATGTTTTACAGTCATAAATGCATTCAATGTGAATTTGAAACATATTTCCAAAAGAAAACCAATTAGAGCTTTATCAAAAAGTTGTAAAATGTCTCTAGAACGGACATATGTCAAAATAATCACTAAGTAAAGGTGCGACAAAATGTCTAGACATTTTTTTTTTTTTTTTTTTGCTGCCATGCATTGGTCATAAAGCTCATTGTAGCGGTGCCTCAGATGTTGAAATAGATTTGTTGGGCCAGGTTCACACGTACTCCTCCTGCAGTGCATATACAGTATGTGTATGCGGTGCAGAAGCAGCATGGACTCATTTTGCTTTCGCACAGGATGCGTTTGCAGTCCGCTCCTGATCCGCGGCTGTTTACCACAAACACAACATTTATCCATTATTTTGATTTCCAGTCCAAACGTTGTTTCTGAAAATGCTTTTCCGCATTGTGATTTTATTTTATCACAGTACAGTAATACAATCTTTCATAGACATATTCACGTTTAAACCTCTACGAGTTCCATCTATTATTGCCTTATCTAAAAGTGCACTTTTCCTTGTTTTAAATCTAGCCAAAAACCATGTGTTGACTGTGAAACAGTAGACATTAATTATATGCATTTATTGTGTAATTACTAAATTTCCATGGCCATGTTCACTTTTTAACGTGAAACATTTGCTGTCACTTTAATTCAGCGTGTGCACTGCAGCACAGCAGAAATGGACTCTGTACGGAAACGGTAGCTGCATGACTGCTGCAGATGCATCGCTCTTGGAGTATGGCGTTATTTTAATGACAAATGTTAAAAGCGCATTATTGTAGCGCAAATGCACCATAATATAATGCGTGAGCGTGAATCTCTCCGCTCACACGCAGATTTCCTTTGCTCTTGTACAAAACCACACGCACGCGCTCAGATACACGCTGCTCTCGCCCGGAGAGAGTGTGTGCACTTAAAACGTGTCTCTCCTCTCACTCAAACTGTGTCCTGTGCACTCACAAATCTCTCTATGTGCTAGATATTAATTCTTCACGCCTGTGATGTGCGGTTGTCAATGCGGGAGAGGTGAGTCTGACTCTTGGCTATTTTACACTGCTGCTACAAGTTATAATTCAAGTTAGTGGTTCTACATACAAATAAATAAGAGCCAACAGTACATGACATCGTGAATATAGGGGGAAATATTAACAGGTAGCAAAAATTCTACAGAAAAATATAACTGTTACTGGATTAACCTGGCTGCCTTCTCACTAGACCCTCTGCTTTGCAGCACTGTTAATATGCTAAAGATAGGATCCCTTGATGCACGACTGGTTATTGAATTTTGTGATGTAGCAAAACAAAGGCTGTTTCAAACTGCTTTTCTGTGACTGCCATTGGTAAACTACAGTTTTAAGGAGAAAATACTCTTCAATGTAGTTGGTAAATGGATTGGCACATGGTTTGTCTAAAAGCATATTAAAAACACCACATAGACAAATAAATAACATTAAAAAACTTGATTTTCACCACAGTGTTTAAATAGAGGGGTAATATGAGCCTGTCTAAATGCTGAGAGAAAAACACCAGTGTGAAGGGGTGTGTTGATGTGAGCGAGTGCAGGTACAACTGCAGGAGAAATGACTTGAAGGAGATGAGATGGAACAGGATCAAGCAGACAAGTAGTAGAATTTATTTGGCAAATGTATTTCCTTCTCCTATTATTCGTATTAACTCTTTTTCGCACAAGTCAGAAACCACTTCAAGTGAGCGTAAAATAAGGGATTTTTTGGTTTGTTTCCATCACTTGTTTCTGATGTGATACTTCAAAATGAGCATAACAACAGTGTGATGGAAATATAGCTTCTGTGTCAGGTAGGCCTCTCCAGTCTCCATCTAACCATTAGACAACCAAGTGTTGGGAAAAGCTGACAATTTAACTCATCAGTGAAGGTGATGAAACTTTTGCAAACCTCAGCATGGCTGTCCTTTGCTTCTCATTAATGAAGGACTTTTTTCAATTCTTTGAACGACTTCAACCCTGCCCCTAGGAGCCTGTTTCGAACCATTCTTGCCATGCTTTTCGCCCCAGCTGCTGTTTGCCTTTTTTTTTGTAGGTCACTTGATGTCATCCTATAGTTGTTGAGTGACATTCGCAAGAATTGGCAGTCATCCCGGTCAGTGGAAAGTCATTTTCGCCATTTGCCGGTCTGTAGCTTGTCCCCAATGTCTGCTGCTTGACCTTGTGTGGAAGGAAGCAACCTGGCACGCACTGTATCCCTCTGCCAGTAAAGCCAGAATTGAACCCTTATTTTCCTCAATCAAAAATTTTCTTTCAACTGGCATGGTCAATAGTTATTATTTGATTTCAGTTACTTTTGAGGCACTCTAGCACTGTTTTTGCCATTAAGCTGGTCCTATTGCAAGGGGATAGTGATGACCACAGCATTGGTTTTTATACTTTTACTCATTAAATAAGATTTGGTTGAGGTGATCACCTAATCAGTACTTCATTAAACAGAATTGGGGTGTGCCTGTATTGGCATTCAACAGACACTGGAATGGAATGACTGCCATACAAGTAGAGATGCTTATTTAAGAAAAAATTGGAGTGGTTTCTTTTTTTTTTAGAGAGAGCGGTATGTCTATTCATGCAGCTGCAGCATATCTTACACGTTCACAGCAGCATGTCTGTGTATCTATTGTAGCAAGTTTGGTGGAAAGAGTAAAATATAAATATACTCAGGTAAAAGTATCATTACAGGGTTGTAACTTTGGAGGGAAATTTTACGATCCTTTGTCTCTACCATGGTGTTTCGCATGAGAAGAATCTTCAAGATTCTTATAATACTAATGTGTTGCATAGGTATCAACATGTAATATACACTGTCATTTAGATCATGAAAATACGAACTCATAGATACCAAACATGGTATAGGTGAGGTTATATTAACTAGTGATCTATCATAACACATGCATAAAACAGTATACAAACCAAAATACAATATACAAGAACAGTACTAATAAACAAAAAGGACTTGAGGATATGCGTGTTCATTTAAAGAAAGTCTTGTCTATGAATTAATTAGAGAACAATCCATTTCTCTGGGCATTATGTGTCTTGCCTATGAGGAAAATGAGTGAGAATTGCTCTGCCCGCATTCCTTTGGGCAATAAAAACAGTGTTATCAGCACTGGTTGCCATGGAACCAGAATTCTGTTCTGCCTTTCTGAGGTGTTAGATCCATTTCGGTGCATACTAAATCTGTTCCTCCAATTTCAATACAATAAGCCATGGTGAGCTGTTTTTTCATATTTCCAAGCATTTTAGAGTGTACCCAACACTCTTTTTCACAAAATAAATAAATAAATAAAATAAAAATAAAACAAGCATCACTTAAAATGTACTCGAGTAAAAGTACACAATTTTAAACTACTCAAAAAAGTAACATTTCTGATAAAAAAAACTCCTTTTTTTTTCTTTTTTTTTTTTGTCAAATAAGTTTTTATTTAAAGACAATGATTTTGAAGATGGATTTGCAATCTTACATTTTTGCCTCTTTTACCTGTACAAAGATTACAGTCAAAATATAATCACAAACCATCCCTTACCAGACCTGTTTACATTAAATTGCAAAGTATGATGCAGAAATATTAAAACATTACATTAACAAATGATGCATTAGTCCATAGGGTTTCCATCAAGATAACAGAGAAAAGGGTGCCAGATTTTGTCAAACAGTATCTAATTCGTTCCAAATGTAAAGTAGAAATCATCTCTCCAAGCCATAATTTGACAGTAGGAACCTCCTTTTTTTTCCAGAACGACAATATTAAAGGTGCCATAGAATGCAAAAAAACACTTTTATAAGGTGATTGAACACAGTTGTGTGGCCGCAGTGTGTGAAAACAACCAGCCTATTATGGTAAAAATCCACTCACTCATTGTTTTATAATCCAAAAAAATCATAAAAAGAATTTCCAAATGTGCAGTTCCAGACTATGACGTCATACTCGGTGAAAGTCCCACCCATTTGTGACGCTCTCTGCGTTATACACAGCCCTGAGTGAGAAGCAGCGTCCACCATTTATGTTTTCTTGCTGTAGCTGCTGGAGGTACAATCAGCCCCTCCAGGATTTCACGATTTTGCGATCGCTGAATTTATCGCAAAATCAAGCAAACTCCGCTGTTTTCACAAAAGATCGCAAATTTTCGGAATTGCCACAAATTTTCTGCAGAATTTGGGCTTAGAAGCGTCCCGTGACGTCATTGCAATGCGCATTCAGTCATAGAAAGGCCTTGCGTTCTCATCATGTTCTCATCATTGGATAAACAAACTGAAAGCGGAAACGAATCCGCGCTACTAGTTCGGGCTACGCAGACCATTTATCTGCTCGAGCCGGAGCCGCGCGCTGATCTTGATCACGCAACACCGTTATACACAGCGCTGGGAGATACAGTGTGAAGAAAGCAGTAGAATTCCCCACAGAATCAATTACATCTCTGTGAAATCTTGTGAGAAGCATTAAAATTCAGCAAAGAATTATGTTAAAGCTGATATCAGAACAAACACCACTGATGTGGAAACCAGGAAAAACATTGTTCAATAAACACAAATCTCCACCACCGTTCACCATTGATTTAACAGTAAAACCACAGGAACAACTTGTGGCAGAAATGGTGTAATGTTTTCAAGTGATTTTAAATGCTTCACACAACTTTTCCCAGCACTTCAATGCTTTAAGTATTACCGAATTTGAAAGGTATTTTTAATGTGACGATATTTGTTCATCCTTAATAGGTTTCCCCCATGTATAAAAACTAAAAGTTTTATAATGTAGGAAAGCACACTTATTTAAAAAATAAAAAAAGATATTAAATGACCAATACTAGATGGCTGCAGAGAAGTACTTATAGGCCATTTCCACTCTCTAATATAGCCTATATATTTTTGTATTCATTAAATTATATTTAGACATTATGAATGACAGTAATAAAAGTACATTTTATCAGATGTAATATATTTATTACATCTGTAAGACGTCTGCTAAAGATCTGGGAATCATCTGCTGTGTACTCTGATAAATGTCTCAGAAGCAGTTTTACATGCATTCTAATAAATGTCTATTTGACATCTGACAGGAAACATCTTAGAGACGTACTGCAGATGAACAAGCACTCTTAAAAATACATCTTGCATATGTAAATGCAGACATTAGATGTCTCCAAGATGTACATGTGTGATTAGGATGAGTGCTTCACTGTCAGGTGCTGGTGCCACCTTCTGTAGAACTTAATGGCACTAGTGCTGATGTCATCAAACCTTAGTCTGGAGACCTACAGTGGTTCTTGAAATCAGAAAAGTCATAACGGTGTTAGAAGAATGTTGTCTGTGGTATATTTTCACTGCAAAACAAAAAGAAATGCTGCAAATATCATTGCAAATTTTGAGAAAAGCCACAGCAAAATGAGTAATTTTGATCACAAAAATAACAAAAAATAAATAAAAAAAATTGTGAAATCCTGGAGGGACTGTACAATGCCAGCTCCAAAGGGTCATTAAAAGTGTCGTGTTGGGATGCACCAAGGAACATAGGAGTCTCCATAGACTGCTGAGGACACTGTGGTTACATTTCATTTTCAAAGGAAATGTCCCGGAAAAAAAAACAGAAAAGTCTTATACATTTGTGCTAACATTTTATGCTGGACTGCCTCACAAACAAGGGTCAGTTCAGCGCTGGAGTTGTGCAAAGATTGCTTCTGAAAGAGGGATCCATACCAGTGCTTTGTGTGCAAACGTCCAGACTCCAGACAAAGTAAGCATCACGTATCATATTTTGTTTTCCAAAAGAGCTTCTTGGCTCTCTGTTAGGCTAATGTTGCTAAAGCTACCATTGTCTCTGCCTGTTTTCACTAATGCTGCCTTCATGTGTCAACTGCCTTCGTCTCCTTCCTTAACAAGCTAAATGACTTTTATGCTCGCTACGACAGTGACAGCAAGGAGACGGCCACCAAGATCACACTCTCAGCAGACCACCAACCTCTCAAACTCACCTCCACAGATGTCTACACTGCATTGAGCTGGATCAACGCACGCAAGGCTGCTGGCCCGATGGCACTCCTGGACGTGTGCTTAGGGCATGTGCAGAGCAGCTTGTAGGGGTCTTCACAGACATTTTCAATCTGTCCCTCACCCAAGCAACTGTGCCAACATGCTTTAAGTCCACATCCATTGTGCAAGTGCCGAAACACTCCTCACCGAAATTTCCTGAATGACTACCACCCCATAGCACTCACACCTTGTTATGAAGTGCTTTGAGTGACTGGTCCTAGCACACCTCAAGAACTGCCTCCCACCCACACTGGACCCACACCAATTTGCCTACCGTAGCAATAGGAGCACAGAGGATGCAGTATGCACAGTGCTGCACTCTGTACTCACACACTTGGACTATAACAACACATATGTACAGATGTTGTTTGTTGACTTAAGCTCAGCATTTAACACTGTCATTCCCTCCAAGCTGACCGTTTGTTTTGGAGACCTGGACATTAACACCTCCCTCTGCAACTGGATTATGGACTTTCTGACCAACAGACCTCAGCATGTTAGGTCAGGCCACACCTGCTCCACCACAGCGTACCACAGGGCTGTGTGCTGAGCCCATTCCTCTACTCACTCTACACCCACGACTGCAAGCCTGTGTATGGATCCAACTCAATCATCAAGTTTGCATATGACACCATGGTGATTGGCCTCATCAGAGACAATGATGAGACTGCCTACAGGGAGGAGGTACAGCACCTGGCCACATGGTGCGCTGACAACAACTTGCTCCTTAACACCAGTAAGACAACGGAGCTTATTGTGGACTTCAGGAAGAAGAAAGGAAGCATGCATGACCCCATCCACATTAACGGGATGGTTGTTGAATGTGTCTCCAGCTTCAAGTTCCTGGGAACCACCATCTCGGAGGACCTGTCCTGGACCACAAACACCTCCAGCCTGGTCAAGAAGGCTCACCGGCGCCTCTTCTTCCTCAGGACACTGAAGAAGAACCAGTTGTCTTCAGCCATCCTGGGGAACTTCTACCGGTGTGCAATCGAGAACATCCTGACCAGTTGTATCACAGTCTGGTATGGGAACTGCTCAGTTTCTGACCGCAAGGCACTGCAGAGGTTGGTGAAACCACCCAACACATTTCGTGTCCTTGTCGATACGTGGGCAGTGGTATTGAGAGAAAACGCGGTCTACGTCGAGCTCGCAGCATTCTTAAGGACTCCTTTCACCCTGACCATAGACTGTTTAACCTCCTGCCCTCCGGGAGGTGCTTAAGGAGCTTCCGGACAAGGACCAGCAGACTCAGGAACAGCTTTTTCCCTACAGCTGTCTCCTTACTGAGCTGCAAACCCCCACCCCCCCACACACACACACACACCACACACCACTACACACTCCTCACCCCTCCTCATCACCTAAAAAATTTACAAAACAAACAAACAAAAAAGTTACACTTGTTATTACTTGCACTACTGTCTGTACATCCAGATTACTGAATGATCCATTTGCACACTGGAATATTTTTCTATGCACTTTTTAAATGTCCATTGGACTAGTGTTTTGTACAGCTTAACACATCGCCTTATACATATTCATTTGTAAATGATGTTCATATGTTCATAGTTTATGCTTGCTTGTACATACACTTATTACGTAATCCATCTGTATAGTAAGTTTATAGAACACCTCTCTGTATTTCATGCTGATGGTTTTTAAAAATCTGTAAATTATGTCCATAGTACTGTATATTAATTGTACATTTGTAACATATTGTAGACACTGTGCATCCTGTACTTACTACTTATTGCACTTCTGGTTAGATGCTAACTGCATTTCGTTGCCTTGTACCTTACATGTGCAATGACAATAAAGTTGAATCTAATCTAATGTGCTACCAGAATGAACGTGAATAGGAATGTGGTAGTTAAAAATTGCATTTGGAAGCAATGTGAGGTCAGTAACAGAGTCACTACCAGTTAAACCATAACACAGTGTAATGTGTGCCCCAGTATGCTCTGCACTCTTCTGAGAAGGGAGGCGGGAGCACCAGCTCATTTTCATTTAAAGGGGACATACACATAAAAGGTGTGTTTTGGCTCATACCCTAAAAGTGGCAATTTCAACAAGCTATTAAACATTATCTGTGGGGTATTTTGAGATAAACCTTCACATACACACTCTGAGGACATTGGAGAACAATTTTAAATATTGTATCAATGCATTCTGTGGCACCTTTAACTTCTTGGCTGTAATTAAACCGTATGCAAGCAGTATGTGTTGTGCTCCTGATAATGGATGCATACGTTCAGAAAGTCCCAGAATGAAAAGCACCGGATCCGGCTGCATTTGGACTCTTAAAATCTCTGAAGCATCAAAAATTCCATTCCAGTAGGTCTGTATCTTTGAGCAAAAAATTAAACTATGGGACAAATCAGCATCTACTGAATTACATTTGCCAAAGAGAGGTGAGACATTATGGAAAATCCTATGTAGTTTCTTTTTTGAAAAATGTAGTCTGTGAATGAACTTAAACTGAACAAGGCAGTATCTAGAATAAATACAATGTTCATTAATATCCTTTAAACTTGTCTGCCACCTTTCCTCAGAAATTTACAACTCCTAGTTCTTTCTTCCATTGTTCCTTAAGAAAACTTGTAGAGGGAGAAATAAAGGATTGCAGCAGATCATAAATTATTGATAATGCCTTTTTACTTCCTTTACACTAATCAAGACACTTATCAATAATCTGATAAAAACTACTTAATTGAGTATCCATACCTGCTCTGCAGCAGCAGTAGCAATAGCATCCATAGCGGATCTAGTTCACCAACACCAAATACAGTAACACTAAGATGCAGAACCTGACAGAGAACCAGCAGTTATAAAGCAACGTTGATAAGAAAGGAGGATATTTGTTACCTTTTTCAGAGTTATAGATTTAATATTGAAAATGTCAACAATATATTATGATCAGGTAATTTTGAATCACTCATTTAATTTGTGAAATTAATAATCTAATGTCACATAAATGCACTGGTTATGTCAGCATACCTGTCTCAAAAGTCTTCCAATTCAATGACAGCTGCCATGGTGAATCATGTGAGTCAGATTATTGACAGCCATGTGGTCATACTATTTTATTCACACAGTTAATGTTTCTGAAATTACTTCTAGGACTGATAAATCAGTATTCTTTAATGGAAAACCCCATAGTTGACAAGATATGGTATTTTGCTCACCTGAGAGACACAATCTTCAGTAGGCTACATTAGTAAGTCAGCTCAGATATTTGGTCAGGGTACATGTCTCTTTTAATAAGTATTAAGTCTGAGTAAGTCTACCTTCCTTTTCCATTTATTATAAATTCTTAAACACTAAATACAGAAATATGTAGAGTTTTGATAGATTTGTTAGACCAACCATTTTAAGTGTAGTCTGCCCCATGTTTCTTGGTCGGGTCTACCAAGTTGTATACATGTGTCCAGGTCCTTCTGTGGATTTACCCTGGGTTTTGTATCTATTAAAATACTTTTTCGGTTATCCACGTCACCGTCGTTCCTCCCAGCACAGTTCATGACAGAAGACCTGACCGACAACAGAAAATAAAAAGGTTAAGTTGTGTGTTTCTCCTCCATTTTGTTTCTACATTTTATTCAGTGTTTTTTGGTTCGGTTGATGGTCCTCAAATGGATCTCCCAGCCTTGGTAGAGTGGGTGGATACTGGCGAGAAATGGATGCCCGTTAACCATCTGTTCCGAGAAGGATCTCACCATTTCCACTCTCGACCCATAGCCCAGCCCACCATCTCCTCGCTGTGCGGAGCCCAAGCCCAAGCCCACTGAGGAAGGAGAGCCAGTTCCAGTGGAGGATTGCCCCGGAGGCAGAGCCCAACCCGTCAGACCAGGTGTGAGAGCCGGCGACAGTGCCCACCCCGAGGGAGTAAGGCGTGTACAGTGAGAGTGCGGAGTGGAGCTCTGCCCACTGCACTGCAGCTGAGGGTTAGCTTATAGTGCATCTAGGATTAATGAACTTGGAGGTGGACCTTATAGACTGCAAAACAGATCTGGAGGCCGACTTGCCCCAACTCCTCTCTCCTTTGTCCCTGCTGGTCCCATCCAGCCCTCGTTCGTATACTGTCCCCATGTCCAGCCCAGAGTTGGCTCCCGTTTCCCAGTCCAGCTGAGAGAGAAACTCTGTCCCTGAGTCCAGCCAGGAATGGGCTTTGAACCCAGAGGGCAGCCCCGAGAGCCCAGAGAATCACAAATATCCACCCACCCGTCCGCTCGCTCCTGCGACCTCTACCACTGTCATCTGGCAACCCTTCTGCTCACCCTTAGCCCACCATCAGTATGGTTTGGGCCCCGCGGGTCTGCCCATCTCCATCGTCATTGAGGCTGGAGCATCCCTCACCTCCACCTCCAGCCTCTGTGGCCCGGACTCTGCCTCGGCCCGTAGACCCAGCGGCTCCACCTTGGCTCCTAGCTCCCTCACCTCCACCATTACCCATCGCTCCACCAGCTCCACCGGGCTCCATCTTCCCTCCGGCTCCGCCTTGGTTGGGTGTCGACCCACCAGCACCTCAGGACTGCGCTCCTCTGGTTTTATCTCGTCGCTCTGTCCCCCCGGCTCTGTTAGGCTCCTCCCTCCCGCCAGCTCCAGATTTGTGCTAAGTCACTCTGGATCTCCGCCTCGGTCGCCAGAGCCCTCGGCTCCCCCCTGGCCCCCCGGATCCTTGGCATCCCCCAGGCTCATTGGCTCTCCGTCTCCGCCTCTGGCTGCTCTGCCACCTACTCAGCCACAGTTGGTTGGCACCCTGGAGTCGTCAGCCATTGCTCCTCCATGGCTCCTCCCTCTGTCGGCTCCTCTGTGGTTCGCCATGTTGGCTGTGGCCTGGGTCCCACCTAGCTCCTCCTGCTCCAAGTCCCTCCTGTTATCTCCCTGACTCCTTTCTCTGATCCACCCTGGGTCCTTCTGTTTCCTCCTTGGCTCCTCCCTCCATCCTCACCTCCCTGGACTCTGTCTGCTGGCCCTCTCCCCTCACCTGTCTATCCCTCGTTAAGTTTAGTATTTTAAGTGTAGTCTGCCCCATGTTTCTTGGTCGGGTCTACCTGTCTGCTATGCTGCTGAGTGGTTGCAATTGTAGCTCTGTGTAGCTCAGTTTTTCTTTTGGAATCTCTATCTTACTATCACTCTCTTAATTAAACTGCTAAAATATAACTTAAGAAACCATAACTCAAACTTAACTCACCATATTTCTGATATTATCTATCAAACTAATTTGACATGGTTCGCTTTTTAATCTAAACTACTAGTGCAGCACTTTAGCGTTCTGTTAGTTTGAGATACATCCAAACTTCAGTTGAGGTTAGTAAGAATGTAAGGGCCTTAGATATGTTTTCGGATGCAAAGTCCCCACTGCAGGGCGACTGGGTGATTGTAAGGTGGCATAGTTTTGGGACAAAACACAGCTCTTCCGTTCCGATTAAAACATTAAACAGGTTCCTCCTACTCGTGACACACCCACTGAGAAACCTGTGGAAAATGTCCTAGTTATTGGCAATTCTATTGTACAGAACATGAAATAGAGACACCAGCCACCATAGTCCAATGTTTACTGGGAGCCAGAGCACCTGACATCTTGGCAAATTTAAATGTGTTGGCTAATGGTAAACGTAAATTCAGTAAGACTGTTATTCATGTTGGCACTAATGATGTTCGACTTCGCCAGTCGGAGATCACTAAAAATAACATTAAAGAGGTGTGTGAACTTGCAAGTTCGATGTCAGACACTGTAATATGCTCTGGTCCCCTCCCCGTGGTGATGAGATACATAGCAGACTGTCATCACTCAATGGCTGGATGTCTAAATGCTGCCCGCAGAATAACATCGGTTTCATATACAATTGGACAAGTTTTTGGGGCAGACCTGACCTTCATCCCTCCTGGGGTGGTGCTGCTCTTCTCTCTAGAAACATGGCACATATTCTTAGAGTTTGTACTTGACTAACTGGGGCCCAGGTCAGGAAGCAGACAGACTGGCTAAACCAACTGTCTGCTAGCCACCTCACGTCACAGAAATTAGCTAATTCTCAGCACATATAAGCTGTGTCCCAAAGTTGAGTGTGCACAGGCCTCCGAAGTGCATGAAGGGCCATCCAAAGTGCGTGAGATGCTCCGCCTTAATAGGATTTCCTAATTCTATCACCAAGTGTTTCCGATTAGCGCTCTGTCACATAGCAACGGTGTGAGAAGTGCGATGATGAGAGGACAGTCCTGCCAGGATAGGTGGAGCCAGAATTGCTCGTTTTTGTTTTTATGATTTACTCATAATGGGGGAGACGGTGATGAACCTCAGGCTTAGCCAAGAACGAGGCCAGATAAGTTACACTGGTTTGCTGCAATCTTTGTCGGATTACAACTTTAAATGCAGGTACTGGCTTGGAACTTAATTGAATAATGTAATGATACATACGAAAAACTACAAAATGCACACATAGCAGTTCAAATGCTGACTGATATCTTACAAAGGTGCAATTTTATGTAGTTTATTATCTTGACCATATGTAGACAGGTTTGCAACCCATATTTTTTTAGGCAGTTAACCATAAAAATAAAACTGTACTTAAAAAAAAAATGAGCATAGTACAGCTTAATGTCCAGCAACTTTAAATTTAATAACCTTGAACATATTTAGAAGTAAACTGCAACATACACAGAAGTGCAGCAGTATTATTAATGTAAAACCATCCTGACAAATTATTTTTTTCAAGACAATACTCAAGACAATACTTTGTCTTGAAAAATACATACCTTTACATACATACCTTTACTTTTACTCTCAATACTTTAAGTATATTAGAGTATGCAAGATAATACTTTTGCTTAAAGGATAGTTCAGCCAAAAATGAAAATTGTGTAATCATTTACTCAACCTTCAGTTGCTCCAGGTTTGTAATTTATATTTTTGGGTGAACTATCCCTTCAGTTAAGGTTTTAAATATGAGTAGTAGTTTTTCCCCAATATGGTACTGGTAGTTACTAAAAGTAGTTTACTAAAGTATGTCAATATTTCTTGTACTAATTACGTTGTCATAGCTCTAAACAATTTCGCTTTTCCTTCTTTCCCTAAATCAGACTAGACCCCTGTACTGTAGGATAAAGCTGAATGTGCCAGCGCTGGACAGGTGTTTAATGGTTTTGTTTTGAGCAGGGAGACCCTGACTGTGCTGCTGGATCTACTGGGAAGTGAACAGCAACATGGATGGTGTGCCACGATCCAGACCCTGGTGTTTCTCTTCTGTCTGCCAGCAGTACAGATGGTCTCCAGAGTGTTTGACATGTGCCTCGTTCCACTGTCACCGCATTGTCCTCTGAGTCTCTGAGGAGGTGCTGGCCATTCACCAAGAGATTGACCTCCTGAAGACCCCAGAACACATGGAGGCATGGCTAGGCTCAAACTGATGGTGTTTTTCTGATGTTAAACCGAAGCTATGTTGTAAATAGTTGTAAAAAGTACTTTCTATTATGTATAGAACAATTTGTTTTAATGTGTAAAAAAGTATTTACAGGACAAACAAATAAACATAAAAGAATGTTTTGTGAAAAAAATTATAAGCTACATTAAAAAAATTAACAATGTACATAAGCACTTTTTTTTTATTTATACATGTGAATATGCAAAACAAAAATACAAAATGTACAGTAAGTAGTCAGGCTTATTTACGAATAAATTACACACAAAAAAATGAATAATGTATACAATTTATGTATTTCATTTTTAACTTGCATCACAAAAATAAACTACGGAAATTAGGTTGTTTCATTGACAATATGACATTTAAAAAATATATTGGAAAAACTGTAATGTACTCATTTTTTTACCACTGTTTTCTCTTGGCTAATGAAGAATGTATTTGTTTGAGTTTGATGTCCTCCCTGTCCACTCGCTCCCTCACCTGTCTCAGGACACTTCACAATTTAACCATGCCTGTTAACAACAAAAAACACACGCTCACTTTCTCCAGAATAGTATTAAAACAAAAGAAAATGGAAACATTTATGAAAAAAGACAGGTTTGCAATCTTAACATTAGAAAATATGACACAGCAGGACATGCATACAAATACTGAAGTGCTTAAGTTTAGTTTAAAACATTTGTAGACATCTCTTGCATGACTGCACTACAGAAACACAACAAAGACCATTGCCTTATATAGTGGCTGTCTTATTGTTTGTGGGCTTTATGTTAAAAAAACCTGGCTTTAAACACTTTCGCTAGGTATTTGAGTAAATGAAAACACAATATTTACATTTTAATGTGAAGTCCTCCACAGAACTCTCACCTGCCTCTGAATATAAACACCTTCGTCATATGCACGCGAGTGATTCTGGGATATGGTAGGGTGCGAAGTGTCCATAAGATGTACACTTCATTTTCATGGGAAATGAAGGGCGCATTTGAAGTCACTTTCGAAATTCGTCAGCCTTCGTCGCGCCACAGTGACGCATTCGCACTTCAAATGCGGTCTTCGGAGTGCACATTCTGACTTTGGGACAGCTTACGTCGTGATGCTGTGACGCAATCGCACTTCAAATGCGCACTTCGGAGTCCATGCACTTAAGTTTGGGACACAGCTATGCGTATTTTGAATTTGGGTTATGTTGCGTAGTGATGATACTTGGATCATTATCTAGTCTCGTGTATACTCCACAAAGCAGCTTGTATTGCATGTAGGGAAAGTACATCTACATACAGAAAAGCCTTAAATACTGTTAGATCTGCTTACTTTTCATTTAGAAGAAAACAAACACAACCCCAGGTATTTATTAATTCTAATTATTTCTGAACTTCTTTACTTACATTATAGTCCTTTCAACCGCTGTGATCTCAAAACTATGGTCATTTGATAATACCTAGAATATCAAAATCAACTGCGGGCGGCAGATCCTTTTCCTATTTAGCGCCCAAACTCTGGAATAATTTACCTAGCGTTGTTTGGGAGGCAGACACAATCTGTCTGTTTAAATCTAGATTAAAGATCCATCTCTTTAACCTGGCATAAACATAATACACTATCACATTTCTATAATTCAAATTGGTTAAAGGATTATTAGGCTGCATTAATTAGTTCAACCGGAACCTGGAATACTTCCCATAACACCCGATGTACTCACTACATCGTAAGAATAATGGCATCTACGCTAATATTAGTCTGTTTTACTCTTATTCTGAGGTCACCATAGCCACACGGATCCAGTCTGTATCAAGACCAGATGGTGGATCATCACCTAGAGACCTCTACAGCCCTGAATGTTAGCAGAGACCTATCAGATGTCCACTAGATGAACCCTAGAGGCAGATTTCCTGTGAAGACCTCGTCGGCCATCCGCACAAGACTACGGGAACCAGACAAGTCCTCTGCTCAATCTGATATGCATTGCAGCCTGGAATTAAACCACACCATGCTGGTTTCGTCTGGCCAGAGGAGACCTGGCCCCCTGACTGAGCCTGGTTTCTCCCAAAGTTTTTTTCTCCACTTCTGTCACTGACAGGGTTTTGGTTCCTTGCCGCTGTTGACTTTTGCTTGCTTAGTTGCAGACACAATTTCTGGCAACATTGTTGACACAAAACACTAACTGAAGAGAACTACACTGAGCTGGAAAATGACATCACTGAAACAACAATAAACTGTCTTTAACTGATTAACTAACTATTTCTTTTGTCCTCTTGCATTATCAGCACACGTTTTCCTGTTTAACACTGTAAAGCTGCTTTGACACAATCTGTATTTTATAAAGCGCTATATAAATAAAGGTGACTTGACTTGTGTTTTGGTATAATTTTTATTTTATGTATTGATATTTAGTTAAAGGTGTATTGAGAATTTGTGTATGATTAGTAAATATTGCGAAATGGGGAGGGGAATAATTATTTTTTTTTGTATGGCAAATGTCATCATTACAGTCATGTCAGTAAGAATACTCATGATGAGGAAGCTGACCTGTGGCAGAGAAATTCCTCTGTATATATTTCTAGCTGGGTTCAAGTTTGGTGAACTTTGAACTTGCAGTGCTGACCAATAGAAATTTCTTAAGTTGCCAGTTACCTCTCTGTAGGAGCTTCATTTAAGTTGCACTAAATATTCACAAAGAGGCAATCCTTCAAGTGGTGTCTACTCAGTTGCTTCTTTATAATGGCAATGGCACTGTTTGATAATATAAAATGTTGCAGAAAAAAGGCCTCACATCTCACATCCAGTCCTAAATTTTTTGGCTGTGGAATTTTGCCATGTAAAATGTCTTTAGCATTAATAGTGGCCAATTGCCTGTTCAGTATTTTCTTGGATTACTATCCAGATTTGCCATCCTACCTCTACCTAACTGCAGAGGGACATATGTGTCTGTTCACAGTGTTTCTATTTTCTAAACCTAAATCTCTTCTCCATAATTCTCTAGGCTCCAAATCAGCTCCAAGGCCTGGTGGAATTGGCAGTGCAACTGCAGGTCAGTCGGGTGTAGAGGGAGAGAGCATGCTTTCTAAAATGTTGCCTGGAGGAGCTGCAGAGCAAGCTGGCAAATTAGGAGAAGGTGAGCAAAGCAGTGGTTACTTGGTCAGTTACTATTAACAGACTAGTTGAAATAGTACATGGGACAATCAAACTTGCAAAAACACATATGTTTATTTTTACAGATACAATGCTTTTTATAACCAATGGTATTCTCACTATTTTCTCTTTTACTTTCATTTATTTTCTTTTGTTTTTGTGATTTGCACAGCCATATCTGGATTTGGCAAGAAGTTCACCTCCTTGTGGTGAGGTAGTACAATTAAAGGTGGGTGCAGTTGCTTTTCAGTAATTGGACCCTGACCAATGACCATTGTATGAATCTATAGTCTGCCCCGATCCAGATTCCACTTCACAATATGTTTGATCATGCTCATTTTCCAAAATGGCTTAATTTTTATAGAAAAGAAGAAAGTCAGCAGTTATGTTGTTTGTAGACCATTTGGGATGATCACATCCTGAGCAAATGGTGACCAATTGTAGAATGGGAGCAGGTGTGGGACACTGAGAACCATCTCAGACAAAGGGGTGTCAGAACTTAATTAACATACAGACCACAGCTGTAATGACAGGAGCAACTTCATTTACATTAAGGGTAGTAAACTCTAAGTGTATAAAATGTTTGAGCATAGGATATTCGTGGTTCATTCCGACTCCGCTGAACCCAAGGTATTACAGGTACTTTGTCACTGCTATGCTGCAATAAACATCTTTATAAAGATTTTCGACATCCTCATCAATTTTTCTTACATTGGCGAGCCAGCCAGGAGAGAATTCCCAAAAAAGCAGGCAAAGGTAAGAAAAGCTTTTTTTTCTTCTTCTTCTTCTATGTTGTTTTTGTCAGGGAACCCCCTCGTTTAAAAAAAAAAAAAATCTAGAAAATAAATTTTAAGGACAGAAGAGAATTTGGTTTAGTCAGTATTAGCAGGAGGAGATCTTAAGCCTATTCTGTACAAATGCTGTTTAAGAATCTAACGGAACTGAATCAGCCCGATGTAGTGTGGTAGCAGAGTTGTTGTTGTAGCCATTTAAGAAAGTGTATTTTTATTTTATATTGTGTTCAAATATTATTTGTTTGTGTTTTGTTTAGTTCAGTTTCCTAATTAAGAACATTGTAAACGTCATAAGGGGTGGTAAATCGGACGGCAGTATGCCGGAAGAAAGGAAGTGGGTCAGACATAATATTTTGACCACTTCATACGTTTTGTTTGTTGAATTTCTTTTTTTGGAACGAGTTTCATTTGGTATAATTTGTATCTTAATTTTAATGTTTTTTGTTGGACAATTATTTACCTAAATAAACAAGAAGAATGAATAAATGTTTCATGGAAAATGAAGTGTGTTCAAGACAAGGCCTGTTACCATGCTTCCGCGGCCAAAACAAAGGCCGAAACAACAGTTGTATTTGACTTATTATTTCTAAAGTTACTGAAAAAGATTTGTATGTTTCTAACATAATTGAAACAGAGTTAGTTGTTGTTTTAATTCTGATTAAATAAAGTAACTGAATTGACCCGACGCAGTGTGGTCACATAATTATTTCATTGTGTGTTATAGTGTAGTGTGTCCAATGCACCGTGACTCTCCAACGGAGAGTGGCCATGTCCTAAGCAGTGAACAATTTAGTTCAGAAGCCCGACATAGTGTGGCTGTTTTATTCATTTGCATCCAAAGCACTGGAGCTGTGAATAATTAGACAAACAGGTATTTTAAATTAACCAGATAATGTTCAGTCTGTGAAGGAATAAAGCCTATTGAATTGCTGAAGACAATTTAATAAGATTGTGAAAATGGATGAGCTGATAGTTAAATACATCACTAAGCATGGCTCAGTGGGAATTTTTGATGGGATAGATAAGGCAGATGATCCCTACGAGTGGGCTATGTCTCAATTCAAAAATTTTCCCAAAATGCTTGAAAACAAAGAGGGAAAAGTTGCTTATGCACTTCAAGCTATTTTTGCCTCAAACAAGGTAACTAAGTAAAGAACAGAAAACAAGTTGCTAAATTCTCAAGTCAGCAGCTATGTCATATCATTGAGAAATTGTGAGACGAAAGTAATAATTTTGAAGGAACAGATAGTGAAATTGAGAAAAGGAATTTCAAGGTCCGAAACAGAGAGGCAAATATTTAGTTGTTTTTATGAAGGGACAGCTAGACAGTTGGTACATGCCCAATCCAATTCTGAATATGACGAGAATAACTGCAAGGAAGCCTTTAGTCAATGACATAATTCTTCAGATGATTCTGTGAGGTTCCCAGTAGCACCAGTGCAAACAAGACCGAATGGAAATGAGCATGAGCAAACATTTTGTGGAGTGGAATCTGGGCCGGGGCAGACTATAGATTCTTACACCATGTTGTAAATGTAATGAATAAACATGCTTAAAAAATAAGTTGCCAACAAATGAACATCTGTGTGTGTGTGTGTGTGTGTGTGTGTGTGTGTGTGTGTGTGTGTCAGAGAAATAAAGAAAAAGCAAGAGAGCAGCTGACTGAGTGCAGTGCATTTTAACAAGGTGGCATATTTTTAGCTTCACAGTGATTATTCTTATTGTTTCCATGTTATTTTAGGGAGTCTAAAATGACAGAGGATGTTTTTGTACCAGAAAAACCTATGAAGTTTCCCTATTATGTTTTAATTTAAAGAGAAGACAACTCAAGAAAGAATGTGAGAGGGAGAGAAGCTATCTGGTTGTTCTAGTAAGTATATGACAAAGTTTCAAATATTAGGGTTGGATGGTATTGTTACATTGGTAACATCTTGGTTACATGTGTAACCTTATTTCCCTGTGTCAGTAGCTGACAGTAGGGGCACACCCTCTGGTGTAATGATTGTCTGAAGCCTGTATTGAATTGCACCAATTTATTGGCACATAGCGTTAGCACTGTCCTTCTCTACTCAGGGAATCAATGTTATATACGTAATCACATACATATAAGATATTCACTTTCACAGGTTCCTTTCGATGCTGCATCAGTAGTTAATGCTAAGGGAATGCTAATAAAAGTGTGATAAAAAAGTGTGCAGAGACGCCCAGGCTGCCACACACAGATATCTTCCAAAGATAGTTCTTTAGTCAAAGCTTGTGAAGAAGCAACACTCCTTTAGTGTGAACGAACACTTAATGGAGCAAACCCTTTGCTAAGGCTACTGAAGCAAACAAGAAACTAGTCTGATTTATACTACTGGCTTGTACGGTCAACGCAAATTCTCAAAGCTCAAAACTTCAAAGACAAAGCCTATGCAACCTCTCCTTCTCATGCAACTCAGAAGTAGGAGGAGTGAAAGATTGCAAAACAACAGCCTGCCAGTGAAGCGAAGAAGAAACCAACTTGGGAAGGTTGGCAAGTATTGGGCTCAGCAAAACATTAACTAGACTGGGAAGTAAATCCTAACAAAAAGGGCTCACTGACAAAGTCAGTTGCAGGTCTTTTAAGAGAAGTGAGGGGGGGCCAGCAAGAGAACCATCTTGAGAATCATAATCTCATCCAAGGCTAATTCTAGAGGCTCAAAAGGAGGTCCTGTCAAACCCTCCAGGCCCAAGTAAAATATCAGAGAATCTAGCAGGCATCTTGCAGGAAGGTTTTATCCTTAGCCAGAGATAGCATGCGGTCACTACCAAACCCACCATCGAAAGACCAATAGCATGAGCCATGTGCTTAGTATCACAAAGCGAGTTCTCAGCTTCTCAGCTCTTTGACTGCCCCAGGGGTCAAACTGTAACCATCTTCCATCTCCTTAAGGACCTCCAGCTGGTGCCCTTTCAGGACTGACATTGTGTGCAGTGGCACACTTGCTCAACCAGCAGCCACATAGGACTCACCAATCAAAGCAGAAATAGTCCTACAGGGTTTGAAAGGTATCTTAGGCCTCAATTTCCGTAAGAGGGCCAACAATGGTGAGAGATGAGCCAGTAATGTCTCTTCCATTGCCAACATCTCTGAATATCCCTGTTAAGTGATCTTATAAATGGCCATGAAAACAGAAGCAGTCGAATCAGTAATCCATGCAGAGAAGGCCTGGTTCCAGGACCTTGAGATCTCACGATGGAGGTCCTATAAGCGCAACAGCGGCTTGCAGAGCAAATGCACTACAACCTGCTAACAACCACTCATCCAATTTGGAGTGAGCCCCTGGCTGGACAGACTCATCCCAATCTATCTTAATCATCCCAATCTATCTTAAGCATGTCTACACCATGAGTAATTACATGCAAATGCTCAGCAAATGCTAAGCTAAAGAAGGGCGAAGGTCAGCCTGAACTCCTCAAAGTCAGATGAGGCGGTAGATAACACATTAAATCTAAAATAGATCGCTTTACAAGTTTTTGAATTTGGACACAAATCCTCACATGCAAACTCCACTGAGACATATTAAGCACACAATCAGGAGAAAGCAAGAGAAAGAAATCCAAAGGCTTGCTCTCCATAGTTTCAAGATGGAATGCCAGTCCATGCAATCCAACAGTTTCAGAGCGAGCAACATGGAGAAGAGACGGTTTCTAGCACTATCTGCCAATAAATTGGTGTGATTGTATGTGGGCTAAAGCCAATCATCACACCAGCTACTGACACAGCATTGGAGTGAATCTATGAAAGGTAAAACAAAAACATACATGGCATTATGAGTAATTTTATTTCATGAAAACAAACTTCTCCATAACTATATAGTATTCATTATTGTTGTTGATAGTTGGTGATATTGCAACTTTTTACAAACCATCTTACAGCATTTATAGAACTGAATTTGTATTGTGTGTGTTTTAATCCAACCAGGAGTGGAATCACAAGACTTCGTAAACTCAAGGTCTGGGTCATAATTCAATGGTGGCAACACTGTTTGCTCTGAAAGTCAGACAGTAAGTAACTTCATAATTTGACATTTTGAAATATAAAAATGACATACTGTAGTCTTAATCCAGGGGTTGGCAGCGAGACTGAAATTCAGCATCGTGTTAGTTCAGGCAGGCCACGTCAGTCAAGCTCGCATCAGCCGACAGTCAGCTGTTCCTGACATGTACCAATCCAGTCTTGACACCTATAACAAGCAGTCTATTTAAATTCCCATTCTTCAGTGTCTCTTCCATCGCATCGCTGCTTGCAAATTCAATTGTTGCAGCATGTTTCAGAACATCTGAAATCCACATCTAGGATTAGTGAATGCTCTTTTAATCCATATCGCTGTGTATATTGCCTGGTCTGCTAATTGTAAAAAATAACAAAATAAAATGATGTTAGCAGTTTTGCATCGTTTGCAGGAGCAAAATATTAAGCATATTTGCAGCAGCATCTGTGTTTAGACACCTGGAGCAATATGCAGTCTAGAGCATGTAATCGCTCTGAGGACATGAGAACAGGTTTAAATGAAACAAGCATTCTCGTGTAGGCGTTCAACTGCAGTTCGCTGTATTTAGCGGCGTAATCTCAATGTCACGGTTGTTTATTTCTACTATACATATAACAATGTAATATCAATGACACTCATTCAAAGTATTGAATTATGGCTTATAACATTCAGCTTTATTTACCGCTATAATTTCTGAATGTAATTGGGGTTTGTGGTTGAAAGTGAAAGTAACTAAAAAGTTACTCAAATGTAGTGTAACACATTACAATTCAGAAACAGTAATATTGCAGTGTGACTAATTACTTTCAAAAGACAGTAATAAGTAATAACAATGTATTACATTTTGGAAGTAACTTGCTCAACACTGCTAATATCAAAGAGACAGACCATGATGTGAACAGAAATGGATATAGCTTCCTACATCTGTCAGATTCACATGTGACAAAGTCAATGAGAGACGGGACACCTTCCATTATGTCATCTTTGCTAGAAAAGATCTTTAAATACTTGCTTTAAAATTTCTTGTGTTTATTTACAGTGAGAAACAGCTATTAGTGGAGACCCAGTAGTGTTCTTCTCCACACCTATCTGAAAAAAAAAAAAAAGTTTATTTTCTTATATTTTTTATATTTTATTTTTTTAAATCAATTTCAACTTCATTTTTATTTTTTATTTTTTGCTCTGTAAATCTTTCATAGTTTCCTACAGAGACATGCAAACAGTTTCTAATTGGTTAAACTTACATTTACATTTACATTTAATCATTTAGCAGACGCTTTTATCCAAAGCGACTTACAAATGAGAACAGTAGAAACAATCAGATCAACGAGAGAACAACAACGGTATACATGTGCTATGACAAGTCTCAGTTAGTCTAGTACAGAACACGTAGCCAGGTTTTTTTTTTTTTTTTTTTTTTTTTTTGAATATGATAGACAAGAAAAAGTACAGGTAAGTACTAGTATTAGTTGGTTAAGTGCAGGCTAAAAAGATGAGTCTTTAGATGTTTTTTGAAAATGAGTAAAGACTCAGCTGTTCGAATTGAGATCGGGAGGTCATTCCACCAGCTGGGCGCAGTCCAGGAAAAAGTCAGTGAGAGTGATTTTGAACCTCTTTGGGATGGCACCACAAGACGTCGTTCACTTGCAGAGCGCAAACTTCTGGAGGGGCGCATAAGATTGAACTAGTGAGTTTAGGTATGTTGGCGCCGTGCCAGTGGTCGTCTTGTAGGCAAGCATCAGTACCTTGAATTTGATGCGAGCGGCTACTGGTAGCCAGTGTAACCTGATGAGGAGAGGAGTAACATGAGCTTTTTGGCTCATTGAAGACAGCCCTCGCTGCTGCATTCTGGATCAGTTGTAGAGGCTTGATAGTACATGCAGGAAAGCCCGCCAGGAGAGCATTACAATAGTCAAGTCTGGAGAGAACAAGAGCTTGGACAAGAAGTTGGGTGGCTTGCTCTGACAGGAAGGGTCTAATCTTCCTAATGTTGTATAAGGCAAATCTGCAGGACCTGGTCGTTGTAGCAATATGGTCTGTGAAGCTTAACTGATGATCCATCACAACTCCTAGGTTTCTGGCTGTCCTAGAAGGAGTTGATGTTGATGAACTCAACTGTATAGAATAGTTGTGATGAAGCGATGGGTTAGCTGGAACCACCAGCAGTTCAGTCTTAGTAAGGTTGAGCTGAAGGTGATGGTCATTCATCCAGCTAGAAATGTCACTCAGACAGGCTGAAATGCGAGCAACTACCGTCGGGTCATCTGGTTGGAATGAGAAGTAGAGTTGAGTGTCATCAGCATAGCAGTGATAGGAAAAAAAGCCATGCTTCTGAATGACAGATCCTAATGACGTCATGTAGATGGAGAAGAGAAGTGGTCGAAGTACTGAGCCTTGAGGAACCCCAGTAGCAAGTTGTTGTGACTTAGAAACTTCACCTCTCCAAGACACCATGAAGGATCTAACAGAAAGGTAGGAGTTAAGCCACTGGAGTGCGGGTTCAGAGATGCCCATCTTTCGGAGGGTGGACAGGAGAATCTGGTGATTAACAGTGTCAAAAGCAGCAGACAAGTCCAGCAAAATGAGAACTGAGGATTTTGAAGCTGCTCTTGCCAGTCGCAGGGCTTCAGTTACCGAGAGCAGGGCAGCGCTTTTGAAGCCAGACTTATATGTTAAAACTCATTCTTATTACAACAAACCTTGATCTTCCCTACTTTTAATCATTATTAAACTGCCAAAGAAATGAATTAACCTGTTATTGTTAAATGATTATGCTAGCGCCTTTGTAGTATTGTATAACATTAATGAATATAGCATTAATGCTTTATACCTGAAATTATGGAGTATTGTATGAAACTGCATAAAAAAAAATAATAATAAAAAAAATGGCATGGTAGGTTCATTAGTTATCATTAGTTAACTACTTTAGTTAACATGACCTAAGGATTGTTGTTTGTAAGCAAAAATTAATCTAGCTAATGTTAATTTAAGCATTACATACATTATTAAAATCATTAGTTAATGCAACTGTTAACATGAAGTACTTTATTTCGAGCCTGTCCTCCAACAAAAAAAACGACCATATAGGTCGTTTGTGCACGCATTCACCTTATACGACCACGTTTTAACGTTAAGCGGCCTCTAGCGGGCGTAAAAATAATGACAGTATCGCGTTGCGTCTGTCGTCATGAAGGACGTAAACGTCATTACCAATCAAAACGGCCGTTTATTTAAATGCAATGTGTGGACTTTTTACACCGATCTCACAGTAAGTATTCGTACATATTTTACTAGGAGGCTTATTCGTGAGATCGAGATGAAAAAACCATGACCACACTAACCCCACCCCCTAAACCTAACCCTCACAGAAATCATGCTAATTATGATTTTTTGAGCATATACATTTTACGTTGCACATCCATTCTCGGGGATCGACCCATGTTATAGCATGTGCATTTCAAGGTATAAAACGCAATAATCTTGACATGAGCTACACGAAACGCAAATCATGCAGAAAGGGGCGCAATTGTAGTATACGCTTTGATTGGTAGTATTTCAGGGATTTGGACAAACGACCTATACGAGCGTGTTAGTTGGAGGACAGGTTGGTTTTTTATTTAAATGAAGTTAAAATGGATGAATTAACATGAACTGACAGTGAACAACTGTATCTTCATTACCTAACATTAATAAATACTCTAATAAATGTAGTGAGTAAAGTGTTACCGAAATATATTCTATTGTTAAAATTTAAACGGGAAACATTGCTTTTGTTTTCCACAGCTTTGCCCTGTATTTGGCAGAGACAAGTCAAATAGAGCAGTGAAATCACTGACAGTAACAGTAACTTCTCCATCTTGCCAACACTCTACTAGGTCCGGATAGGATATGGTTCATGATCTAAACCATTCAGTATTGGTCACAAAAAAAAATTAAACTCTTCTTACCTTTGTTACATCACTTTCTTGCATTGCTACAAATGACTTAGTGTCTCACAAACGCCTCACATTATGCTTCACATAAGCTATAGTTCAACAGCAGATTGCTCCTTGGGTCCAACGTTCAGAACATAGAACCCACCTATTAAGTGTCTGTAATATAACATTTCAAGGTGAGGTGTGTATTTTTTCCCTAGCACTTATCCCAGTGTAATACGCAGATTTAACCAGACGTAAGTCATCCTTAGGTTGACCACTTAAAGTTATGTTCACTGTACACTGGGTCAGATGGAAGAGAGTGGGGATGTTAGGGGAACCTGTTTGGAAATAGTCATTATTTTTATCATTCCATTTGTTTATACCAATGGAACAGATATTATACACTTCACCTTGAATAAAAAAAAAAAAAAAAAAAATATATATATATATATATATATATATATATATATATATATATATATATAAATTATTTCATTGGATTGTAATGCCTTCTTTGTATTCCATATTGTTCTTCACAGATTATTTGGGAATTCTGTATCTGTGCTCTAACCGAACAACATGGCCAAAGATATTAACAGCCAACTTTGAGCATGACAGCTCCAAACAACTTCCTCCTCCTGGCCAACAGAACACAGTACATGAAGGCAGCGGAGAGCGATGACTCCAGTCACACAATATCAACAAACTAAACAGGTCAATCAGTGTAACTTGATAATGCCTAAAGTACATCTTGAAATCTGAAAACAAGCTGACATGTTCTCGTTAGAGAAGCACAGCGAGTGACTTACAGAGAAGTGTGATTCCATGTTTCTCATTACTTGGGAAATACTTTTCACTCCCCTCTCAGGAATGGAAGAAATAGCAATGTTAGGACACTTAGAAAAAACTTCATAGGTTTTTCCTAAAAAAAAAAAAGAAAGAAAGAAAAAAGGGAAAATCATGAACATGGTAACTATAACACACATCTCTATGCTAAGTCCTTTAACTCAACATTCCAGAAAAAAAAAAAAATCCTGTTTGTTTGTTTTTGTCTTTTTTCTTTCTCTTGCTATGTGCTATAAAAGTGTAAAGTGGACAAGAAATGCATGTAATCCAAGACCTTACACTGTTCACGGTATCACTGACAGACTGACAAAGAGGATTTGTGCATTTATACTCCAGTGGAGACTAAATGAAGAAGAGGATGAAAGATATTCTATAACAAGCCCAAACATAAGACTCAGATCATCACATAAGAAATCACTTGGAAAACAATGTCAGGTTCTGACCAATCAGGTCTTTTTTATTCATTGTCCTTTCCAAATTATTAAGATATTGCCCTCAGGCTGCAGAAGAGGTGTTTTCACAACCATTGCACGGTGCTGGCGAGTTGGAATCTTGTGCATTATCTTTTTGTTTTGTTTTTCTGTCGTTGCCTTGCTATGTTTGTAGCGCATTTAACATATTTTTTCTATTCATAATATCTAGTTGTTTTTTCTCACCTTGTTTGTATATATATATAAAAAAATAGACTGATGTTTATTTATATTTTTTTAATTCAATTCAATTATTGTATTGATTTCCTTTCTTTGTTTATTACTGTTTTAAATCCATAGTTCCTCTGTCACTTGTTTACAGCCTTTAAAAAAAAAAAAAGTAATATATATATATATATATATATATATATATATATATATATATATATATTTGGTTATATTTATTTATGTTTGACGGTTTAAAAAAAGATCAAAAGCAATAGTGGATGGTCGTCAGTCAGTAAAGAGCACAATTGTTAGATGTTTTTACAGTAGTGGTCAGAAGAGTGATATCTGTCTGTAAACCTGTAATATATCTGTAAGGTTCAGGATCACTGTCATTAAAAAGTGATGCCCAGTCTCTCATAATAACACATTAGGTGTCAAAGCCATGTTTTGTTTTAAAATATTTTTTATTAAATAATTATAATAATTAAGAAAAAACACAAGGCTAGTTGAAGATAAGGGAGCTGCTTAGTGGAATGTTGGAACTTTTAAGCAAGTAGAGATTGCATGTTCTGGGAAGGAAAAAAAAAATCTTCATATTCCTGTATGTTTTAATGGTATGTGTGAATGATTTTGGATGTGTGTATGTAAGCATCTACATTTGTTATTATTAAAAAAAAAAAAAAAAAAAAAAAAAAAAATCTGATCAACAACAAGAAAAGAAATATTTGGTCAGAGGACGTTTAATTTCAGACCTTCTATGCAATGATTATCTCAGCTGAGAAAAAATGGTTATCAGAGTATTGAAACAAAATAAAACAACTTAATCCAAGAATAACTAAATAATAGTTTCAAAAATGTTACTTGGGGGCTGATTTGTTTGTATAAGAGAAACTGTAATGTAAATTCTATAAATCTGAACAGAAATTGTGTTTCCCATATTTGTGGCATGTTTCCCATTTTGTGGCACTGTTTTGAAATGGAGCCAATTAGCCATAGCAATTAACATAATGATCAATCATTTCTCACTATCCATGGATGGCTGCTGCTAGATGAACTGCATATGATGGGGGTTCCATCCTTCATGATGCTTAGTTGCCTATTAGTGCAATACTTATTAAAAGGAAATTACAAATCTAAAGTATACTACAATAATAAAGCAGACATCATGAAATATATATCCTATAGAAATCATTCTAATATGATGATTCATTATATAAGTATATGGACACAGTACAGACCAAAAGGTTTGCTGCTACTAATTTTTTTTTCAGAAAGAATTTCTTCTACTTTTCAAGCCTGCATTTGATGAATCAAAAATACAGTAAAAAAAAAAAAAATTGTGAATATTAAAAAAAATAATTGTTTTTTAAATAATATTTAAATTATCATTTAGGCTTGATGCAAAGCTGAATTTTAGGAGACTTCCTTTAGAAAAAATGATGATTCATTTCAAGTTGGAAACAGTTCTGCTGTAATGTTTCCAACATTGTGATACTTTTTTAGGATACTGTACTGAATAAAAAGTAAAAAAAAAAATATAAAATATGATATATTAATGCAGGCTGATGAGCAGAAGAGACTTCTTTCAAAAACATATAAAATAGTAATGTTTAACTTTTGGTCTATATGTATATATATATATAGCAGTGTTTGAAGGGCTTCCCATTTATCTGGTCTTGAATTATACTCCTCTGTGGTTGCCCAGAGGCTGTGGGAAATCTTGAGTTATCATACCTTTTGAAGACTTTGGGAAACCAGTTTGGACCCTTCACTGCATTAACACATTCTGGAATATCTGTGTGGTCAGAAAAGCTCTTGAATTTAGAGGAAACTTAAGCGAACCCAACGACACAGCCTACAGCTATAGAGTTATGTCACACATTATATTGGTTTATAAATATATATTTGGATATTTTTTTTTTTCAAATAATAGTTTTAAAAAACTATACCAAAATTGAATAAATCATATTTTATTAAACCAATAAATAAAATAAATAGCAGTATATTATGTAAATGGATTAGAATGTATACGAGATGGCATATAAGAGAGTGTATAATGAGCAGTTATATAGCAATGTATAGCACCTATATAGACCACCCAAAACACCTAATGGAAAGCAAATCAAGGAGTCTGCTTGTACTGCCTGCAATATAAACTATATTAGCTATCATTCTGTCTTGCATCTCAGAGATTGTTTTTTTTTTTTTTTTTGTATGTGTGTGTGTTTGATCCTGTTCACCTCAGGAAAGCATAGAGTTAATGCACCAAGGGGAGATATATGCATCACTATAAGGGCTTAATTACAATACTAAGAAAGCCATTCATTCTAACACCCTAGGTTTGTGATTCATTAGGGCTGTTGACTGTGATGTATGTCAGGGAAACTAGATCACCTGCCATTACGTCTGCTATTTATTTATTTGCTCATGCATTGTGATCCTTTTTACAGGGTTAGAAAACAGTTATTCTTGTAGGAGTAAGTATGTGGCACAAAGAAAGAAATTCATGACAGAGGGAAAATGACTGCTGTCACTTTGTCAAAAAAGGAAACAATCAGCTAAATTAGTTTTTTAAATAACCTGATTAATGCATGCATCCCCCCCACCCCCCACTCAGTTGCACTGGCAACCATTTTCACAGTTAAAAGGACATGAATATATCTGTAAATCATGTAAATTGTACTATACTTTTGCACACGAAACATTCAGATCAAGGTGTAAAATGACCTATTGTTTTGTGTAAATTAAGTCTAAAAAACAGCATCACAACATAAACAGAAACCAAATAAACATAAATATTCAAATAAATCACACTGTGCATGTGGTTGGCTCATGTGGACTGTTTGGAAATGTAAAAAAAAGTATTGTATTGAGACACATTTTTGGTCTATGGTCTATACTTGTGATTGTTAATGCAGATAAAAGACTCTTTAAAAAGAGAATATGGCTTCCATATAATTTGTGGGCGGGGAAATTTAAATTGACAAATGTATTTTAGGAAAAAAGTAAATATAAGAAAACAACAGACAACAGTTTGAAGGTGATTGAAAAACAAAATTAATGTTACATTCATTGTTGTGAGAGCATATCCATATATACATTGTAAATTTTGTGTTTGTTTCAGTGTATACCTGTAGTAGGCTTGATGTAACGTCATGTTGTGTGATGACAGTAATGATGACTCTTCAGTACAATCAGGAAAAAATAAAAGAGGATTAAAAAAAACACCTGAATCTAACTTGTCCTTTTCACTACTATGACAGATACATGGATAACTGCACTTATTTCATCTGCTAATCTAAGTGCCAGAAAAATAAATAAATAAATAAGGAAAAAAACTGTAATTTTGAGAAGTGCAGGTATGGTTAAATGCAAGCATTGTCAATATTTGATTTAAATACATTGTGAATGCATAAAATAAGTAGTAATTTTAATGAATTCAGTTTATGTATGAATTCAATACATAAACAGTTTGGAGGCAAAAATGCTCAAAAAGTGTTAAGTAGCTAAAAAATAAGTAAGAAAAAAAAAGAACAAAGAAAAAACAAAACCTTAATGGTCAATTCAACATAAAACTGTTGAGATGTTTGTTCTGTTACATTGGTGCCTGATTATATACTGGTTACAACAATCTGGTGTCACATTCACCCTGTTGGACCAAAATAAAATTATTCAAAACATTATGCCAACACATGGACAAAACATTCATGAAGAACAGGAGAACATTCAGAGTACGCATGGAAAATTACAGTTTCCAATCCTGGTGGTCACTGTAAGTAAAGAAAACTTCAGAACTCAGTGTTGACATTTACCACCAGCAGTATATATATACTAGTTACCCAGTGAGAGTATACCAAAACCATTGAGGTGTTTTAACTGTCAAAGATTTGGTCATACAACATGAAACTGTAAAAAGCAGAGAAGATGTGCAAGATGTGTGGGGTGTGTGTGTGTGGGGGTGGATCAAGAGGTGAGGTAAAACGTCTTAGCATGGTTCCCTGAGAAGGAAACAATACACTGCATCCTCCAGGGGTCGCTATGGGGAGATGCCTTTGGCACGACCGGTGTCTGAAGCATACATCTAAACACGACAATGATATTGGCTGGTGACATACACATCATACACATCATCCACTTCTTTGTTTGAAGCTTACGTGCGAAGCATGCCGAGGGGACTAGAGAAGGCAGTGTCTCGTTCCCTTCTCAGGGAACCATGGTTACATACGTAACTTGAGACGTTCCCTTCCGAGGGAACTTTGAACTGCATCCTCTAGGGGTCGCTATGGGGAACGGTATAACTTACCTGTTAAGGGCTGGGCTGGGCTAGGGCAGAGTTCGAGGGTTGGAATCAGAAGAAAGATATTCCTTTAAGGGGATATGTTCAGGTGTCTAAAACCAGACCCTGGCCTGTCATCCAGGGGGATACCACAGATTCTGAATAAACCTGCTCAAAGAACTGACTTGACAGATCTTAGGTAGCAACACCCTACTCAGAAATGTATCATAGAGATACATTAGTTGAGTGGGGCCCAAGACGAGAACTGGGGGCCTAGCCAACTCAGAGAAAGGGGATGAGGCAACAACATGTCACCCTTACCATAAAGGCTTTTAAGAAGATGCACAAAGGCTGGCGTGCGCACCTGCCATGAATATAGACGTAAAAAGTGCACAGAGAACTAGTGTGAGCACTTACCATAGATATGGATTTAGAAATACCATAAAGAACCAACAGAGAAACATAGGTTGAGTGAAGCCCAAGGTAAAAACCGGGGCTTAACCAACTCCTAGAAAGGGAATTAGGCTATAGCACGTAACCCTTACCATACTTGATTTTAAAAAGTGCGCAAAATTCCTAGCATGCACACTAAGCACAGTGTGGATTTTAGAAATTGCACAGAAGCTGAGCGTGTGCACTTACCATAGCATGGATTTAGAAACACCATTACTAAAGGGTAAGAACCTGTCCCCTGGACAGGCCTAGACCCTACGTGACTGTGGCCAACTCATGGAGCGCATGCAGAGTGAGAAAAGTGTATCTCATGCTCATAAGTGACCCTCTAAGTGAGGGGAGCACTGCTAAGTTCGACCAACAAAAAGAGCATCCTAAAAGGGAAGGCCAAAGGAGGCCTAACAACCTGAGGCTAATGCTAAAAGGAGTTCCAGGGAGTGGAAGACCCGATGAGAGGAGACCTCAGACGCTCAATTGGGAATAGCATGCTCAAAATTAACCCTCTAAGGGTAGGGGAGCACTACTAAACTCACTAACAAAGGGAACAGCCTAACAGGGAGGCAGAGGAAGGCCTAACAACCCGAGGCTGCTGCTCAGTGGAGCTCCAAGGAGCAGAGAACCCAATGAGAGGAGACTTCAGACACTCCACTTGGAGTGGCGTGCTCAAAGGTAACCCCCAAAGGTGAGGGTAGCACTGCTAAACTCACCAACAAAGAGAGGATTCTTACAAGGAGGCCGAAAGGGGCCTAACAACCTGAGGTTGCTGCTCAACGGCTCCAAAACACACAACCTACCAGTATCATCAGAGATACATAGGAGAGTGAGGCCCAAGTAAGGATCCGGGTCCGAGACAACTCAGAGAAAGGGGACAAGGGAGCATCGCGTCACCCTTACCAAAGGATTAGTAAGGTCCACAAAGGCCCAGCATGCACCTCTACCATGATTATGGAATTGAAGGAAGTGCACAGAGAACTAGCGTGTGCACCTGACATGACAAAGACTAGACTCTAAGCAGAGGGGGCAAGAGGCCTAACTTTTAACCTGAAGGCTCCACCTAGACCATCTAGTGGGGCAGAAGGCCCAGCTCTCCAAGATTCTCTACTCTCCGCAGAGAGGAAAAACAAACATTCCATTCCGGTTGGAATGACCCTCCGGCAGTGAGGGGAGCACCACGCTCCAAACGTGCCAAAAAAGGGTGAGCTGCAGACTCCTCACCATAGAAATGATAGACTGAGGAGGCCACTTAGCTACTTGATGAGAACAATTGCTGGAATTACGAGAGTGGCGCTCCCGGCCCTCAGGCTGAGGCAAGTCCTCAAACTCAACCCAATCTCGGGTCTAAGCCCATCAAGGCAAGACCAAGCTGCCCAGGGAGCATAACACGAGACAGTGCCTCCAAAATGAGCTCAACCTGGGAGAAAGAACCTCAAAGGCCTGCAGATCCTGAGGTTGCAGCACCATACTGGGGACAGAGCTTGTAAGACTCCAAAGAGAAAGGAAAAATTGAAATCGCATCATATGACCCCATTAAAAGTAATGCGATCATCAGCAATAGACAGCATATAAATGAAACTGCATAATGTTACAGAGTAAAATGTTGATCCAGGAAGTAATATATGACTGTGCAAGCTTTGGAGGTGTTGATGGAAGTGATTTACTTGATTTATGCTTTGATAATCGTACTGAACATTATTCAGATGTAGTTTTTGATGAAAAATTGATTTTCTCATCTTTTTGCTCAGAACTATAAACTTGTATGAAACCTATCTACAGTATATTCAAGATTTGATAAAAAAGAATGCTTTAAGCTAGAATAAAACAGATTTTTTTTTGTTTGTTTAAAAGTAGATGCTCTGATCTTTATTTTGTTGTATTGCATATTCAAATATTCATACAGCAAAATATACTGGAGGCCTTCAAATTTTAGTGAAAATCATAAAAATCGCTGACAACTTTAAAAACAAAAAATGCTGGCGGGGAAAGAGTTAAACAAGGAATTCCATATAGACAACTTGGTATGGGAGATGATCAGGAATACATAATGTTTGTTCGTCATTTGGAACAAAATCATGCTGAAACGATTTAATTTTGGCTCCTAAACACTTTTAAGCTTCCAGTCATCCGTGGCGGTTACGCAATTGGTGGGTGTTTTCTGAAACTCCATGTTCTTTGACGTGCAATTTTTTTTCCTGGTTTGTTCATTGTTGTCACTAGCAACATGAATACATTGGAGTGTCAAAAAGCTGAGCTGCAACAGATATATCCGCACCTGTACGATCGCTCACGGAGAGCCTTTAACGTTTCAGAGAAAGCATTTAATTCCTATAAAGGAATTGCAACGAAGTTTGGTGTCGTCGACCTGGAGTTATGCAAAAAGCGGCGTAGAGAAACATCCGAGACAAGTTTTCCAAAGCCATGAAAAGAATGAACGGAAAGAGTAAAGATATAAGGTAGCATGTACCAAATATATATGTTTCAAATAAATGTTACACCATACTGCTGCAGCTGCTGTTTTTCTTTCAGTAAGTGAATTTAAAGGGCATAGGCCTACAATAAATTAAATACCAAACAAACATACAATAATAAAACTTTTAATTTTTTTTTCTTTTTAATCAAAAGTAAATCATGACACCACATAAAATATAAAAAGGTGTAACAATTTATCCAGTTTAACAAAATAAATGAACACTAATAAAATAAAGTAACAAACTGACTCCAATATCAATTTTTCCACATCAAGCTAAAGTTTTCAGATTATGAGCCATTCACACTTCCATAAAGGACTGGTTATGGAAATAGAATGGTTCTTTTGTATTGCAAACATTATACTTGACTCTGAACTGCTGCTTATCATTATTCTTTTGTCTATAATATTCTGACCATTGGTGCCCATCTCACACCTAGATTGCCTACCCTACACTTCTTCACTTCATCGTTGTTGTGTTCAGGGGATACGCACAAGCGTCGTGATAAATGTTTACATTAATCTGGTACGTGTGATTTCACCAAGTACAACATGTTCCTGGATCAACATCCTTGTTGATCCTGGAACAACATTCCAATCAGAATAGAGATATAACTTTTCAGGAAATATCTGTTTTAGGCTTACAATCAGGGTTGGGTGCTTCTATACTCTTGTTAATCAGCTATCATTTCCCACTGATTTTAGGAATAAATTATTGGTAGGGTTAGGTTTAGGGGTAGGGATTAGGTTAATTCTATATTTTTGGACATTAATGTTGATCCAGGATCATCAAAAGATGTTGATCCAGGAAGTTGTCTTACTTGGCAAAATCGGCAACCACATTAATTTATAAGCAGCACCGCACACGTTTACATTAATCTACACCCCACCTCCAGCAGCACAACACATGTTTACATTAATGTACACCCCGCCTCCAGCAGCGCGACACGTTTACATTAATCTAAACCCCGCCTCCAGCAGCGTGACACGTTTACATTAATCTACATCCCGCCTCCAGCGGGCGACACATGTTTACATTAATCTAAACCCCGCCTCCAGCAGCGTGACACGTTTACATTATCTACATCCCGCCTCCAGCGGGCTACACATGTTTTCATTAATCTAAACCCCGCCTCCAGCAGCGTGACACGTTTACATTAATCTACACCCCGCCTCCAGCAGCGTGACACGGTTTACATTAATCTACATCCCGCCTCCAGCGGGCGACACATGTTTACATTAATCTAAACCCTGCCTCCAGCCGCGTGACACGTTTACATTAATGTACACCCTGCCTCCAGCAGTGCGGCACATGTATACATTAATCTACACCCCGTCTCCAGCAGCGCGACACGTTTACATTAATGTACAACCCCGTCTCCCAGCAGTGCGGCACATGTATACATTAATCTACACCCCGTCTTCAGCAGCGCGACACGTTTACATTAATGTACACCCCGCCTCCAGCAGTGCGGCACATGTTTACATTAATCTACACCCCGTCTTCAGCAGCGCGACACGTTTACATTAATGTACACCCCGCCTCCAGCAGTGCGGCACAGTATAATACCTTAATCTACACCCCGTCTCCAGCCGCGCGACACGTTTTACATTAATGTATCACACCCCGCCTCCAGCAGTGCGGCACATGTTTACATTAATCTACACCCCGTCTCCCGCCGCGCGACACGTTTACATTAATGTACACCCAGCCTCCAGCAGTGCGGCACATGTTTACATTAATCTACACCCCGTCTCCAGCCGCGCGACACGTTTACATTAATGTACACCCCGCCTCTAGCAGCGCGACACATGTTTACATTAATCTACACCCCGTCTTCAGCAGCGCGACACGTTTACATTAATGTACACCCCGCCTCCAGCAGTGCCGTGGCACACTGTTTACATTAATCTACACCCCGTCTCCAGCAGCGCAACACGTTTACATTAATGTACACCCCGTCTCCAGCAGCGCGACACGTTTACATTAATCTACACCCCGTCTCCAGCAGCGCGACACATGGCCACGGCCACCCCTGTATAAACTCTGGCCACCCCTGTGGCCACCCCTAGGATGATTTGCAGTGGCTACTATTAATTTAAATCTATTTTAAATCTATTAATTTTAGATCTATATAATTTATATATCATTTAATATAGTTACTATCACACGAAGAGTGACGTTTTTCTCCAGAAGTCTGCATAATTGCAACTGTGACATTGATTTAATATAACAGTTCAATAAACAAGAAGTTAATATCAAGAGTTTTACGTTTTAGACAACATATTCACTTTTTTGCGCTCTATTTCTAAAAACAAAAATCATTCCAAACACAGACACTGTTTTTGTATCTCTGAGCAACATGACAGTGTTTCGTTCCTGAATGAATCAACCGTTTAAATGATTCGGTTCAATCGCAATGACTCACTTATTAACAGTGACTCGCTTCCACCTACTGGCTGTTTTAATTTCACATTTAAGGTACCATTTCATTTTTTTAAACAATTTCAAAACATCAGTTTTCAATGTTTTTATGTTTAAAATATCAAAACATTATTTATTAATTTGTAACTCCAGGTTAAAGTATTCCATGTCCCTCAGAGCTCCATTAAACAGTGTGTGTAAAAAACATCTAAATGGCACTTCAGATGCAGTTTCTGTTTTCTCTGCATTGCAAAGATCAATTTTGTTGATAGTGATTGCATTTGCTTGGTAACAGCCCAAATGCAAGTGTCTGACTTTAAAGATGGTGCACACTTTTAGAAAAAAAATGGCGTAAAGGTTAAAAAAAAAAAAAAAAAAAGCCTCAGCTGTCAGCACACTTAGAAATAAGATATCAGCACAATAACACACACAGCAAAATATTGTCTAATTTTCGTTATCGATAAATTCCCAGAAATCACAGAGATATCTTTTTTTTTTGTCAATATTGCAAACCCTTTATTTATTTATTTATTTTTTGATGTGCCACTCCAAGATTTACTGTGGCCTCATCTGGCCACCCCTATTAAAATTTTCTGGGGGCGCCACTGTTTCTTCTTGTCACCCTCAATCCCTAATTTACAGTAGAAACAGATCGTGAACTCACTTACTGATCCACACTCCGGAACAGAAGGGGCGGTGATGCAGCAATAAGCTGGATGACGACAGCCGTTAAAAAAGAAAAGGAAGAAGAACTCGCACGTCATCGCATCTGACCAATGAGAGAGCTCGACAGTGGCCTTGTGCCCCGCCCCCTCAGCTCCATGATGTTCAGTAGCAGGATTCCTTTCCACCGACTCATTTCGCGCTGTGCTGTCATGGGCTCAAAGGTACAGTCAAATGACTAAAATATGATTTAAAACAACCTCCTTTCATGTGTATTTGACTTTGTACAATGCAACAGAACGCAGATTGTTAAACCTCAACAGCTGAAAAGCAGCTCCGTGTTATTTAGACAACTTCCGCGTCACATGCTGAAAGCAGATGATCAGTTTAACGTTAAACACGTACTTGCTGTGGCAGCCTTATCCTCTGATTGCTGTACTCTGTGTATGTTCTTGTGTCTGGCTGTGTGTCTGATGTATATCACCATGCCGTGTCCCCATGTGGTGTTTCAGGTGCTCCGGGAGGCGGCGGAGATCGCTCAGTTGTACCGGGATCAGTGTCGGTTCCCGGCGTTGTGTCGCGCGGATGTGGGACCGGTGATCACGTCACGATACGGCGGACAATACTGCAACGTTTATACAGGTTTACACTCCGCATCATCATTGAATTGCCAAACGAACTATTGAAACACACAGATTAAACTCATTTGAAACGAAGTGTGAAAACTCTCAGATTTAAACACACATGGGCCTCAGCTTTTAGTTATTGCGCTGGAGCAGAGAGAGGATCAGGCCTGTTTATGCATGTGTCCTGTGTGTGTGTCATCCATGGTCACACTGTGAACATGCAACAATTCCTCACACATGTTTTTACACACCAGGGGAGTAGTCCAGAAAGCAGGTTATGTGACATACACGGTAAGATAACAGATAAACCCAGCTTTCGGCTCCAGAAACAGGTAGATAGACTAAGTAGCCAGAGAAACGTACTCTCTGAACATTACCTGCTCCGGATAGTTTACTTCCACGCATGAGTGACCATATAATATTATACATGATTATGATATAGCTATCAAATATGCAAATATGCACCTCGAGTAAGCCAGGTTTGGGTTAATCAACCGAGAGTTCAGGGTTTAGCTGGTGGTAACTTAACCTTGCTTCCTGGAATACTCCTCAGTACTTCTGTTTTAAAAAATAATGCAAAAATGGACAAATGATGATACATATGTTGAGGTGCACTGTTTACTCCACTTTGCCACAACACTGCAAACCTGCAGCTTTGAAGTTTGTCGTCTTTGTGTTGAGCCAAAGAGATCAGTCTGTGATGTTCAGATCATCTGTTGTCCTCTTCTCGTTCAAATTCAAAGGTTATCGAAGTTCAACTAGTATATGCAGCAAATCCAGAAACATCTTTGCACAAGCTTGCATTTGCGGTGTCCTGCAAAGTCTAGAGCAGGGATTCCCACAAACCTCTAGAGTAGGGCTGTGCAAAAAATCGAATGTGATTTTCATGCACATCTCTTCAGTAAAGACGCTCCTGTGATTAGTAGTATATCTCCAGCACATGCGTTCAGATCAGGGTTGCCAGGTTTTCACAACAAACCCTGCCCAGTTGCTTCTCAAAACTAGTCCAAAACTAGCCCAATCGCGTTTCCAGGAGGTTCCCCGATAAAAATTGCATCCCGGGGTTAAAGTACACGTTTTTGGCAGGGTTGGCTTGGTGAAATTCACATTTTAGGGGCTAAATATCACGTTATTGGTAGATCATCTGGGGTCGCTTCAAACCCGCGGACATGAAAAACAGCCGCAGACTTGGCAACACTGGTTCAGGTGGAGCGGCATTTACTACACAGAGCCGTAGTCCACCGACAAGCTACACTAAATCGCTTTCAAAATTGACAAAGAATCGCCTGCGATTTTAAAAGTGTAGATTATCAGTGAATTACGGCTCTGTGTAGTAAATCCCAACCAGTGTTGGCAAGTCTGCGGTTGTTTTTCATGTTCGTGGGTTGAAGCGATCCCAATACCAATAACGTGATATTTAGCCCCTAAAATGTGAATTTTACCAAGGCAACCCTGCCAAAAACATGTATTTTTATCGCCCGGAAGGAAACGCGATTTGACTAGTTTTGAGAAGCAGTTGGGCAGGTTTTGTTTTGAAAACCTGGCAACCCTGATCTGAACGCACGTGCTGGAGATACACTACTAATCACAGGAGCGTCTTTACTGAGGAGATGCGCATGAAAATCACATGCAATTTTTTGCACAGCCCTACTCTAGCGGTTTGCACACCTCAGTTGATCTGGTGTGATCGTTGCTTTATGAACAATTCAACATCCGGTCTGTCCAGGATCCCAAAGCCACAGACGCCCTGCACATCAATCCTAGCACTGCATTCAACCTGAACCTCATCAGCAGCAGTTGTGACTCCTGTGCTCAAGACTTCCCTTCTCGTCACCGGTCGATTCAGTGGACAAACTGGATTGATAGTAAATGGTGCAGCTGGTCTGACATAAAGAAGAAACTTAAGAGTCATTAGCTGGTTGATTGCAATGGCAGACAGCACTAAAGATATCAAAACATGGAGTTTATTTTGTGTATACACAGAATGATTACAGTCAACCTCCGGACCTAACTGCTGCAGGTGACAGACGTTTTTCTCTAAATTGAATATTTAAACTGAATTATCCCAAATAAAATTTGATTTAAGAAATGACCTCTACTTCCGTGTTTTCAAGATATGATTGAATTTATTGCTCGGTTTCAATTCTGTGTTGCCCTGATGTTACACAAGTCAAACAAAACCTCTTGTTTGGATTTGGTTGAAGCGTTAACCTTTGTAAGTGCAGTGCTTTATAACATTTTATGCTGCACAGTAATTTTCTTTTTCATCTCATCTTAAAGTGGTTTATTTGCCTGAAGTATTTGATAAACATGTTGTGTGTAGCATACCAGCAGGAACTTAGTTTTTTTCTTTTTCAAAACACATTGTTTCAAAGCAGCTTTACAAGAATTAATAATGCTAATGTTTTGAATAACTTAGTGCCTTATAGTCCACATTGAGCAGTTTAGCGCTATAGACTTATAAGATTCAGGTTTATTTTTTAATTCATAAACACATGTAGTAAATAATCTCTCACACGTGATTTTTTTTTTTCTTTCAGAGTGGACTCAGCGGGATTTGGAGAGGAATGAAAATGTGAAGTTTTGTCGTCAGTACATTGTGTTTCATGATGACAAATCAGTGGTCTACTCCGGACCCTCGGGAAACTGCACAGAAATCAAGGGAGAGTAGGTTCACTTCTTACTCGTATGATCAAGGAAGGATATTTACAGCATTTACTTACCGTCATGTCGCTCTAAACCTGTATGACTTGATTTCTTTTGCGGAACACAAACGGGGAGACAGTATTCTGATCAATGTTTTAAAGGTTTTTTTTTTTTCAATACATTACCAGTCACAGGTCCAGAACAGCATTGAAACACGGGTTTGGATCGACATGAGAAAATGTTATCGAAACTTTCCTTTTGACTGCTTCTTTAAGCAAGAACTTACAAAGTGCATGCCCTGCTCTGTGTTCAGGCTGCTCAGTGTGGATTCTCCGTCCGGTGACATGAAGGCTGTGCTGAGAGAGAGCACCATTAAAGGAGAAGAGAAGCAGTTCCTTGAGGTCAGATTGTTTACACATCATTTATTTGTGACGCTAGCTGTGCAAATGGCTAAACATCTGAACAAATATGTGATGCCTAGAATTAAAAAATGTGTTTTGGGCCGTATGCGTAAGACATCTAACATCTGTGAATAGTCTTACACTGCCTGATGCTGCGAATAGGAAATATTCACTTGACTTTGAAATTATACTATCTATAGATATATTTTGGCTTTATCAGTAAAATCAATGTAGGGTATGTGCATCAGTTCAAATACAGTGTCATAATTCCAGCACATTCTTCTATTGATAGTTTTCAGATACGTGACAAAACATCCAAAGAACTGCAGCACAAGGCTGTCCATTCAAAAAATCTGTTCCAATCCAAAAAATTTTATATAATCTCTCAAGAGAATAAAACAAAGATATGTTAACAAAATGCAAGTTTTGGCCATTAGCAATCCATATAAAGCACCCGCCGCAATATTTCAATCTCTAAAAACAGCGGGACATTCTGAAACGATTAATGTGAAAACACTTTAAAATGGCGATTATTAAAAGATCAAATTCAGTACACACCTCATTGATGATGCGTGCTTTATGCAGGCAAGCAAACGAGGCCGGAATATGAACACTATGTGCTAAATGGTTAAGCGTCTTCTTTAATGTGAAACTTTGTGCATTGCATTTGTATTCTGGGTTTATCTGCTGGCCTGTACAAAGTATGCATCATCAATAAGGTGTATACCGAATTTGGCCTTTAAATATCACTGTCTTACTACAAAGCTATCAGTTGTGAATAGTGTGTGGTTCTCTATGTAAACAGCAGCTCTGAAATAGATTAGGATACCTCTCCTCTAACTAAGGAGCAGAGGTTAAGTCAACACATTATGAATCACATTAATTCTCAAGACTAGAAATAATAGTCAAATGATGGCATTCGAGTATTCACTATTTGCAAATTTACCATAGTTTTCAAATTTCCACATCTTCAAAAAGCTCAGTTTGCACAGAACAAAAACGCTGTCTCAGTGACAGAATGTAGAGAAAAAGATGTGTTGGGATTAGTATAGATGTAGCCTAAAGGACCTCAGGTGGCTCATTAAAAGCTTGGAATTTAACATTATTAAATGATCTATGTTGGAGCTCGGATTAACACGGGTGCTCCTCATCTAAATGACATCATGGGTCAGGTGTCCAGTCCTGCTCCTGGAGGACCACTGTACAGCTCAAACCAAACACACCTGAATCAAGCTCGATGGCTGACAATGTCATAAAACTTTCTGCACACTAGTGACAGAGTGACTTTAAAAAAATATTTAAAATATGGGATAACAAAAATAGTTTAATGAAATACTTCATATTTAATAATACATCAGCAAGGCCACCTCAAGGTGAAAAGAAAAACATTTTTTATAACATTGTAATTGACTATATTAATATTTACATCTATGAAATTACAATTACAAATGACACATGGTTCAGGATGATTCGTCTTTTAGTGGTTTGCTCTCTCTGTGTCTGTCTAGATCTGGCATAAGAACAGGAAGCTGAAGTGTCTTAATCTGACGACTCTCAGCAAACACGGCAAAGTGTATGAAGATGGTAAGAGGAAAACATTCACACCCTGTTACCAAAAACAGCATATCAGGGCTCCAGAATGACTAAATGGTGCAGCAGATAGTGGCACAATCACAGCGGAGATTCAGAAATGAAGCTTTGTGAAGCACAGAAGGCTTTCCTCTCCAATGTATCACTAAAGGGTTGGTTACACAAAGCTTTTACAGCACTGTCTGCGTTGTGGCCATATGGCGGTCCTACTGTACCACATGGCTTTGTCCCATTACAGCAGCTTATTTCACACCTGGTTCTGTGTTTTGTAGTGTTTTTGTTGTTTGTTTTTCTAACTACTGCACTACTCTAATTTATTCATGTGGAGCCCTGCATGTGTTCATTCACCCATCAGATCAGTCAACATATATTAACACAAGATTACGATTACTGATAACCACATATGGAGTGTGATACAATATGAACAATGAGAAACAGAACATGCATTTTTAAACAGCTAGTTGCCCTGAGCTTCTAAGCTTTTGTAAGTTGATGGCGGGTATCATGAAGGCCATTTTATACTGTATAAGTCTATGAAAGCCTGTAGAAGCTTTCATAGGAAAATTAAGATTTTTTTTCTGCATATTGGGTGATCATGACCAAGTTTGTAGTCTAACATTTTTTTGGTGATCATGACCAAGTTTGAAGTCTAACATTTTTTTTGGTTAAACATTTCTTATTTTTTTCTTGTTTTTACAAAAAAAAAAAAAAACTGGCCACAATACATTGCTGACCTGAGCCACATAAAAATGACTGAAGAGATTTTTAATTATGAAGTAAATATCAATGTAGAACCTAAACAAGATGTTTTGGTTCTTATTTGTGTCTTTATCATGGTTTTAGTTTAGTTTAGTTAGTGAGGCTGTATCTGGACCATGTTTTTGTTTTTTTTAATGTGATAAGTTGAGGTCAAGAAACTTGTGTCCTAAAATCATGCTCTTGTGTGTTAATGTAACTGTATTACGCACTGAAATACAGAACCGACAATCTTATTCTGCTGCTGTGCAGTCTGATAATCTTGTGTGTTCTCTGTTCTCAGATCAGTTTGGCTGTATGGTCTGGTCTCATTCAGAGACTCACCTCCTGTATGTAGCTGAGAAGAAACGACCCAAGACCGAGTCGTACTTCCAGGTCACAAACACAGATGATCACACAAAACGCACATGCTTTCTAATGATTCATTCTAAGAGCACATTCTTCATCTGACCTCCTGTTCCCTTAAACTGCAGGGGCTTGAGACGGGTTTGCTCGCTGATGAAGAGGAGACCATCAAGACAGACAAGGAGGAAACAGTCCTGGTACAAGTTTGCCATCATATGTGAGCCTGGACCACAAAACCTTAAGTCTTAAGTCTCTGGGGTATATTTCTAGCAATAGCCAAAAAAACATTGTATGGGTCAAAATTACCGATTTTTCTTTTATGCCAAAAATCATTAGGATATTAAGTAAAGATCATGTTCCATGAAGATATTTTGTACATTTCCTACCGTTAATATGTCAAAACGTATTGATTAGTAATACGCATTGCTAAGAACTTTATTTGGGCAACTTTAAAGGTGATATTCTCAATATTTAGATTTTTTTGCACCCTCAGATTCCAGATTTTTAAATAGTTGTCCAAAATATTGTCCTCCTAACAAACCATACATCACTGGAAAGATTACTTGTTCAGGTTTCAGATGATGTATAAATCTCACTTTCGAGAAATTTACCCTTATGACTGGTTTTGTGGTCGAGGGACACGCATGTGCCATCTTCTCTAATCATTTCAGTTTGATTCGTGCTGGGAATGACTGTGTGTGTGTGTGTGTGTGTGTGTATGTGTGTGTGTGTGTGTGTGTGTCTGTGGCAGGGTCAGCAGTTTGAGTATTATGAAGACTGGGGCGAAGCACTTGTGAATAAAAGCAGCCCAGTGCTCTGTGTGCTGGACATTGAAAGCAGTAACATCACTGTTCTGGAAGGAATCCCCGCTAACATCTCGCCAGGACAGGTACACACTCTGTGTTTGTGTTTGGAACATACTGGTAAAAAAAAAGGAATAGCCTGAATGCATTGTAAGTTGCTTTGGATAAAAGCGTCTGCTAAATGCATAAATGTAACATGGGTTCAAAGTAAGGTGGCGCAGTTTTACTGAAAGTGATATTGTGGTTATTTTGACATTTTATATTGGTTTTACCTGTAATAAGCTTCGACATTTCGATTTTAAGGCTGAAAGGGTATAAAATTAAAATCATAGTTACACAGGAAAAACAGCGCCCATGTTCAGCGGGATGTGTATAAATTGCAAAATGTGTTGATGTGTTTTGTCTCTAAATTAAGTCAGTTTATTGATAAATGTGTTGATGTGTTTTGTCTCTAAATTAAGTCTTTTTTACTGTGCTTAATAGGGTCATGATTACAAAAAATGTTTGGTTTAATGGTAGAGCCCTAGATAGGAGGCCCACTTATTTACTTTATAGAACATTTTACAGTGCTGTACTTGAGTTCACTAACAGTCAGCGTGGTAAAACTTAAAACAGCACTACTGTAGTATAGACCCACAATATGTGCATGTCCCAGACTTCTGCGCATCACTATAGAAACACCACAAACCATTTTTTTTTTAAGTAAATTTTTTTTTTTTTTTTTTTAAATTGTGATACTGTCAGTAAACCCATTGCTGTAAATGAGAGACATGTTCTGTCAATATGCTGGAGTGTAAGGACTTTCATTATCATTATTAGACGCCTTGGTAATGATAGTGGGTCTGATTTTTTTTTTTTAATGGATGTCATTGGAGAGGCTTTAGGTACACTGACTTTTGTGAGGAAGCAACTAAAGACTTTATTAACTGATAGCCTGTCCACTAACCTTCAACATCGCCACAACTCTGTTTGATAAGGGAAGTCACAGAGACACTGACTTTTGTGAGGAAGCAACTAAAGACTTTATTAACTGACATATATATAATATATGAGAGACATGTTTCTGTAAATTAAATTCATGAAATTAAATTTATGCATTTAGCAGACGCTTTTATCAAAAGGCGACTTACAGTGCATTCAGCCTATCAATTTTTACCTATCATGTGTTCCCGGGGATCGAACCTTGCGCTTGTTAACGCAATGCTCTACCACTTGAGCTACAGGAGCACTATATATATATATATATATGTGTATATGTATATGTATATGTGTATATATTTATTTATATATATTTTTATTAATTTATTTATAGAGGTTTTGGAGATTGAGAAAATGAGGTTCAGGTTTTGTTTATTTGTATATGTTTTTGTAACAATTTTATGCACAGTTTTTATATTGTGTTGAGTAGGCAAAAGGATGATTTTTCATTATGTGACACCAGCTGTCAAACATAGAGAAAGAGGCGCGATGATCTGGCACTCTTTTACTGAATTCAGAGTTGAACCAAAAGACTACTACAGGGTTTGGCAAGAGAATGACCCGAAACATGCCTCCTGACAACATCAGAACTCCCCTAATGAAAAGAACAATGTAGTTTAAACACACTGAACTATGTCAATTTGAATAAAAACTGGAAAAATAGATGTATGTGGATAAAATGTACATATATTTGTCAAACTGATAAAACCCATTTAAGGTAAAACACTTTTTTTTTTTTTTTTTTTTTTTTTTTGTAAGCTCAAAGTTATTGTGCTTCTAAAATATCAATGCAAGATGAATAATGAAAACCACAACTCTCATCCACAGGCATTCTGGTCTCCCAGTGACACAGGGCTAGTGTTCGTGGGTTGGTGGCACGAGCCATTCAGACTGGGGCTCAAATACTGCGCCAACAGAAGGTGAATGATGGGAAATATCAGTCTGATGAAGATCCAACCAAATCTGATTTTTCAGTTGTTCAAATGCACAGTCAATGTTTTGAGAGTGGAACGTTTGCCTGCATGCTAACAGCAGTGTCATTTCTGCAGGTCGTCTCTGTTTTACGTGGATCTGGCTAGTGGTAAATGTGGTAAGCTGTGCATTTTTTGTGTATTTTTCCATCTCAAACCATTCTGTTCAGAAAATGCTCCTGTGTAGATCTCATGTGGCAAAGAGGAACACACAGTACCTTAGTAGCACATAGCTTTATAATGACCGGTGAGTCCTAAAAGACAGCACAGATCTTCAGAGAGCCTTTTCAGGGTTGGCTTTCGTTGAAGTCACTTTAAAATGTTGTCAGTATGTCACTTTGGGGAGTCTGGCAAGGATGATCTCTGAAGTGATATTGATTTAATCTCAGAACCAGATTTAGTGTTACCTGGTCAATCTCAAACACAGTTCAGCAGGACAAACAGGATTATTTCCCCCCTTTTGTTTTGCTTTTGCCTCTTGATTTTCAGAAGAGAGCACCTAACTCCCAGCCTTCCCGCTGAACTGAGTGAGTAGTTTATGTTGAGCTGACATTGCTAGTTGCATAAGAAGTTAAAACCTGGACAGAATTCATTTTGCCGTGTCTGTGATGGAATGACCATCCATCTAGGGCAGGTGTGTCCAAACTCAGTCCTGCAGAGTTTAGCTCCAACTTGCCTCAACACACCTGCCTGGAAGTTTCTAGTATGCCTTGTAAGAGCTTGATTAGCTGGTGCAGGTGTGTTTGATTAGGCTGAACTCTGAAAGACACCGGCCCTCCGGGACCAGCATCCCCGCAACCCTACAGAAGATAAGCATTTTGGAGAATGGAAAGATGGAAGGACCTAGTTGGCTCTCTTTATAAATCCTGGACCCAGTGGAACAGAGTGGCTCTTGGGGATTTTGTGTTTTTGTATTTTTAGGTCAAAAACTAAGACAATGGCATGAATCCTTGATCCAGGCGCTTGAATCAGATACTGAAGAGGCTTTCCTTCATGATGGTCACTTAGAAACAGATCCAGATCTAGTGTTTTTTTATTTTTTTGCAGTAGATCTTACATTCCCAGGTTGCAACTTGGCTACAGGAAAGTGGTTTAGCAGTTCGGGGTTCTGTCATTTGATGTTTCTCCTGCCAGAATATAGTGAACAGAACAAGTTCAGAGTTTCGACAGTGTTTGGGCCTGTTCAGACTGCGACTGAATTTGCCTCATGCCTGTCCCTACACATGCAGTGTCTAATGGCAGCGTCAATGTTCATTATCCCTTTGGCACTGCTTCATATAAAGTTTCTTCTGAAGTGATTTGCCTCTGATTACATGCTGCTGCATAGCTTTTGGTGTGAAAATTCTTCATTTTGTAAGGAAGGGGTTGCTCTTGGCCTGGTATTTCAGCCCCATTGCCTTGAGGACAGACACACTGACTCACAGAAAGCATCCAGTTTGAAAGAATTCATTTCCTTTGAGATTGTTGCAGCAGTTAGTTTGGCCGTAGTGGCCCAGGGTGAAGGCTGCACATCTGGCATCTGTACTGTTCCCTCTAGCAAGCCACTACAGTTTTACCCCTCTTTGCAATGTTGTTTTCTTGACGTGGAGAGAGCTCTGTTCACTGTGTAGTGCACAGTATTCTGCAGTTTCTCCAAAAGCATTTAGGCGCAGGTCTCTCTTAGCTCATACTGTTTGCTAGGCTGTGTGAAGCTCCCATTAGGTCTTGTTAAGCTAAGACTTTTCTATTGTATTTGCGGTTATGATTTTATCAGAACCTCTTAAAAGCAGGTGTTTCTTGTTTTCCTAAGCATTATTATATTTTTCAGAATGTTCTGAATGTCATCTCTGCTATCTCCTCAGAACAGTTATCATCTAACTCCAGTGCTGTCTGCTCTCCTCGGCTAAGTCCTGACCACTGCCGTATCGTTTACATGGAGTGTGGCATCTTCGGTCCACACCAGCAGTGCAACCGTCTGTGTATGGTGTGTATTTTGTGTGTGGCCAATTCTTAAAGAATCAGAGTAAGTTTAGAATTCATTTACTTAATATTTTAATAACAAGACGATTCCTCATTCAAAACATATTTAGTGCAAAGACCATTCAGCCCAATTATTTAAACAGACTTTAGTGTGATTTTGGTCGCATTGCCCACTCACTATATTAGAAATAGTAAATGAGTGAACAAGTGAGTGCTTCAGAAGCAGCTTCAGCTGGAGGTGCAGGTGGTATTTATAGTCTAAGTGATCAAATGTAGGTGACTTTAATCAAGCTGTGGTTTGGTTGCAGTATGACTGGTACACCAAGCAGACAAGTGTTGTGGTTGATGTGGTGCAGAGAGCCAGAGAGGGTATGTGCATGTAGTCATACTATTTTTTTATTAATATTATTATTTATTGGTTAGTAAAGAAATCATAAAAGCTCAGAAAGAGTTCAGAAAACGTGTTCTTCAGATGAAGATTTGTGACCTGTTTAATGTATTTCTGTGTTCGTCAACTCGTGTGTGTGTGTGTGTGTCAGATGGTTTTACTGGGATCTACAGCTCGATGCTTTCTTCCCGCTGCTGGTCAGCTGACAGTCAGCGTGTGCTTATGTCCTGTGCTCAGAGATGCCGTAAGGTACTGTGACACCTCTCTCATACTACAGCTGCATTCATAATCACGGTTTCCTTGGACACACAGCTGGGCAGATTTCAGAGCATGTAATGTATACTTGCACATATACATTTCCACATGCATTTAAATGCCAAAATGTTAAAGTCTTCTCATAGTAACAAGTGGCACAATGTCTATACAATAGGTAAAGCCTTTTACTATGGTATAACAGTTTCTGTTGGTTCAGTTTGTATCATGGTTCAACATCATAAGTGTTCAGCATCACACACACCTGAGGCCGGTTGCACCAGCTTGACGTAAAAACATTGGGTGTAAGCAGTACTCTGGGCTTAGCTACGTCCAGCTTTACGATAAATATTTACATCTGTTGCAACTAAAACTTCTCCTAGTGTAGATGCATGCCACGCCGAGTGATAGTTGAGACCCTGCACATTCTCATGACATTTATTCAAACACACATTAAAACATGAAGACGGCAGGTTAAGTAAAATATAATGAATGTAATACCTTGAACAATATATTAAACATTTATCAAAATTCGCTTCTCTTCATTCAGGTTTATTTTTTTATTTTTTTTTGCTTTAACTAGTAGCAAAGAGGAAGAGATGATCAGTTTAGAGGTGCACAAGCGAACACATTAAAGACTGTCAAAACCACATTTATAGTTTGTATTTTGTGATAAAACTGACATAATTTGGAAGCTGAGACTTCTTATTAAAAGCAACAAAGCACAATATTTATTGTGATTATTGGATTGGCATGTGCGCTACAAATCATGTCTGGACTTGAAGACGTGAAATACCCTATTATAATACAGTATTTATACTGCATTTTACATTTCTTCTAATTATCCCAGATCACATGTAATATTTTACTGCATAATTACATACAGAAATATATTTTGTGTTAGGTCAGCTACCTCTGGTGGCAGTATGGTAGCCTATACCAAGATCCACAATTGCTATATATTGCTTATCCTGCCCAAAAAACATTAAAGCATTAACAGCTCATGTCCGGACAAATTAGGATTTTTACAAGGTTCTTTTAAAACTGCATAAAATAATGATTGTAGAAAGCACTAGACCATGTTCAGTCATTGAAAAGAGGAAATGTTTGGGAGAGATCATAGATTATTCCTTGACATTCAAAATAAGTCCAGTGTACAACACCCCTCTCAATGGAAAAAAAATCCCCTTCTGATTCATATCTGCTAAATGTATCTATTTTGGGATGTGAGTGTATGTTTCTTCACCTGTATCTGGACTGATTATCAGCTGATCAGTTTCTGTCGCTCCTGTATTACAGGATCTGTTGGTTGTTGATACTTCAACTGGTGAAGTCACGTCTCTCACCTCCCGTATGTAGAGCTCTTCCTCTTCTAATATAACACACTACTGTACTGTACTGTACTGTATGTCTGTAATATGTCTGTGCTCTGCGCTGCTCTAGAGTCAGAGGAGGGCAGCTGGAGTTTGCTGAATATTCACAGAGATCTGATGGTGGTCAGCTGCTCTTCACCAAACTGCCCTCCAGACCTGGTATTCTCTCACACATTCTCCATATCTGTTTCCATACCACAGCAAATTTGCTATTGGACACACTTATTTAAAATAAAATACTCATTCAAATATTTTATGTAACTATTTAAAGTTATATATTAATTACATTTGATGCATTTGACAACGTTTTTTTTTTTTTTTTTTTTTTTAAGTAAAACATTGCTTCATAAGGACATATTGATAGTTGCGGTTTTTAACCCTACACAGTGCTAAAACAAATACTGACCCGTAACCCAGGGCTGTCTGGCTCTGCTCCTGCAGGTCCACTGTCCTGCAGAGTTAGCTTCAGTCCTCATTAAACACCTGATCCAGCTTATCAAGGTCTTCAGGATCGCTAGGCTGTTTAATCAGTATGTGTTCAGAATCTTGACTTTGACACAGCATAAGTACAATTAAATATGCATGCTCATTTACAAGAATGCAGTTCTATTCTTTGCGTTCTTAACCCTTTGAGCGGTACGGTCCCACATAGGGGATTTTTATTTCCGTGCCCCTGGGAGTATGGTCCCACATGGGATTTAGAACATGCGGTGACGTCGCATAACTGCCAAATGCAAATTGTGGTTTTGCGCGGTGGCTGGCGCTGAGCCAGTGACAGTTGTGCACTGCTCTTGTCAGATTATCACATCTATGCAGTGTTATTAACTACATAATGCATATTTTCGTTTTCAGACATTTAAATACACATAAATACTAGTAAAACAAGACATTTAGAGTTTGAAAATTACACAAATGTGTCTATGGAAGCAACAATAATAATCCATTCAAATTTAATTTGGAGATGTGTTTTATTGATATCAGATACACATAGTGTAAGTAACTAAAGTTCGCTCTATTCTTCACCCAGTTCACCGGCCTCTTATTACTTGTATTTCAGGAGAGATTGATGAATTCAAAAAAAAAAAATATGTGTTTTATTCATATCAGATACTATATTGTTCTTATTTGTAAGTCGCTTTTGATTGCTTCTTTTGTTATATGTTTGGATGTAAATGTAAATTCACATGCTGTAAATCTGGCTGACAGGAATCAAGATCATTTAGAAAGGTTTTTAAATGACAAAACACTCATTTACACACATTTATGAATCGGAATATCAGATTGTTCATGGCATGGTATGCAAGTTTGTGAATATTTTAAACTCACCACTGAAAAGGTTAAGACTGAGAAACTTCCAGGCAGATGTGAGCTTGCTGGAGCTAAACTCTGCAGGTCGCTGGCCCTCCAGGAGCAGGTTATTATAGTAGAGTACATCTAATTAGATGATCTGATCTGCAGCGGGTGGGTTTCCTGCCAGAGAAGGGTTCTGAAAGCAAGATGTCATGGGTCACGCTGGAGGAGACTCAACCTCAGGCGGATATCAGCTGGCAGACTTTAAACTTCAGCCCACCACCTGAGGAGGACAACAGCCAATACCGTAAGATCTGAGCGACAGTGCGTATACAGTCATTTGAAAAAGTTAGGACACCCTATTGAATTACATGGTTTTCTGTATCAGGACATAAAAAAAAAAAAAAAAAAAGATCTGGTCCTTAACTGTTTCTCTGAAATTGACGAGTTATCTTGTCATTTAGAAGACAACGTGAGTTTTTATATGAGTTTTTACGTCTTTTTTTGTTTTCTTTGTTGCGCTATTGGGGGTGTTATTAAAAATTTTATGAACTAGTGAAAAAAATCACGAGTGAACAGGACGGAGAAACGAGCGATCTCTTATGTAAACAGATGCATATGATAAATAATGCGATTATCAGCAATAGACAGCATATAAATGTTACGGAGTAAAATGATGATCCAGGAAGTGGTATATGTCTTTGCAAGCTTTGGAGGTGTTGATGGAAGCGATTTACTGGATTTATGCTTAGATAATCGTACTGAATATTATCCAGATCCAGTTCTTGCCACAGCAATTCAGTCAGGTACTGTACTGTCATGAATTTGATCATTTATCACTCTTGGAATGTGTACGTGTGGTCAGATTCACGGTGCTGGAACTGTTGTGTTTGTGTGTGTTAGCTCTGTCTTTATGCATGAAAGAAATAACAACTCTCTGTTCTTCATCAGCTGGTCTGGACTTTAATGCTATTCTGCTGAAACCAAAGGAAATGACCGCAGGAAGCAAACTACCTCTCGTTGTCATGCCACACGGTCTGTCCTGTAGTATCCTTAATAACAATGTAAAAATGATATTACAGATACATTCGGCGTCAGTACCTTGTTTTGCTAATTTGTGTTTTGGCTCTGTGTGTCTGTCAGGTGGCCCTCATTCGGTGCTGGTGTCAGAGTGGATCTTGTCCACAGCAGTTCTGTGTAAGATGGGCTTCAGCGTGCTGCTTGGTGAGGAACAGTTACAGTGTTTACCCTACACACCTCAAGTCTGTCCATCAGACACATGATTTGGCTTTTATGATAAAACATTTCACTTAAAATGTATGATAATATGTGACCTGTGCTGGCGAAATAAATCAAATTTTGAGCTACAGGCAAAAGAAGTGAAAATATCAGTTTTGGTCGAATTTGAGGTTTTCTCAAAAGTGAGTTCGTTAAGCCCTCTTCTAGTGATCCCAGTGCTTCAGATGGTAAATTAACAGCTAAAATTATCTTTATTTGTACCTTTTCTGAGAGGAGTACCTTTTCTCTGCTCACTTATGGATGACTACTGCTGCTTCTCACCACAATATTGCTGTAAAGCGCAGTATTCCAGCTGTATGAACATTCGTAGTGAATTCTGTATGACATGAGTCTGAACCAGTAAAATATGATTTTTTTTTATTTTCATGAGACATGCCTCTCCGAGAGCGCAATCTCCCTATAAAGTACATTATTGCGAAGTATGTCTTGGCGAGATTCACACAGACATAATCTGGTATGTCTTACATGAATGTTTAGTCAGTGGTTGGGGAAAGATCTGATGTGTAATATTATATTAGATCCATGCATTACAGTAGATCACAATATTGATCTGTCTCCATGTTAATCAAACATTAAAAGAAAAGACGGATTCGTTCGCTGCTCTTGATTAAACTACAGTTTGTTTGCATCTTTGTATCTTATTTTTTAATAACAAAGATAAGAAAACAGCTATATTGTGATTAATAATATACTAATTATTATTAAGAAAAGAAATATGCAACGTTGCTTGGTGATTTTGCTTTGCAATTTTCAGAAAACTTCATCAGAATTGACTTTGCTGACTCTATTGCCTTCAAACAGCTGTAGCTCAGTCATTTTTTTGTCTGATTCCAACAAGTTATATATTATTTTGAAGTTATTTTAATGTAGAATGTGCAAATGAAGAGAACTAATTTTTGGAAATTTGCTCATTCAGACTCATTTTGCAGCACATATATATTTTGTGGAGAAAAACCAAACAAAAAAACACTCCAATGGTGATATTTCAACTTTAAATATATTTCCAGGTGTATGACTAGTTTTTTTTTAAGACATTATAAGAAGTGTTTTCTGTTGCCGGGAAACTGATGCAGCCTCTGTTCTGAGAATTGTTAGATCAAAAAAAATTGGTTTTTGGTATGTTGTATTTTTTTAAATTTGAAAAATTCTCAGAATCTGTAGACGACGCTCACAACAGAGATGAGTGAACGTTAAAATCTCATTGGAGACAAGGGAGTTGGGGGCATTTCACTCAGTTTACGTTACTTTTCATAAGGTCAAAAATATGACCCTATGACATCTAGCGTATGTATGTCCATGCTTGCTCCGTGATCCGCTGTGTTTGTGTTGTTGGATTCACCGCCGTGTTTTCTGCATCAAAAACATATTTGAATGCGCTGTTGCACCTCTGAGAACTTTTAAGGCTTATTCTGTGGCATTTATACAAGCCTTTTGACGGGTTTGTGTCACAGAGCTGTAAAAACGGTTATGCTCAGCAAGTGAATGTATCACATTTGTGCCGAAGTCTTATTACAAGGCAAAAACAAACGCTCTCCTTCGATCCATGAACTTTTCTCTCAGTGAACGTGCGATCTCTCAGTCTGAAACACAAATCAACACATGCTGTTGTGAATAATTAAGTGCAGTGTCTTCTCATAGGATAAGAACACGCAGTCTCATGAATAATTTAATAGATACAGACACGTCATCGATGTACTATAGTCCATTGCCATGTCACAATTTGTGACATAAACACAATGTAGATTTTAAATCCGGAAGATGATTTCTCCAACACTTACAATTATTGGATGCTAACATTGTCTTCTATGATGTGCAACCTCTGCTAAGATCTCAGAAAAAGTAGTGTGGGGTTTCATGACCCTTTTAACTTCATTTAAATAAATAAATATTTAAATATTCATATTTTATGAGGGATGATAGCTTGATGGTAATGTTGGATCTTTATTGGGTTTGAGAAGATGTGAAATTGTGTCTGTATTCATATTAGCCGGAAGTTTTTGTTGCGATTCACTTATTCTGATGAAGAGTGGTGATAGTGGACGGAGTGTTTGTAGAACTCAGCAGGGAATCCATCAGGCCTGGTGCTTGATTGTTCAGCATGAGTTGTAGGGCTTGTTGTGTTATGGGTGATTCTAGGCTGTTTCTTTTCTGTTGTGGCAGCTTGATACAGTTGAGAAATCAGTTGATGTCATTCTGATTAGGGTCTTATTCTGAGGAGTGTAATTTGCTGTAGAAATTTTGAAAGATTTGAAAGAATTTCTTCCGGTGAGTTGGTTGATTTTCCTGCTTCCGTAATAACTGAAATTGTTGCTTTTTCCTTGTTTCCAGATTTATTACAATGATTCTTCTTGTCTAAGCCTATGAATCAGGAATAGAGTATGTTTGTTGATTATTACATTTAGTTTAAATTTGTATTCTCTTAATTTGTTTTGCATTGCTTCTGTTGGGTTCTTTAAATTGATCTTCAAGGTGTATGATTTTTCTTTCAATTTTTCTGCTTGTTCTTTTTTTATTTATTATTTATTGTAAACAGAGTATGAGATTATTTGGCCTCTTAATACTGCTTTGCCTGTTTCCCACAGAAGAGACCGAGATGATGCAGGGTTGTCATTCATTTCTAGAAAGCATGGCCGCTTTCTTTTAAAATAACTGAAGTTTCAAGTGATTATTCAGTGAAAGTCATGTCCACTCTAGCTCAACTTGGCAAGTTCATGAGAGTAGTAGCAGTGTCCAGTTTGTGTGTAATTTATATATAGGGCCATACAGCGGCATAAGCTGTATGGAGCTCTTTTACGATAAGGGGTGCACATAAGTGGTGTGCATGTGCAACCAAAATAAAAAATGCACAGGATCGATGAGTTCAAACTGCTCAATTGCAGTGAGATTTCCATCCAAATGAGTTCAAACTGCTCAATTGCAGTGAGATTTCCATCCAAACTAGAGGGACCGGGCACGTCGCTTGAACTCACCGCTTAGGCACGTGCCTAAACTTCGTGAATTCTCGTGTTTTTCTTAACTGATTCCGCGATTCCGTTCTGCCAGAGGAAAAAACTAGGGCCCTGAAAGCATAAATATACTGTAGCTAGGATAGATGAGTTCAAACTGCTCAATTGCAGTGAGATTTCCATCCAAACTTGAAGGATATAATATCTGGCCCGCCCCCTCAGCCAGATTATTTTGATAGCGGCTGGTTCTGGAATAGATCTGTCATGACAGCAACAGTTACTCACAGTCAGAGTATGTGAGCGGAGTGGAGTGGAGTGATTCTGACTGGAGCGAGGAGCTTTTTTAAAAGTCGGAGTGTGGTATTCACCCGCTCCAGCACCGCTCCATCACGAGTACAGTTCATGATAACAGCCCATAATATAACTGCATATTTAGCAAGAATTCACAAGGTAAACATATTTAGCTAGCTTGATAGAGAAGGATCACTCAAATCAGAAAGAATGTGAAGGCTATGATGATGGCAGTGTACGTGAGCGGGGAGTTATAGTGTATGTTTGTGTGTGTGTATATATATATATATATATATATATATATATATATATATATATATATATATATATATATATATATATATATATATATATATATATATATATATATATATATATATATATATATATCGCTCTTTCAATAATGCATTCAAACAAATGTAATCTTACAGTGCTACTTCATCTGTATCCGATTTCGAATGAGCAGAAATCTGTAAGAAATGCATTGATCCATTGGTAAAAGAACTGACGAAAATGTACTGTTAATTTCATCACAGACAAGATTTGCGCCACAAAACTCAGCAATTATACCTTTCAATGCTGACAACCATGTTATAGCTTGTCATGTGGTAAAAAGTTTGAATACTGTCCAATAAGCCACTTTGAAACTCTGCTGTTATTTTATTTATTTAATTTTTTTTTTTTTAGAGTTGTGGGACACTCAATCGCTGTTTCCTCAATAAATAAAACATTTCTTCATACTGGGGTGTTGTCGGTGAATCCAGTGGAGAGAAATCCCCTCACAACTAAGTTAACTGCAAACTGCATTCAGATCTGCCTCACCTTCTAATGATTCAGTCAATTCCCAAAGGACAAAATCAAGTCCTGCACTTTCATTTCAGATGCCGTTTCACTCGGATAGATGTCACAGTAGAGGAAAAAAAGACAACTGCTACTTCCGTTTCATGCCGACTTTAACAGACACACACACATGCGGCAGCCATTGCCATTTGGGACAGGGCCTAGTGGCTTTGGCTTTACCTGGCAGCGCATATACTTACTTCCTAGCAAACCGCCAAAATAAAAGTTAGCTGATTTTAGGTTTGAAAATGTTGAAAATTCATATAAAAGAAAATGAAAATACTAGCATTGTAATTAAAGTGTATTATGAAATAGTGTTTTTATTTAATATTAATTTTTATTCTAAAATATAATGGTATTAACATACTTTGTATTGTTTTATTTTATAATAAAAACTAAATAAAGTCCTATAATACTATTATTACTATTATTAATTATTTTATTTCTTGTAGTTATAGTTAATGGGTCACACTATGTGCAGTGTGAGCACCAAACCAAATGTCCAGGTGCTCTCATGAGAACCAGACTGAAAAACTTGTATGCACCCCTGTATTGCTGTATAGAAAGTTTTATGGGTTTGGAATGACAAGAGGCTAAGTAAATGGCAGAGCATTAATTTTGGGATAAACAACCCATTTAAGCCAAAGTTCTAGGCTAATAAAATGTCAGGGCCATATTTGGCACAAATCACTTTTAATTAATTTTAAGTCAGTGATCAGGGAAGTTTTTTTTTTTTTTTTTTTTTTTTTTTTTTTTTTTTTTTTTCTCACAGTATATGTTATTTAACAAAGTAAATTGATTTGATTTGATATGTCATGTTTTCCATGTGTCTTTCCTGTTGTAGTGAACTACAGAGGCTCACTTGGTTTTGGTCAAGATAACATCCTCTCCTTACCAGGAAACATCGGTACACAGGATGTAAAAGACGTGCAGGTAAACACTAATGCTTACTGAGCTCTTGCTCCCATCATCAGTGTAACCAAATATCTAAAATGTTTCACTGCACATACTACTTGTGATTGTTGGAAGTAGGGCTTTGCCATTAATGCATTCGATTGTCCTGCGCATCTGGTCAGTAAAGCCGGTCCCGTGATTAGTACTAAATCACCATCACCTGCTTTCAGATTGAGCGGCTTTCACTAAACAGAGCCATAGTCTGCATGACAATTGAATGCGATTAATTGCACAGCCCTAGTTGGAAGTACATTTCATTTGGTTGTTGGATTTTCCGTATTTGGAAAGTTTAAGTTCTGAATGTTGGAGGCTCTTCTGGAGTTTGCGGCATATGTTTTGTGGTTTATATTTTCAACACAGCATACATAATTATAAATATACTGTTTGTTTACCTCTAAACAGTTTGCAGTAGACAGTGTTTTGAAGCAAGGTGACTTTGACGAGCAGAAGGTCGCTGTGGTTGGAGGCTCTCATGGCGGATTCCTGGCTTGTCATCTGATTGGACAATATCCTGAGTTTTACAAGGCGTGTGTGGCCCGAAATCCCGTCACAAACCTGTCCTCCATGATCGGCTGCACAGACATTCCAGACTGGTAATGTGACATCAACCTTCACATCCAGTGCATATTAGAGCTGTCAGTAACGAATATTTAAGTAATCGAGAAATCTGATGATTAATTGAGTAACCGGATATTTTATGGTATTTTTATTTTTATTTATTTTTTGTGCTAATAAAATAGACCTAAGCAAAATAGGCTAGACTAATAGATTCTTGGGATTTAAGAATCAATATCGTTCCATAAAAAAGAGAATCAATTAATATCGAGATATCAAAATATTTTTACCCAGCCCGAGTTTGCATGCGGCTGTGAGCACGAGTGCGGCTGTGAGGTCGACGTGGCCAGGGCTCACTTGTAAAAGAGATTGTAATCTCAATGTGATTTTCTTCCCTGGTAAAATAAAGGTAAATAATAATAATAATGTAGATGGATCGGCTCAAAATCGGAAAGACGTGAGACCGATCGGCCAATCACCGATCTGGTCCGATCATGCAGAAAATTGTCCGATTCTGATCCCTATGCAAAGATGGAGTTTAAGACGGTCCACGGAGCCGCTCTGAGATGCACCTGACCTACACACATAGCCTATAAATTAAGCACATATATTTAATTGAATCGATAGAATCACAGTCTTTATGAATTCACAGTAGCATTATGCTATATTATGATTTTTAAGTGGTTTTAATATTTTGTGCAGCCTTAGAAAATAGTCTAATAATGCTTTTCATGGATTCTCTTCAGTGGAATGCACCACTTCCGGATTTTTTTATAATTGAACTCTAATTTAATCAATTTGTCTTAATGTAATACAATTATTATTATTATTATTTATTTTTTTATTTTTTTAAAGCAATAATTAAAGAGATAATAGCGAATACAAGGCCATAAAAAGTCTTAAATTGTACAAGAAAGTCTTAATTATAATTTCAGGAGGTCTTAAATTTGGGAACGGAAAGACCAGAATGGCGATATGGCTTAATGTGACGATTAAACTTCAAAAGGCTGTGATTTTATTAAATAAACACGAGCGCTGCACGTTTCAAAGTCCGGTGTTGCTGCTTTGTTTACTGTCATTACCGGGGAAACAATTCTATTTCAGCTGTTCTGAAAGCGCCTCCTGCTGGCAGAGAATTAATGTGCATTTTCAATAAGCCTGTTTTATTGGATTAGGGTATTCCTGCAGTTTCAGTTTTTATTATTATTATTATCATTATTATTTTAAATTTTTTTGTATGCATTTATGTATTAGCAGTTCATATTATTTTAAAGCACTTGCTATTCTATTCTGTATAGTATTCTTTTTAAGGAATTATGTAGTTGTTTAATTGCAGACACTAAATATTGTCCTAACCAACTCCTAATCCTAAACATACCTGTTGGTAACCCTCTTGAAATGTAGTACATATACATAAACATGTATACATCTCACAGAAGTGAGTAATCGCCTCACATTTTATAAATATTTTATTATATCTTTTCATGTGACAACACTGAAGAAATAACACTTTGCTACAATGTAAAGTAGTGAGTGTACAGCTTGTATAACAGTGTAAATTTGGTGTCCCCTCAAAATAACTCAACACACAGCTATTAATGTCTAAACTGCTGGCCACAAAAGTGAGTTCACCCCTAAGTGAAAATGTCCAAATTGGGCCCAAAGTGTCAATATTTTGTGTGGCCACCATTATTTTCCAGCACTGCCTTAACCCTCTTGGGCATGGGGTTCAGCGGAGCTTCACAGGTTGCCACTGGAGTCCTCTTCCACTCCTCCATGATGACATCACTGAGCTGGTGGATGTTAGAGACCTTGCGCTCCTCCACCTTCCGTTTGAGGATGCCCCACAGATGCTCAATAGGGTTCAGGTCTGGAGACATGGCCAGTCCATCACCTTTACCCTCAGCTTCTTTAGCAAGGCAGTGGTCATCTTGGAGGTGTTTTGGGTCATTATCATGTGCGGTGTATGGTCTGAGCACTGACAGGCTGACCCCCCACCCCTTCAACCTCTGCAGCAATGCTGGCAGCACTCATACGTCTATTTCCCAAACACAACCTCTGGATTTGAAGCTGAACACATGCACTCAACCTCTTTGGTCGACCATGGTGAGGCCTGTTCTGAGTGGAACCTGTCCTGTCAACCCACCGTGCTGCAGCTCAGTTTCAGGGTCTTGGCGATCTTCTTATAGCCTATGCCATCTTTATGTAGAGCAACAATTCATTTTTTCAGTTCCTCAGAGAGTTCTTTGCAATGAGGTGCCATGTTGAACTTCCAGTGACCAGTATGAGAGAGAGTGAGAGCGATAACACCAAATTCAACATACCTGCTCCCCATTCACACCTGAGACCTTGTAACACTAACGAGTCACATGACACTGGGGAGAGAAAATGGCTAATTGGTCCCAATTTGGACATTTTCACTTAGGGGTGAACTCACTTTTGTGGCCAGCAGTTTAGACATTAATAGCTGTGTGTTGAGTTATTTTGAGGGGACAGCAAATTTACACTGTTATACAAGCTGTACACTCACTACTTTACATTGTAGCAAAGTGCCATTTCTTCAGTGTTGTCACATGAAAAGATATAATAAAATATTTACAAAAATGTGAGGGGTGCACTCACTTCTGTGAGATGCTATATATACATTCATTAGCCGCAGCACTTCACATCAGATATGTGACACTTAAAGTGCAGTAAACGGTAAAACAATTGTGGTACAAATGAATGTTTATTAGTACATTAATACATTTAAAATAACTTAAATACAAATGCTAGTTTACAACATCCAGCAGCACAGTGAACTGTTTTGCACAGCTAAATAGGCTAAATAAAGATTGCTGACATCGCCTCACACACTCATGCAAACAGCTAAATAGGCTAAATAAAGATTGCTGACCGAAGGGTTGTGAGTTCGAGTCTCGGGCCGGCAGGAAAGTTGGGGTGGGGGGAGTGCATGTACAGTCTCTCTTTCCACCTTCAATACCACGACTTAGGTGCCTTGAGCAAGGCATCGAACCCCCAACTGCTCCCGGGCGCCCGCAGCATAAAATGGCTCCTGCCCACTGTCTCCGGGTGTGTGTTCACAGTTGTGTGTTGTGTGTGTTCACTGCTCTGTGTTGTGTGCAATTTCGCGATGGGTTAAATGCAGAGCACTAATTCTGAGTATGGGTCACCATAATTGGCTGGAATGTCACGTCACTTTCACTTTTTTCACTTTCACTTTTTACTTTAAAAGATAAAAAATGAATCGTTTCCATTGATCTAGTCTTTGCATCTGTTTGTTTGAAGTTTGAATCAGGTCCCCTCTGTTGCAGTAGAATTGGCTAGATGGCACTGTCCAGGGCCGTCGCCAGAACAAACCAAATGGGGGGGCATTTAATTTTCATAGGGGGGCACACTTTTTTAATGATCTTAGACAGACTATAACAACAAACCCATATTAGGCTATAACTAAAATAGACCACAATAGTCTGTTTTGTTCAATTATTCAAATAAAATACTTCACCGTATGAGATCAACGTCTCTGTTTATTGTCTCTTAACATTTCCAAATTTAGCTAGTAGCCTATATATTTTTTTGTTAATCTGCATTGTTCGTCACATACCCAACACCAGTGCCATCTCGTGGCTTTCTTAAGTAACATGAACAATCAACGTAACGTATATCATTACAAGTCCAACCTAAAAAACTACACCAAAACCAATTTGATTTATGACTCTACACTTCATAAACATTTTCGGTCCTTCATTTCCTCATTCAATGGCCTGCAGTGGCCCAGGCACAGCCACAGCGACGGCAATCACGTCATCACTAGTAGTAGGCCCATTCATAATTACACCCGCTGCTCTGTCTACGCTGTGAACTTGTGTCTCATTAGACAAATTCTCCAATCCTACATCTCATTAGCTCCAGAGTCGTCTCCACACACGTTGGTGTTGGTCACAGTCGTCTTTGTCACCGACGAATCTTTAAACCACTTTCTTATATTCATACTGTAGCTTTTCTGTACAAAACCGCCAAAAATTTATTCTGAGATCGCAACAATGCGCAGCTCAGCTGCGCAAGGAATTACGCATAAAACAATACTGTATGCTTAACTAAATGAATTGCAAAACATATATATATATATATATATATTACTTACACACAAACTGCATATTGTAATTTGAATAAATAAAACTACTAAACACAAAAAAAACATTTGAAAGGTCGCTGCTGGAGACTTGCCATTGGCTGTTGTATTTGAATAATTATGAGGTAGGTCTTTGCTAAGGTTTGGGTGCTGTTTTGGGATGTTTTAACAGTCATTTAGGAATATAATTATATGGATTATGTTCTGTGTAATTATGAATAATGAATTGTCTGAATCATTTCTGAAGGTAATGTGTTATGCATTTCTAATGTTATCGTTGTAGTGATTACTGTTCCTGTGAGCTAAGTTCTGCTGAAACAACATATAATCACGATGAATGACTCAACATCGATGACATATATCAAACGTTAAACATCTAAAGAGGCAGTCACACTAAATCTTGAACGTGCGAAATTTTTTCTGACACCGCTGCGAATATGGGTGGGAGCTGGGGTGTATTCCAGAAAGCAGGGTTAACTTACCGTGAACTAAACCCTGAACTCTTGGTTGATTAACCCCAAACCTTGCTTACTCGAGGTATGTGGTTCCAAAAATGCATCAGGGAGTATGTTCCTGGTTAAGACTCAAGACATTCTCAACAGAGCGACGAATCGACGAGTCACTATGGAAACGGAAGCTAAGAAAAAGCGCGCCAAGCTGTTTCTTTCTTCTTCTTTTGTTCATTAGTTGTTTACATGCTTAGTGCATATCGCCACCTAATTTGATGACCTGTGATTTTTTTTTTCCATGTAATCTTTAATCCTTGAGAATGGGTGAATTATATTTTTTTGTTTTATGCTAATTAATATTAAGTCATATCAGACATGTATTTTGATTTAGAATTTAGACATTATAGAAAACCATTGGTGAGATAATATAACATGTAATAAAAAAATAAATAAATATTTAAAGTTAAACATTGACCTGTCATAGTGTTTTATAATGTTTCAGCTAACTCTTATATATGGCAATAAAAGAAATAATCATATATAGCTCTATATATATATATATATTTATATATATATTATAATAATATATATATATATATATATATATAATTACATATTGTAATATTATATAATGCTGTGCGCTATCTGCCACGCCCACTGAAGGCGCACTGAAGTGAACTAACCCTGGAATTAACCTGCTCCGGAGCAGGTTAAGTTCAGAAAGTGAGTTGCTATGGACTACTAACATACCCTGAAAGTTACCTCCGTTTTTGGAACCGAAAGTTGAGGTTATCCGCTTACTTACTCTTAAACATACCCGGGTATGTCACATAACCTGCTTTCTGGAATACCCCCCAGGTCTCTCCTCAGTTATCACAACATGGATTAATGTGCTTGTATACTGTGTCTTTTGCGATGGCGTCGAAAGCGTTTTATTGTTTTACTCTCTGTCTGTCTTTCTCTCTATATAAATTAGGGATGTAAAATGGTTTATGAAGATTTATATCATCCAAAATAATGCAATGTTTGTTTACATAATATTGTATGTGTACAGGGTGGATATTTAGTATGTATATATAAATACACACACATAAATTATATATTTAGAAAAATTTACATGTATATACATTTATATATTTATTATTCTTATATTTTATATAATATATAAATATATTTAATATATAAACATAACATATTCTTCTTAAATATATACATGCATGTGTATTTATATATACATAATAAATATACACAGTATACATACATATATTACGTAAACAAAACTTTTATTTTGTTTGTTTTGGTTGTGGTTATTAGTGATTTGTCAGTTTTAATGTCATATTATTAATAAATAAGCAATAAGAAATTATAAATTGTAAAATGTGTCCTCATTCAAATGTACCATCTGTTCCTGTTTCAGTGTGAACCATGCAGTTTTTTTTTTTTAATAATCTTTTAAAGATGTGTTACGTAAAATAGGATGCTGCGCTATGGCTAAAATTAGCGCTTCCTTAATTTTTGAATTTCTGTACAGAGAGGTCACGCAGTGACGTATCGATTTTTTTTAATGGTCCCACGTCTTCACGTGATGCGAATTTGCAGGTCAGAGTTCACCAAACTTGAAACTTGGAACGCAGCGAAATGCGAAACTTTTTCGCATGAGCTTGCGTTTGCGGTCTCTGACGCATTCGCATGCGTATGAATGGAAAATGGAACGAAAAGTGCAGTGTGACCGCCCCATTGCAAGTTTGCGTATTGTCCTGTGCATTACATTTAGGGGGGCACAGTAAGTCATTTGGGGGGGCACTGCCCCCCAATGCCCCCCCTTGACGACGGGCCTGGCACTGTCACACAAAAAATATAGTCCTAGTAGATCTGCGGTCCTGAAACTGCAGCCTCCAGTATTGCAGGAACACAGTATTGGGGTTGTATTTGTTCAGACCAATGTGAAAATTGACCCATGTTTTTACCCTGCAAACATGCATAGCTGTAAATGTGAACTGGTGCATCGATAAGAAGATAAAAATCTAAACAGTAAAATGTAGTTATGTTATTTAATTAATAAAATAATTTATTGATAATAATTATTTAAATTAATATAATAATTAATACTTTTGACTCCATTTTATTAAAAATAGTTTAAAAGCTGAAATGTGAAGTGTATCATTATATAAAACCTTTTTTTTTTTTTTTTTTTTTTAAAACAATCTAAACTGTAAATCATGCTTTTTACAATCATTTTGCAGTTTTAATATGTTACTATAGACATTTCCCTACCCTGGTCATTATTTTATTTGTGCAGGTCAAAAAAAGTCTTAAATTTGAGCTTAAAAATCCCGCAGAAACCCTGGTACAGTATGATGATGTCTAAATACTTTTTTTTTTTTTTTTTTTTTTTTCTCAATACAGTAATACTTTTTTGAGGGGTGTTCTTGATGTAATATGCAAAAACTCTACAAAAAAATTGGTTAATATATAACTTCTTCCTTTTGATTTGCGGGTAAAATAAGCTTTATGTATTGTGATATTCACCCGTAGACATTTGTTATGGCTGATGGCTTTGTGTGTGTGTGTGTGTGTGTGTGTGTGTGTGTGTGTGTGTGTGTGTGTGTGTGTGTGTGTTCAGGTGTGTGGTGGAAGCTGGATATGAATATAACACAGATATTCATATTGAACCTGCTATTCTGGAGCAGATGTTAAACAAGTCACCCATAAAACATGTCAGCAAGGTGAGCAGATGGTGTTCTGATGCATTATTTATGTATCTGTTCCTTTATTTTTAATTTCTTAAGTGCTCAGCTTGTAATCCATGGTTGTGTTTGTTCCTCAGGTAAAAACCCCAGTACTTCTGATGTTGGGGGAAGATGACAAGCGTGTTCCCAGCAAGCAGGGCATTGAATACTACAGAGCCCTGAAGGCATTGCAGGTACCAGTGAGGTAAGTACAGTGAAACGCAGACTTTATAGATGGGGTTTCTTTAACGAAACATTTCTCTGCTCTGGATCATTGGTTCATTAGTGTATCCGTGTGTCCACAGATTGTTGTGGTACCCCGGCAATAATCACTCTTTGTCCAAAGTTGACGCAGAATCGGATGGGTTCATGAACGCTGCTCTCTGGATTATCCAACATCTTTCTCTGTGATATCACTTCCTCTCCATAAATCATAACCAGCTTTTATTACACTGTATTGAAGTGATTTTAGCATTTCTTTCATAGATATCAGCTTTGTCATTGTCATATCGAGGCATCAGCTTCCCTTCAGGCCACAAAGGGGAAACTCATCAAAATCGGTCTCTGTGTGATTGCGAAAAGCACTTGAAGTGGTACACAGACATATTGTGTGATATCTGCAGAAGTTAATGTGATATTTAATGAAATGGAATCTACACTAAATGGCATCTGAAAAGACTCAGTAATGGTTTTAGTTTTCAGTTATTGACAAATTATATTTGTGCCAAACTGGTTACCAGTTCAGTGTGGCTAGTTACTTTGATTTTCTGATGGTCTTCTGCTTTTTGTAATATGGCTACTTTCTGGGATATGTACTAAATGACTTTCTGCATTCTTTTCAATAAAATGTGACTTTCTGTATATCTGAAGAGAGTAACTTTCTGTGAAGCTGATTTCAAACTGATTGCAAGAGATGTGGTATTGATGGAACATCAGTATCAGAATCACAGTAGCAGAGTAGTAGCAGAAGCTTGTGTCTCTACAACTGAAATGCTATGATCATGGAATAAAACTAACCAACAAACAAACAAATCCGGTCCAGAGCAAGATAGTAAAAAATATATAGTTTGGGCTAGGGCTGTGCGATTAATCGAAATCGCGATTGAGACGTTGCGATTTGCAAATGTTTGTTATGGGTGTGTGAGTTTTTGCGATTTGTATTTGTGTTGTTGAGATTTTGCGTGACTGCCAGCCTTGAGTGACAGTCTTACTAACCAATGAAGTGAGTGCACCTCCGTTCTCCCCGATCAGCTCTGCTCTAGCCAACTGCGCTTAAACGCCCATCATTAAAAAAAAATACAAATAAAAAAACAGCGGGAGAGACAGAGTGTGATATGGCGTCTACGGGGTCAGATTGGTACCTCCAGGGCCGTAGCTGGGTTTTGTGGGGCCCTACCAGTGGGCCCTGTTTGAAATTGATTAATTTGTGTGTTCGTTCTGTTTATTTATTTGTGTGATTTAAAGTTTTTTTTTTTTTTTTTTCAAGTTTGTAGATATCCAGGTACAGAAACTGAATAATTAAATGTAAAATAGCACTGCATAGTCTTCACTGTAAAAATTTAATGTACAATCAACCCAAAATTTATTCAGACTTCAACATTTCTCACATTATCACAGTTTATTTGCTATAGTTTAGAAAATGTTAATAAAATATGACAAGAACTCAGAGTTAAACTATCAGAACAAATTCATCTTCATAATCTCAGATAACTTTGATAGAAAGATATGTAATGAATTGTTAGTATGACAATATTTGCACAATTATCAATACTTTGTTGACAAATTACCAAGCAATGCTTAATTCTGTTCAGCCTGTGGTGTAAACATGTTGCATTATTATTAATTCAGGAAAAAAACACGTAAGCAAAACATGGCTTTTTTTTTTTAACAATTTTATTAGTAGTCCACTGTATGAAGATTTTTTGGGTATAATATGTCACAGTTCACTTTATTTTGCTATACTCACATGAATTATAGTGACCTGCACCTACTAGTAAAAATATATATATATCAAAAATTATATCTGGTGTCTGAATAATTGTTGGTTTGACTGTGCATTAAATCTTGTTAAACCTACAAAGTAATTCAGTCAAGAGCAGTGAGTGATTTTCTTTCTTTCATTTTCTTGGATTAACATTACAGCAGCTATTAGCTAAATTAGGCAAGGAGACAATGAATGCATCCAGTATAATAGCCTATACATCCGATTTTTTTTCTCAACTGTTAACTTTCACTTAAGATATAACCGATAGTTTTTTCGAACATACTTTCCAAGACGGTAATTTTGACATTTCGTATGTATTTGTCGGTACAAGTGCAAAAAGAGGCAAATTCAGTGTTCATGCGTTTTGAAACGCCTCTCTCTGCGTGAGCCCTGAACATATGAGCACCACGGGTGCTGAATTGGGCTCTTTCACATCCTTTTCTGTTTGTTTAAACAAATTCGATTTGTATTTTGTTTTTTGGGTTGAGTATGTATTTGTGGGAGAACTTCGCAAATGAGAGCTCGGTTCAGTGTTGCTGTCTGTGAGACGCGGCTCTCTGCTTGTGAACACAGCGCGTGAGTAACCAGCTACTCAGTTGAGCTTTTCTGTTTCTTGTGTTTAAATGCTTTAAACTCTTTTGAATGTTTAAATTGGCAAGTGGCTTAAAAAACACGTGAAAATTATAAGCTTTTTTTTTCGTGACGACACACGCAGCAGTGGCCTGTCACCTCTCCTGATCGTCTTTTTAGGCTGGCTTTTGAGTTTTGGTTGATGTTGGGGTGATGATCCCATCAGCCGTGGGTCCCTATAATCATCACCACCTTTCACCCCACTAGCGACGGCCCTGGGAGGCCCCCCTCAGCCGTGGTTCCCTATAATCATCACCACCTTTCACCCCACTAGCGACGGCCCTGCTAACTTATGTATAAAAAAGGTAATCCGCAAAAGCTGCGTCACAATGCATATCAAAAGCATCCCTTATTGCATGTTTGCTATTCCCAATTCAGTAGACAGCACACAACCTGTGTCTTTGAATACTTCTAATACTCGCTCCTCTCTCCCTCCCGCGGTGCAAATCCCGCGTCACGGACGAGCCGTTCACACTTGCCGCACTCACGCAGCCTGTTTCGTAACGCTCGGTTATATTCTCGCGCGGACCTGCTATTAATGCAATCTCCACGAGCGCATCTGGCAGTATAGACGAGGTTTGAGGCACGCGCGCAACCAGTGTCGACTCGCGCCTGGCTCCGCGTTTAAAACGAATGTAAATTCAGTCTAACTTCTTGCTAATATCACTTGGATGAAATCATTAAGCACATTTTCCACTTGTTCTTAAAATCCCAAATACAAATGTAACATATGTACGCTAATACTTTAATAATTGACTAAAGAAATACAGTTCATTTAAAAAAAAAAAAAAAAAAAATCTTTCCAGTGAAATTCAGTAATTAAGTTAATTCTGTAAAAATAGTTATACCATTATAATCTTGTCTGCTGAAAATAAATAAATAAATAAAAATATAGAACCCCTCCCAAAACACAATTGAAAATTGAATGGATTTCAGGGTTATATATACCATTATAATCTTGTCTGCTGAAACTATAATGGTGTCTATTTGATGGATTCTATTGGTGGGAGGTAATATGGCAGATGGCAACCAATAGAACAACAGTAAAGTCACAAAGGAACAAGCTCTGTTAATCTTGATGTGCACCACTGTAAATCAAAGTAACACATATCCTATTGATTCCTACTAGTGTATTCTAAGTAATGGTTGTTGCCAGGGCTTAAATTGGCCTGAAATAATATTGTGTTATCCACTATAGTGGACAGATATTTTAAAAAACAATTTTAACTTGTAATATTGTATATAAACTTTTTATGTAGTGGTTACCAAAAATGTCAGCAGAGAAGTAAATCACAAGTCTGAAAATGGGTTCAATTATAAAATTAGTTGCATTGTCATGGCCGGAATACTTTAGTTGCGACTTCATATGGTGCTGCACAGAATGAGGTCTAACCTAAAGCAGTGCATGTCCGTCAGAAATTTTGTCCGATTTGAGACCACAGAAATGCAGCGTCATTGTGATGTATGCCCTCAAACTATCTTAAGAGCCACTGGAGGGCAGCTGCTTTGCTCAGTTATAAGCAGCTCTGATGAAATTACAGCTATTTTATGATTGGCCAGAGTCACCAACGACAACAATGACATCCATTTCATGTTTATGTTTCATGTTTATTCTGACATCTTCAGTTTCAATTTCAGTTTTTTGTTCTTTCTTTTTAAGCAGTAAACACTTTTTTCCCCATAATCATAATGTTATATTGTGTCATGTTTATCAAAATATAACACAAATACCCCATTTTCTTGTCTTAAACTTTCTTTTTGTACATACAGACACCGTATTAAGCAGCATATAACCTATTCACTTAAGTGTTTCTAGCACAGATTTCTGTAATCACACCTAACATTAAAATTTGTAATCTAACATATAGGGTGAATCCCAAACTGCTTTTCTGCACCCTTGAAGGGCACTTTGGGAAGGTGAAGCCATTTGTCGGGTCCCTTAAACACATGTCACTTTTCATTTAGCGGTAATCGTAAGAGTAGTGCATCACCCAAGTGTGACGTCACAGACCACGCCCATGTCAAAATACGTCACATTCTCATTCAATTTGAAACAGGAAGAAGCATCGATAAGAAGATAATTTGTATTGTTTGCCAACCGCTAAAAAAGAAGCTGTTGTTTGCCGTGTCGGTAAGTAAAAAAAAAATATCTTTGCTCTTTACCAAACGTTGACAACTTTAAGAACGTGTGCGTCATTTGTGTGCATGTGCATAAACAACAGTAAGTATTTTTAATTTCAGCTTCACACAGGCACGTTATTGCTAGCAACAAATATACTTATATATATATATGTATATGTGTGTGTGTGTGTGTGTGTGTGTGTGTGTGTGTGTGTGTGTGTGTGTGTGTGTGTTTGGGGATGGGGGTGGGGGGTGATATGAGTGTTTTTATGTTGGAGGGTCTATCTATCCACACATGTATGTATATATGTATGTATGTATTTGTGGCATGCATGCGTACACACACACAAATACATACATATATACATACATACATGTGTAGAGATAGAATGTGTAGATAGATAGATAGATAGATAGATAGAGAGACAGATAGATAGATAGATAGATAGATAGATAGATAGAAGGCACAAGTCTTACAACATAAAATAAATTATGAATCAATGTGCAATATTTTTTATACCTTTCCCCCCACACATAACACTCATCTCACCCACTCAGACACACACACTTCATCCCTCTCACACATATGTACTTACCTACATATTTTTTCACACACACACACACACAAACACAAACACACGCACACTCACCACACACACACACACACACACACACCACACACACACACACGACATCTTTAATGATATACTCTGATCACAGTACCCATGCACAGTAAACTTGGTTGGGCAACCACATCATTTCATTATGTCTTGCTGGATAACTCTGTGTATGTCACAAATTATCTTTGTATTCTTCTATATTAACAAAAAGATCACATAATGTTTGTTTGTCATGTTTTACAGCATTCTACACATTTTCAGTCCAAGCCTGATGCAGGGCAGTTCTCCCGGGTTTAGGGGTCCCTGCTGCAGTTTCACCAGTAAAGAAAATTACTTGTTACAATTCACTCGAAGGACCACATAAGCCATGCAGTGGTGCATGGAGGTATGGTGAGAGCATTTATTCAGATATTGATTGATTTTTGTGGTTTAAAATCATAAATATGTTTATGTAGAATGATGAGGTAAATAATTTTTATGGGACACATATACCCCCAACACGTATGTATTCTCTATTTTTAACAGGTGCGCCAAGAGGACATAAAGTGGAAGTTTGTAAGGGACATTGGTCCAGCGTGGTACAGAGTCATCGTGGGTTATTCTGTGGGGAGGTGACAGGGCCTGCCTTTCTCCAGATGGACAGTAAAAATCATCAGAATGCCATCAAAGACTACCTGGAGGGAGAATCGGAGGATATATTAAAGCAAGGAATCTCTCTGTGTAGTCTATGTATGTATGTGTGTGTACTGCATGTCAACAACTTTTTATCTGATCATTCAGCTGTTCAGACTTTATAATATTTGGAGCATATCTCTTTTTGTTAAACACAACCAGTCAAAAGTTTTTGAACAGTGAGATTTTTTTTATTTTTTTTAAAGAAATATCTTCTGCTCATCAAGCCTGCATTTATTTAATCCGAAGTACAGCAAAAAACAGTCCAATTTTAAAATATTTGTATAATATTTTGCTTTTGTAATATATTTTGCTATTTAAAAAACTATTTTCTATATTTCTATTAAATGAAATGTTATCCTGTGATTTCAAGGGTGACTTACTCCAGTCACATGATCCTTCATTCTAATATGCTGATTTGATGCTCAAAAAACATTTTATTGTTATTATGTTAATACACTGAAGACTGGAGTAACGATGCAGAAACTTCAGCTTTGATCACAGGAATAAACTGCATTTTAAAATACATTCAAATAGAAAGCAGTTCTTTTAAATTGTAAAAATATTTCACATTACTTTTTTTGCTGTGTTTTGGATCAAATAAATGCTGGCTTGGTGAGCAGAAGAGACTTTAAAAAATAATAAAAATCTTACTGTTCAAAAACTGGTGGTGTATATTATTATTATTATTATTATTATTATTATTATTTTTTTTTTGTAAAATTGTACATGTAATTATTTTTGTAAAATAATAAATATAAAAATATCCAATGAAACAATGGATGCCTTTTTCATTCATCTTTAAGTATGTGGAGGACCTGGACATGTTTCATATCAAGTTGTGATGAACAAGGCCTGAAGGTCAATGTCATGTTACTTATATAATCTATCAATGGAATCTTTATTCAGCCTAAGTATGTGTAGCCTACTGCATATGGGGAACTGTTGATTCTATCATTCAAATGTTAACACTTTATGATAAGTGGAATAAATCTTTAGAAAATTAAATGACAATTATACAATACCAACTTTTACAATAATTTTGCATACTTTTACAATACCAAAATCTGATTGTCCCCTTTAGATTTAATGCTTTTCAATTTTGCCTTGGGTAGGTCAAAATCGTTTTTTAATAAATGTGAATTTATCTCATTACATAAATGAACAAGGTAAGGTTTAAAAAGTTTTAATTGACAATTAGTCTACTTTAATCAACATAAGCGTTTTTAGGAGCTGTTATGATGACGAAACCAGCTCCGTATATTAGACATATTAAATATATATTAGATTTAAGTTGTGCCATTTTAGCCTAGACATCCTTTACAAAAATAAGAAAACGTGTATTAGTAAAACGAAGGACAATATTATTTTATTTAGATCCCATTAACTTCCATAAATTGTTTCAACATACTTCCGGGTTTCCAGGTACGGGGATGGGGAAATCACATGAGGAGACGTATTTGATATGGGCGTGGCTTTCGTTTATGTCACACTTGGATGTGGGCGGGGTTGTGTCGGGGATGGGCGTGACTTCTGACGTCACACTTGGATGTGGGCAGGGTTGGATGTCCACCGCAGGCTGCAGCGAGCCCTACTTGTAACATATAGGGTGAATCCCAAACTGCTTTTCTGCACCCTTGAAGGGCACTTTGGGAAGGTGAAGCCATTTGTAGGGCAAAGTTGGGGTTGATTTCGACTTTACATTTAAATGTAAGTAGAATAGGCTAATTAAATTTGTCTTTATTTTAACCGAATACAAAATATTTTTTGTCAGTTGTTGAAATATGATATAAGACGGTAGTGTAAGCGTAAAGTTTGTTTTGTTTGGTTTGTTTATTAATAAGGAAGGATTAGTTAGTATTTATTTAAATAAAATATTAAAGAGAAGAAATATTTATTTGGAACAACTGATGGAGTGCTGAATGCTGCACGCACACGCAGCGTTGTCAAGGTAACTTTTGGTCAGTCATTCCCTTCGCCAAGGGAGTTCCAAATGTTTATAGGAGACAGTAATGCCCTACACCCTACAAAGAACACTGCCCTTCAAAGGGAGTAGGGCATAGGGATGCTCAATTCTGTTTGGAATTTGCCCCTATTGTCACGTTGATTCTCCGAAATAATGTAGAAACAGCAAAAAAAATAAAATAAATTAGAGCCCGAGCACTGATGGTGCACTGATTATACTACTACTACTGCTTCTTCTTCTTCTTCTTTATGTTTGATGGTGCACTGCTTCTCTTCTTCTTCTTTTCTTTCCTTCTTCCTCTACTACCTACTTCTTCTTCCTCATCTTATTATTTTTTTTTTTTCTATTATTATTATTTTTTTTTATTTTTTTTTTATTTATTATTACTAATCTTCTACTACTCTACTCTACTACTACTACTTATTTTTTCCTCTTCTACTACTCTTCTACTCTCCCCTACTTCTTTCTTTCTCTTCCTCTTCTTCTTCTACCTCTACTACACTAGCGTTAGTTCTGGCACTTCTTAGTCAAGCTTCTAAGCTGACACTCAGCTGATATGTGTTGCTAAAGCTACTACTTCTTAAATGCTTGATGGATTTTGGTTGGGGTTGTTATTTATGCTAACTTTTTTGCTCTGCCTAAATTTCTGTATTGACCTCTATACTATCCATGCGCTGCTCTTCTCAGCCGCTTATTAAAGAAGAACACCCCTTGCTGCTTCTCTTCTTCTGTAAAGGGCATGCTGCCCCAGTCTCTGCTATTCTTCTTAAAGCTTTGCTTCTTCAAGTACCATTTTTGTTGCTAGACCTACTTACTTCTTCCTCTTCTTCTGGTCTACTAAACTTACTACTATCTGATTATTGCAGATTCTGGTTCCTCTCTTTTCTTGCTCTCCTGCTCTCCTATAATGCAGTCTGCGTGGATATTCTTCTTCTTTTTCTTCAACTACTACTACTACTACTTCTTCCTCTTCTTCTTCTTCTACTACTACTTCTTCTTCTTTCTTCTTCTCTTCTCTACCTCTTCTACTACTACTACTACTACTCTCCTCTACCTCTTCTTCTTACTTCTCCTCTTCTTCTTCTACTACTACTTCTTCTTCCTCTTCTTCTTCTACTCTACTCCTCTTCTTCTTCTTCTACTACTACTACTACTTCTTCTTCCTCGTGTTCTACTACTACTACTTCTTCTTCTTCCTCTTCCTCTTCTTATACTACTACCACTACTACTTCTACTATCAGTTAGGAAGCTAGGTGTGCTATTTGATAGAAACCTTTCCTTCGAAAGCCACGTTTCTAGCATTTGTAAAACTGCATTTTTCCATCTCAAAAATATATCTAAATTACAGCCTATGTTCTCGATGTCAAATGCAGAAATGTACTGGTAACCAATGAAACGATCTCAAAACAGAAGTAATGTGATCACACTTCTGAATACCCGTCAGTAGTCTTGCAGCTGAATTCTGAACCATTTGTAATCTGTCCAAAAAATTTTTTGTTTGAGTACCGTAATAAAGTGAGTTTCAGTAATCTAGGTGAAAAAAAATTAAAAACATGAATAAGCTTCTCCAAGTCTATATGTGCTAAGAAAGGCTTGATCTTACTAATCATTCTTAATTGGTAGAAGCTAGCTTTGACAACTTCACTAATTTGGGAGTTAAATTTTAAAGCACTATGACAGATCACACCCAAATTTTTTACTTGATTTTTCCTAAAAGGGCTTAGTGTTCCCAAGTTACAGTAACTCCAGCCGTATCGCTCATTTCAGAGGGAAAAAAATATAATTATCTCTGTTTTCAATTCATTAAGACTCAAAAAGTTGGCAGACATCCAAGACTTCACCTCATCTACACAGGCCAACAGACGCCCCAAGGCACTGGAAGAATCTGGGTTAAGAGACAAATACAACTGAGTGTCATCAGTTAGATGACAAGAATGAAATGACACACCATATTTATCCAAAATCAATCCTTATGGTAGCATATACAGAGAAAAGAAAAAAAGGTGCTAAAATAGAGCCTTGCGGGACACCACAAGAAATGGGTGCCAATGCCGATACAAATTCTCCCATATGGACCGAAAAACTCCTATTTCGAAAATATGACTTTATCCATCTTAAGGCATTTCCACAGATACCCACAGATGTTTCAAGATGAGATATAAGTATTTGATGGTCAATCGTGTCAAACGCTGCCATCAGATCTAAAAGTAAAAGTACAGTAAAATTTCTGAGATCAGTCGCAAGAAAAATATAATTAAAAACTCTCAGCAAAGCTGATTCAGTGCTGTGATGTTTTTTAAAACCTGACTGAAACACTTCACAGATCTCATTTGTATCAACGAATACATACTACTACTACTACTTCTTCTTCATCTTCTTTTACTTCTACTACTACTACTTCTTATTCTTCCTCTTCCTCTACTACTACTTTATTTTTCCTCTTCTACTACTACTACTACTACTTCCTCTTCCTCTTCTTCTTCTTCTACTACTACTATTACTACTACTTCCTCTTCTACTACTACTTCTTCTTCTTCTTCTTCTTCTTCTTCTTCTTCTTCTTCTTCTTCTTCTTCCTCTTCCTCTACTACTACTTCTTCCTCTTCTTCTTTTACTTATACTACTACTACTTCTTCCTCTTCTACTACTACTACTACTTCCTCTTCCTCTTCCTCTTCTACTACTATTACTTCTTCTTCTTCTTCCTCTTCCTCTCCTACAACAACTACTACTACTACTACTACTTCTTCTTCAAGGACCTAAACATGCGTGAAAACTCACGAAACGTTGCACAAGCATAAGCATGCTATTAATGCAATGACAAAGGAATTTGCTGTAACTCTGGAATGCAGTGCTCAATCCTGGCCTGAAGACATCTACAAAGCAAAATTGATTTATGGTCATAGTGCAACCAGTTGGCAGCAGAAACTGTGACAAATACAAAACATGCCATTCTCCAATATTGACCTGTTTAAATGCATACTTCCCACCATGCTCTGTTGTCCTAAAGTCACCAGGTACCAGTGCCACCTGTGTGAGAGCCCCAATATTTAATTAATTAATTAATTTATTTATGTTTTGACAAAATGATGGCTCTCTGTTTGATTGTTTTCTTGATAAATATATGCAGGTGCATCTCAATAAATTAGAATGTCGTGGATTTATTTCAGTTTTTTAATTTTTTAATTTTTTTATTTATTCTCAAATTGTGAAACTTGTGTATTAAATAAATTCAATGCACACAGACTGAAGAAGTTTAAGTCTTTGGTTCTTTTAATTGTGATGATTTTGGCTGACATTTAACAAAAACCCACCAATTCACTATCTAAACAAATTAGAATACTTCATAAGACCAATAAAAAAAAATAATAATAATAATAATTAAAAACAAAAATAATAAACATGTTTAGTGAATTGTTGGCCTTCTGGAAAGTATGTTAATTTACTGTACATGTACTCAATACTTGGTAGGGGCTCCTTTTGCTTTAATTACAGTCTCATTTTGGCATGGCATGGAGGTTTGTGGCACTGCTGAGGTGGTATGGAAGCCCAGACAGTGGCCTTTGACAGTGGCCTTCAGTTCATCTGCATTTTTTGGTCTCTTGTTTCTCATTTTCCTCTTGACAATACCACATATATTCTCTATGGGGTTCAGGTCTGGTGAGTTTGCTGGCCAGTCAAGCACACCAACACCATAGTCATTTAACCAACTTTTGGTGCTTTTGGCAGTGTGGTCAGGTGCCAAATCCTGCTGGAAAATGAAATCAGCATCTTCAAAAAGCTGGTCAGCAGAAGGAAGCATGAAGTGCTCCAAAATTTCTTGGTAAACGGGTGCAGTGACCTTTCCGAAAACATAATGGACAAACACCAGCAGATGACATTACACCCCAAATCATCACAGACTGTGGAAACATAACACTGGACTTTAAGCAAATTGGGCTATGAGCTTCTCCACCCTTTCTCCAGACTCTAGGACCTTGGTTTCTAAATGAAATACAAAACTTTCGCTCATCTGAAAAGAGGAATTTGGACCACTGGGCAACAGTCCAGTTCTTCTCCTCCTTAGCCCAGGTAAGGCGCCTCTGATGTTGTCTGTGGTTCAGGAGTGGCTTAACAAGAGGAATACGACAACTGTAGCCAAATTCCTTGACACGTCTTTGTGTGGTGGCTCTTGATGCCTTGACCCCAGCCTCAGTCCATTCCTTGTAAAGTTCACTCAAATTCTTGAATCGATTTTGCTTGACAATCTTCATAAGGCTGCAGTTCTCTCGGTTGGGTGTGCATCTTTTTCTTCCACACTTTTGTTTCCACTCAACTTTCTGTTAACATGCTTGGATACAGCACTCTGTGAACAGCAAGCTTCTTTGGCAATGAATGTTTGTGGCTTACCCTCCTTGTGAAGGGTGTCAATGATTGTCTTCTGGACAACTGTCAGATCAGCAGTCTTCCCCATGATTGTGTAGCCTAGTGAACCAAACTGAGAGAACATTTTGAAGGTTTAGGAAAACTTTTCAGTTGTTTTCGGTTGATTAGCTGATTGGCATGTCAACATATGCTAAATTGGAATTGGTGGTATTTTGTTAAATGTGAGCCAAAATCATCACAATTAAAAAGAACCAAAGACTTAAACTACTTCAGTCTGTGTGCATTGAATTTATTTAATACGCAAGTTTCACAATTTGAGATGAATTACTGAAATAAATGAACTTTTCCACGACATTCTAATTTGTTGAGATGCACCTATATATATATATATATATATATATATATATATATATATATATATATATATATATATATATATATAGGTACAAACAAAAGTGGTGCACAGCCTGAAGTCAATCCTGTTGACATCTTGGCTGCAAAAAACAATCTTACATTGCATCAATCTCATTGTTTTTTTTTATGCTATTCTGTAATGTCTCACAGACCAGTGCAAATAATATAGGTCTGAAGGTAAGGGTTTGCTGACAGATCTTCTTGCTGTGGGGAAAACACCTCACATGAATAATTGATAATGACTGCCTGAGGGCGTGTTTACCAGCCTGCTGTGTCATTATGAGAGAGATCACATTTTAGACGAAGGAAGCAATACAGTTCAAAAGCAAAAGAAAAATGAAATGAATAATAGATAGAGACAGATACCTGTTCAGCGATGACATGTATAGAAGAAAACCGAGGCAGAGAGAAGGGAAAAACAAATATGTACATGTAGCTTAGCTGTCAAAACATCACAAAAAGGAATCAAATACTGTTATAGAAAGAGCAGTTGGTTAAAATGAGCACAAGAGGACGTCATCTTTAGGTCAGTGTAAGAAAGTGACAGAAAGACAGAGAGGTGCTGCACTGGCATGCGAGAATGACGAGTCGACATCCCTGTTTCTATCGAGTTCCTCCACAGGAGTTACACAGGAGAAACCAGCTAACAGAAGCCACCCAGACTAAAGTCCTCAACACCGTCATCAGTGTGAAGGTGAGATCTTTAACGCTGATTCTGCAAACACGTAAACTAATGTCAGATCGTGCAAGGATATAATGTATATAGATTGCTATTTTGTTTACAACATGCAAAATACCCAGATACCCCAAGCAACAAGGTCTAGCTGTTTTTTGTGTGTGTTTTAATGTTATTTTTAATTTTTTTTATTGACTCTCAAAAGTCACATATGCTATTCATGATTTTTTAACCAGTGATTGTAATGCTTTTTGTTTACATTTCTTTGTACACAATGTATCTTAAAAGTGTTTCTTTAATTTGTAAAGAACATGCTGATCCAATCCAGGAAACTTGCCAGGAGTTAATACACATCAGAAAGCTCACAAGAAAATAGTAATGAATTCAGTAAAGGAATGTCAGTTGTCTGCATAGAGAGTCTAGTAGTGACCACTAAGAGGCGCCAAAAATGCTGTGATGAGAAAGGCAGAAGACCTGCCACTGGTTCCCATCAGGATAACCCCAAGACACTCCTTAACAGGGTTGAGAGAGAGAATTCCTCAAATGAATCCATTTGCAAAAAACATTAATCATCGACATCAAACTTGTCATTAATTGAAATACTATGATCACTTAGATGAAATAGATTATATTTTAGCAATTACTCCCTTTATACCCAAAATGCTAACACAGACACACACACCAAAAATGAAAAAAAGGAAAAAAAATAAAAATTGTCATTAATTTGACAAAGAACATGGGACCTATCTATCTATCTATCTATCTATCTATCTATCTATCTATCTATCTATCTATCTATCTACTGTATCTATCTATCTATAACCTACTGAAAGTTTTACTCAAAATTTAATTGGTATTTAATTTAATTGTTTAATTAATTTAATTTAATTGTTAATCCAATAAACACCTTTAATTAAAACCAAGCTGCCAAAACGACTTGTTTTCTACTTCCAGGTTTTTATTACATAATACTGATGAATACATCAGCACAAGACTGAATACAAAAGGCACTAACTTTAAATTATCTGTTTATCACTTCAGCAGGAGTATGCAAAACAACAACAACAACAACACATTGTTAAAATGAACCTTTGATGGAGCAGATGTAAACCACACTTTTTGAGAGATTCTACTTTTTTCACCATTCATTCAATTTGATAGGAACAATGGTTATAACAATGATAATTATATATAAGCATAAACGCACATAGACAGGAAGTGAACATAATCTAGATAACATTTATAATTAATTTACAGCCGAAATGTTGCAGAAAAACAAAAAACAAAGCCCTTCAGGAGGGAAAGCTCTGTTTGTGTCTGTGTGTGTGTGTGTGTGCATGGATAACACGAATCAGTCATGACACTGATCTGTAAATCGCTTGACTGCTTTCTAACACACTGCTCTTATTGCAAATGGAGAAGTTTATGCTGTATTTGTGTGTGGGTAAGCAGCATCTTTTTATGATTATCCCTGTGGATGTAATTTGATGTATTTTGTATGCATTCTTATACAGTTAAAGTGTGCTGATATATATGTCATGTCATGTGTTTCAGAGAACATCACCAGCTGTGTGTTATGAGCCTGATTTCATATGGAAGGTATAGTGCACACATAACTTTCTCTTGTATGTATGGAATTGCAAAAAAAAAAAAAAAAAAAAAAAAATCAGAGTTGTCAATCAAAATGTTAAACTGTAATAACACACATTTTTTTTTAGTTAATGCATTAATGCATTCAGTTCCAAGAGAACTAAATAAAATAAATAAATACATAAGTGTATCATTATGATATCATAATGAACATTATCATTATGAACTAATAAGCAAGTGTTATACATATGCAATTAATCATACATTAACTTTGGACAACCCTAATAATATTATATTGTATATCTAAGTTAAATTTTACATTAATGTTGTGAACTTATTTTCATAAATTTCATTGTATTCATGTTTATAACAGCATAATTAATTAATGCATTTAATTCCTTTTTTTCTATGCCACTTCCTAACAGAGTTGTACACCATTATAAATTAAATTCTGATTTCTACAGAGTTAAAAAAAATGACTAAATAAATAAATAAAAAATAGATTTTTTTTAAATATGAATTTGTATAGTTTGTTCACACCAAGGTAAATGTTCGATGTAAAAATTCTTTGTGATAAAGATTTTAATTTGAATAAAGCATTGTTAATGTGTCTGATCAAGCCACCACAAACATTCTTATGCCAACAACAGATTTTTGTTTTGCTTTATTTTTGTTATTAGAGTTGTTCTAATTTCTAAAAAAAAAAACAATGATCCAAGTCATGCTTAAAAAATGATGTAAAAGTCTGTATAAACTGGCTGTTTCATAAAATGATATGTAATAAAAGACAGCACAAATAATGTGCTGCAAACCCACATTCTAATCTCTTTTCTACCATCTTGAAAAAAAAAAAAAAAAAAGACAACCTATAAGATTTGTGCTTTTGGTCATGTGCCTGGCATCACTGCTATAGCATAAAACTACATCTTGCACATACAAACAGATTATATTGCTAAGAGCTAGTGAATAGTGTCAGAGGTTGCCAGAAACAGAAAATTTTGCTGGTGTGAACGGGCCTTTACATGTGATATTTTGCTAAATAGATTTTTTTTTTTTTTTTGGTGACCTGATTTTATGGTTATATACACAGATGAACCACTAGCAGGCTGTTCTGTTCCAGTACATTGCGGGTGGTGGTGATGTACTTTATTGCAAACCCGCTTTTCGATTGGGTAAATGTCAGGTGAATTTGGAGGCCAAGGCATTAAAAGAAATTCACCATCATCTTCCTCAAAACACTCCTTGACGATTCTGGAAGTGCAGATTCTGGCATGGCGCATTATCCTGTAGGTAATGGCCCTCAATGACAAGGACCACAGTTGCCATAAATGGGTGCACTTGGTCCGCAACGATGTTCAGATACCTGACAGCTTTCATTAGGCCCCATTATTAGCAATTGGGTTATCCTGCAGTTGTTGTATTATGCTTTTGAGGGTGCTGTGTGACCCTGTACAGTATATACTGCGAACAGTTGAAAGGTTTGAAAACTTCACAAAGGCCAATGATATTGACGAGGTGAAAAGAGTACCAGTGTTGTTAAGCGTTATGGGAACTAAAACGTACAATCTTCTACATAACTTGAATGCACCTGCTAAACTAGGAGAAAAGATGTATCAGGAGATTACGACGTTAACGGAACATTTTTCGCCAAAGCCCCTCATAATGGCAGAACAATTCCGCTTCCACAAACGCAATCAAGAGAAAAGAGAGACGGTTGCACAATATGTAGCCATTTAAAACAACTCTCTGAACACGGTACACACTTGAAGATGCTCTAAGAGATAGATTTGTTTGTGGATTACACAACGAAGCCATACAAAAGTGACTTCTCACAGAGGTGGCATTTACTTTTCTCAAAGCTGTAGAGATCGTGGTGGCCACGGAGACCGTCGCTTGCGAAGCTCAGCAGCTCAGCACTTCCCTCAATGTAAATGCAATGCCTGTTTCCTCACCAAAACAGCGACCCTATTGTAAGAGATGTGGGAAAACGAACTACACGGATGAGGACAGCTGGTACAAAGATCAAGCCTGCCATTTCGTGTGGAAAGAAAAGCCACATCAGATGCATGTTCAGAAATAAAATAAACTTTTAGGGAGAAAGAAAGCACTAGAAAAAGTGTAAGCCATGTAAAAGAAGTAAAATGATAAAAGACGTGTGCATCATTTGGATGCTGGAGGAAAACAAAGTGGTGATCCGAGTACAGAGAAGGAAATGTCACTGTATATGGTAACCAAAAGAGAGCAACTCGCACACATTTGATTAACTCCAGAAATTGAAGAGTGGAACTGGAACTGGATAAAGGTGCTGCAGTGTCACTAATTTCAAAGGAAAAATATGATAATGACTTGCAGCATAATCCATTGCAACCGACTGACATAATTTTAAAAACATACACTGGAGAAGCACTAGCACCAGTAGGGGTCATCAAAGTAGCGTAAAATTGAACAGTCAGTGGTTAACAGTGATGCCCCACCATTATTTGGTAGAGAATGGCTGAGATCTATAAAACTTACTTGGCAAGACATAAAAACAGTCAACCATGGAGTTGCGGACACTATAGAAACTGTTAAAACGGCACTCCAAAGTTTTTGGGAAAAAAATGGGCACCATGGAAGGAATTAAAGCTAAAATTAGGCTCAAGCCTGATCATACTCCAAAATTCTATCAGCCAAGGGTAGTACTGTACACTATTTGAGCAAAAGTAGAGGCTGAATTGACACGTTTAACAGAGATGGGAGTGATTTCACCAATACAGTACAGTGAGTGGGCCACACCTGTGGTACCAGTGATCAAAAAAGATCACTGGACTTTGTGGTGATTTTAATGTGACACTCAACCCAGCCATTTGTGTGGACCACTACCCACTTCCGTGCATAGAAGATCTTTTTGCATCTCTTGCTGGTGGTCAATTATTCAGTAAGCTAGACTTTTCAAATGATTACTTGCAGATGCCAGTGGCACAGGAGTCGAGGAAATTACACACCATATCCACTCATATTTTCAAACAGTTATTGGAGAATCTGGGTCATTACATCGATGCAGCTGGACTACAATAAATCACCAGAAAAGATTAAAGCGATTATGGAAGCACCCACACCAATCAAAGTCAATTACGCATTTTCTTTGGAATGATTAACTACCATGGTCGTTTCATTCCAAATTTAGCATCTGTTTTGAATCCACTTAATTATCTTCTCTGTAAAGAAAAGAAATGGGGTGGTAAGGATGAAACATCTGGCCTGTAGCTATGTCTGGATCGATGGACAGATTGAGTTGCAGTCCAAATCATGCTAGTTGTGGCAACATATACAAAATTCCCCCTGTCCGGCACCACTTCACCCATGGATTTGGTCAAGTCATCTTTGGGAAAGGATACATGTGGATTTTGCTGGTGCCTTTAAAGGCCATATGTACTTCTTTGTAGTTGATGCACACTCTAAATGGCCTGAAGTCTCCATCATGGACAGCACTGCCACAAGCAAAACCATTCAAGTCTTGCAGGGACTTTTAAGTTGTTATGGTGTCCCTAATGTTATTGTCAGTGACGACGACCCACAGTTTTGCGCTGAAAAGTTTTCATTCTTTCTGAAGGCAAATGAAGTGCAACACATTCGCTCTGCACCCTATCACCCCTCTAGTAATGGGCAAGTTGAAAGTTTTGTCCAAACACTCAAACATGCTCTGAAAGCTTCCAGGGGGTCAGCTTCAATCCAGACTTGATGAATTCCTTTTAACATACATAAATACTCCCCATGCTACTACCAAAGAATCACCTGCAATGTTATTCCTCAATCACAAATTAAGAACCCAAATAGATCTTCTTAAACCTAATCTTGCCAGAACCGTGAGTCAGTCCCAGGATGCTCAGCAGTTACGATGCCAAGAACACTCTAAGTTGAGAGAATTTCATGTTGGAGACTCATCCTTGTTCGTGACTACCGAGGAGGAGAATAATGGATGCCTGGAGTGGTAATGTCAAGAACGGGACCTGTCTCCTACATCGTTAACGTGTGTGCTCGTTATCGATCGATCCTGGAAACATCATGTGGATCAAATGTTGAGGCAGGGAGCTCCATCCTCTGATACTCCATCCTCTGTTCTGCTAATTCCCAAGCACATTCCCTTGAGGAGAATGCAGGTGAAAAGTAATGATCTTGTGGATGTGATAACTGATAGCTCAGGGTTAGGTAACATGGACACAGCATCTTCTGAGACGGCACAAACAAGAGAGACATTAACCTGTTAAGCAGCAGCCCCCCCCCCCTTCTTTGGAAAGAAGACCCTTTGGGCTTTACTGTCCATCATCCAGAGTCCATCATCAAGAGTCATCCATAATGCTCAAAAATATAAAAAGTTATAGACACAGAAAAGTAATGGGTTGAAAGTCACATGTCTCATGAGTTTCTATTTCAAATCTGAAGAAGATACCATAAAAAATGAGATTCCTGCAACCATTTTTCTGAGATTATGTCTAGTTTTTTTTAGTGGTCTCATTCTGTTTGTGACACTGTATGCTACAAAACCATGCTGTTTTTTACTACCAAGACGCAGTTTTTTGAGCGTAGGTTATTCCATAATGGATACAAACAATACTGTCCCCGAAGAAATGAGAATTAAACAAAGGAATTACCATCCTTATTGCAACATTATTGCTTTGTTGGACTAAAAGTGCGCTATGAGATGGCGTTTAGTGGACCCTTACCTTTCTAACTAAACCGGGATTTACAGCTGTGGATGTGTTTATGACTAGCTATTAAAACGAATCTGGTATGTACTGTGTTTTGTTTATCCATGTTTTGATGTGTACTGCTTACAAAAATTTAGCAGATACATTCCTTATAAGCTTTCCATTGAAAAACAGAGATCTGTCGTTGATGCTTGATGCTTAGACCTTTATAATGATATATAGTTTGTAAAGATAAATTTTGTCCCGTTTCATTTAATCTATTCGTAAACATTGACATGTGGGACCCTGTATATACTGCGAACAGTTGCTAGTCGCTGTGCACTCGGCCTCCATTGTGTGTTTATCGTATAGCTCCATCAAATATACTGATATTGGGACAAACATGACACATCACCCACAGGATAACACAGCCGCCGGTGCCATAGCCTCTGTTGGTAATCGGTGTGTCCGTGCTCAGCTGTCGACATGATGCACCAGGAATCTTGATTTGTCAAACCAGGCCAGAGGGGCTGTGCTATCACAATTTGTCCTTTATCAAACTGCGATAATCAGCAGCTTTTCTAATTTTGACACCTAACACTCGGGTGGCATATACTGCTCTGTGAACTGCACCTGCTGCACCAGGTTGCCAGGCACGCTCATTGCTTTAAGCTGGGGGTGGTCTCAATGCAACGGCTCGTTGGTGTTCTGTATATAAAGAAGTAAACTTATCATTTTAATTCTATATGTTACATTTATAAAAACTGTATTTGAATTGTTTTGTGTCATTTTATAGATTTGATTAAAACACAATAGATGGCTCTGAATTAGATTTTTTTTGGAACTAAACGAATCAAAAAGAGATTTTCGAAAAAGTAACCATATTCAATCTTGTGGGACTGAATTGTATACTGTGGGAGTGAATTGTATTTTTGTACATCTGAAAATCTGAGTTTTGAATTTTAGAATTTTTTTTTTTAAACTTACTTGTAACATTTTTCTAGCTTCACAGAATACCTTCCAATCCAAAAACTACATTTTATTTGCAGTAGTTTACAGAACTACAATTTGAAATTAAGTAAATGCAGAATTTAAGGAAAGTTTATTAAGACAAACTTTCAATGTTGGCTTTGTGTCATGATGATCATAGATAAAGTCTTCAAGTTGGAAGATTCAAGGCCTTACAGAATCTTTCTCATTGTTTGTTTGAAAGATCTTTTTGACCTTCTTTCTCCATAACACTTGGCTTTTTGGTAAATCATATCCCACACAGGACACCAAACTTGCATCACTGGAGAGGAATATTCGAGACCTGGAGGACGAGATCCAAACGATGAAGACAAATGGCCTTTTGCACACAGATGGCAGGGATGGAGACTTAAAACAGATGGAAGTCTATAAGAACCACTCAAAGTTCATGAAGAACAAGGTAAGAATAGACTCTCTGCACAGAGAGACTGATGGAGGAATGGGTGGACAGATAGGTACTTTCATCTAACAACTACATTTTTCAGTAGCTTATCTTTTTGTAGAATGAAACAAATTTTGTCAGCCTGTTTTGCTCAAGCAGCTTTGGAGCTGAGCAAATGGAGGGAATCACTAAATGTCCTAAAATGTCCTTTGTCATATGCAGTACAAAGATGGGCTGTGTCTGTAATAACCCCCATACCCTTATACAATATATTGCACTATTTGAAGGAACGGCCACTTGTAGTGGTTTTGAAACCACACAGGACATCATCAAGTGCACTTATTCACTCCTATAATGTACCTCAATAATGAATGTACAACCAATGTATGACTTGCTGAATGGTTTGCTTCTAGAGAATACCCACTCCACTGCAAGCATCACGCTGAATTAATTGCCACATCTAGCTAAAAGATGCTGCATGTTGCACTTTCTGCAAACTCAGTGTCTGAATTTGCTCGCTCGTTTTCATTCACTCGGTGAGTGGACTATATTAGTGGAGTAATGTAGATAATAGTAAATGAGGGATTTTCAGATATATCCTCAGATTCATTGAGATTCAATTCTACAAAAAAGTCAAATCACATTTACTTATATAGTGCTCTTCACGGTACACTGTGGCTACATCCAAAATTGCATATTTCAAAAAAGATTCCTGTACCCTTACGAAAAAGAAGTTTATTCAAGTGTGCTATTAGTATACTTCTTTTAAACTAAAAACAGGAAAGTATGCTTTTAGTTAACGTTTTATGTACTTCTCAGAAATGGGGTTTATGTACTCCTCAGAAATATACTTAATATGACACTTAAGTATACTTGACTTATACTTGCAAAAAGTATAAATATATTTGAGCTATACTTGTGCTCCTAGAATCCGTGTTTTCTTTATATATGGTAGAGGGCGCTAGTACACATCTTCTGCACAAAATTTCCAAAAAAAAAAACAAGTGAAGAAGAGAAAAAGAAACAACAGACACTAACACATGTAATCTAACATGATCATCTGACATGGAACAGCATCAAAACTGTAACGTTATGGAATAAAATGTCGACCGATGAAGAGGTAATAATGACTGTCAAGATTTGGGGTGTTGATCGACTCCATCTACGTTTTGATTATCATTCTGAATCCAATTCAAAGTCTTTTTTCAGCTTTTTGTTCAAAATGTTCTATATTTTTTATGAAATTTACCCACATTAATGTGTTTAAAAAAAGAATGCATGAAGCTAGAATAAAATGTTTTTGTTTACAAGCAGATACCCTGTTCTTTCTTTGGATGTTTTGTATGTTCAGATATTCATATAACAAAAAAATATACAAATTAAAGCCTAAATAGAGACATAGTAGTATACTTAAAGTATGATGTAAAGTTCACTTAAAGAAAACTTATGAGTATACTTGCAGTATAAATCTACTGAACTAGTAGTTTACTGAGACTATACTTCAAAGTATACAAAGTATTTAATTAGTAAACCATCAGTATACCTATAAGTTCACTTTTAGTATAATTGCTGTACAAACTACAGACATAGAGGTAAACTAGTTGTGTACTCAAATTTTGCTACTGTTATACTTAAATTATACTTAAAAGTATACTTTTATACACTAGAAAGTGGGCCAATTTAGTCCCAATGAGTATTGAAACAGTAAACTTACAAGTATACTACTAGAACACTGATATTTGTATACTTGCTACATAATGTATACTTAAAAATATATTTGAACTTTACTTGAGTATACTTAATAAAATAAACTTGAAGTAAACATAATTTGGTAAGGGTAGCTCAAACAGCAGCGCATCGCACTAGCAACGCCAAGGATAAAAGTGACGTGACGTGACGTGTGGGCCAACTATGGTAACCCATACTTGGAATTTTCCTCTGTATTTATCCTATCCAAGATAGTGCACACACAGAACAGTGAGTATTAAACAGTCAATCAATCCTGTACAAATGATACAGAATGCAGTGGCACGACTGATCTTCAACAAGCCCAAAAGAGCCCATGTTACACCTCTCTTTATCTCCTTGCACTGGCTACCGGTTGCGGCTCGCATCAAGTTCAAGACATTGATGCTTGCATATAGAACAGCCACAGGCTCAGCACCTGCCTACTTCCACTCACTACTACGAATCTACATCCTCTCCAGAAGTCTGAGATCCGCTAGTGTGCGACGCCTCGTGGTACCATCACAGAGAGGCTCAAAATCACTTTCCAGAACATTCTCATTCACCATTCCTGGCTGGTGGAATGATCTTCCCACCCCTATCCGAAATGCGGAATCCCTGCAATTTTCAAGCGACAGCTGAAAACTCTTTCGAAGCTACTTGATTTCATCACCATAAAAAATGCTTTCTCTTTATTTATTCCTTCTCTTTCTAGCTTGTACATATTGGAACAATGTCTAAAACTTGGCATTACAAGCACTTCCTGTGTCTGTTTGCCTCTTTAAGAAGAACCGCATTATGTATCTCCAAATTGTAAGTCGCTTTGGATAAAAGCATCTGCAAAATGACTAAATGTAAATGTTAAGAAATAGAATGTTACTCCACACTCTCAACTCAATGCTTCACAAATCTGACTGCTGATACCTACTACCAGCAAAAACTACCAACCACAAACTACTTCTACATAATTTTGGAATCACAGCAACACAGCTTTAAGACCACTCCATCCTCTTTTGCTGGTTCCAGGCAATGCATTTGGACAGCGCAGATGAAGATTATTTCAACCTGCAATTGTTCAGTAAGACAGCATTTGAGCAGGTCGCCTACTACTGGCTAAACAGCAGTTCTACCTTCATGTTTCTGGACAACAATTCTGGACAGAACTCCTTCTTTACACCTACAGTATTGCCGGTATAATGATCACATTATGTTCGTTCATTTGTGTCAGAAGAAAACTGGTCACCCTGCTATGTTCAATAATTGAATGTATTGTTCAAAAATCTGATCATGAAAATGTGTTGTTTTTATTACTTTCAAAAGTAAAAATGTGATAATTAACAAACAAATCTAAACTAACAAATTCCAAATAATATAATTTGCAGAGATCAAGGATGAGACAGGAAGGCAACATGCAGAACACTAGTTGTCTCTCTAGTAATGTCACAGATTTATCTCTCTAGTAAATTTGTTTTTTAAATGTTTTCCTAGTTCTAGATTATGTTTCCCCCCTCATTGTGTTAACATGTTATTTATTGTTAATTGTCTGTTTATTTGTCTCTATGTCTCAGACTGATTTGCTGAAACAGGACGTAGTAAAGAAAGAGTCTGAGTTGATGGCACTGCAAACTAAGCTTGACACAATGAGCAATCAAAACTCGGACTGCAAACAGCACATAGAAGTCCTGAAGGAATCTCTCATAGCCAAAGAACACAGAGCTAATATCCTTCAGGCAGAGGCAAGTATTTCCATAAAACATAAATGTACACACATCTGTCACACTTTTCACACCCATAGACAACAGCATTTGACTGTGGTGTCCTTGTTATTTCGATATCATAATCTTCAGCTTGCCCTTTATTGGGACATAATCTCTAAAGCTCACATGGACTACTCAAATGGAACATGGAGTTTGAACGTATTTTCTGTTGTTACATGAAATAAATATGTAAATATATATATATATATATATATATATATATATATATATATATATATATATATATATATATATATATATATATATATAGTATGGGGGGGGGGGGTGCAGTGTTATTGTAAATAGGGAGAAGACATTGTTAAGATCATGTTATCAGTAATTACTTTTAAATAGAAAGAACACTGAGTCTGAAAATGCGGTTGAGGGCAAAGTACCATAATATGAGATATAAGATTTTTGAGATATGAGATATGATGTGTTTTGTTTTTCCATATCACAGTGTAGCAGCTATGCAAATAGACACTGTCTATAATTGAATGGTGTACCTCTCAGGTGAAGAGTAACCTAACCCTCAGTTCTCACATTCTCACTGCATTTTTAATAGCCTGAAATGCTGTAACCTGCATGCCCTGCCTATATATTGGACTTGAATATATGTGTCTTTTAAAATTAACAATACCCATCCTAAATGATATAATGAATAGTTTTAACAGCACTATATCACTCAATTATTTACCTGAAAAACAGGTGTGCAGGAATTTCTGGGAACTTTCTGAATCATAACTCAGAGGGGAAAAAGTCATTAAACTATCCTTTTTCAGCAGGGGCATTCAGAGAACATTGAGGGCATATGTTAGGGCCATAGATTTTACTATGACCTAAAATCACTAAAAGCTACCAATTTACACCATTGTTATAAGACAAGATAGTGTTTTTTTTTTTTTTTTTTTTTTTCAGAGCATTCTGTCAGCTTTTTGAAGTGAAATCATTCAGAGTCTAAGTGACTTGCATCCAGACACATACTATTCCCAAAACTAACTAAACCCAGACACCTGCCTGCCATCTGACAAGAAGTGTCCCTTCTTCCAGGCCCTCAAAGAGAATTATATGTACAAACATAAATGATATGAATTAAAATAAAAGAGCATGTCCTGAATGACAGACTGGTCTAACAGCACTGTCAGAAAAAATAATGAGACCTCTGAGTAGTCCCAAATCTTGGGACCACTCAAATAAATAAATAAATAAATAAATAAAATAAAATTACTTGAAGATTACCATTGTTAGGTTTGAATTTCCTCTAAAGGACAGTTTGTCATTAGGTGGATGCTCTACGTCTACGTCTGGATGAGCGAGAGTCATTCCTAAACAAGAAGATCAAACAGACCCAGGATCTCATAGAAGAGAAGGGAACACTAAACAGTGAGATGTGTGACCTGAAGGATATGCTGGAGGTCAAGGAGAAGAAGATCAACATCCTGCAGAAAAAGGTACACCAGGCATATTTGAAATGTACCAGTGAGTATCAAAGTACCCCACTTATGCACTTAATGATGAGCATTTTGTCCCCCTCAAAAGCAGTTTTACAAACTGATTTTTTTATTCAACAGTAGCTGACTGTACTAAGACCAACATCTGTAGAAAGCCACATAATACACAGCTGTTGAAAACTGATTGGCAATATGATTAAATATATTTATGTATGTCCATTTGTGCAGCCATAGCAGAATGTTTCATATGCTTTCTGCAGGATGTCTGTGTATTAGTAGCAAGACCAGCCAGATCAAACATAAAACTTTAGCATCATTAACACACTAAAAGTTTATCCTGAGAGTTGTCATCTTAGGCGGCTCGAGGACCTTTCTGTTTAGTGAATCTCACGTCAGTCAGGCGAGCTATAATACATGTAGTTCTACTGTTATATTTAGCTGTACAACATAAAATGTTTGTGCTTTCTTTTTTTTGCATGATGATAAATTGTATTTTTTATGTAATTAACTTCAAAATCATCAGGTGTATCAGAGAGTTTGTGACTCGTTTGACTTGTTTGACTGACATAAATAGAGTGACTGCTCTTTAAAGCATCGTGCATGGTTATTTAACCATTATTGTTGTTAGGTTGTTAAGTTGTTAGGTCAGTTAATCTTTGGCTTTTTTTTTAAACAATGGAGCATTCATCAAGACTACAACTTCAGTTGCTACTTAAATTGACCATTTGTTGACATTGTCAAATAATGACAACAGCTCCAATGAAGCGAGTTGGCTGTTGAATTATGGGAGTTTTGTAGATGGATGTATAGGGAATATAGAGATAATTGAAATGGGTATAGTGAGATGTTGACCTGGGTATGGTGTTTTGTGAACGGTGGTATGGATTTAAAGATGTGCTCCGCTCCTATCTACCACACATGACCAAGCATCTTATAAAGCCTTTGTGAAAGATAGCTTTTCAAAAGCATTAGAATGATGCTGCCTAGGTGGGGATCGAACCAGAGTCTCTGCTGCCCTACGTGTCAGATGTTTCCAACTGAACTCCCAAACAATTGAACCCAAGAGCAGAAGAGCAATGAACCAGGATACTTGAGTATATCAGACATAAAGGGTTAGACACAGGACAATTGAATCAAAGCTAAAGGTGCTTCTCAATATGTCTCCTCATTTCCTCGCTCCTCCGTCCTCCATCCTAGAAACCAATCAAGCTTTAGCCATCTTGTAGGACATCTCAATTCTCTGATTGCACCACGAGAAGGCTTTCTGAGGAGTCATGAACAAAGATACACAGGTATATCCTTTGTGGAAGTGTTTTATCCATTAAGCGTGACGCACGTAAATTCTCCTCCCCTTCACATCTGCACAAAGTGCTATGGCAGAAAATACAAACACACATAGATGTGAGTATTAAGCATGAAGTTATTGTAAATGTGGGTTATATTTTGACATTGCCTTTAATTTCAAAGTATTACGTGTATTGTTCAGCACAGTTTAAATTACATTTATTTACGTCTCTTGATTTTAATAGCTTATTGCTTTTCATCTTTAAATTAATGCCTCTCATATTGGTTAATAGAGAACAGAGAATGACTTTAATGTAGGCCTGTGTAGTTAATTTGTTTTGTTGTGTTGATTACACTGTATATTTGTAGTTTATGCCTGCAGGGGTTTTTATCTCTAATGTTTAAGAATCCCGAAACGTAAGTTAAATCCAGCGGTGTCGGGTCATCATTAATCGATGACGTTTTAAAGTGACGTTAAAGGGAGCAAGGATGTATCATTTCACTTGATTAAACTCCCCCATCCTCGTGTCTTTTCCTTGAGTCCTTCCCTCACATCCTGAAGGGGTGGAGCTAAGACACAAGAAAAGGAAACGAGGATGCACAAATAAGAATTGAGAAGCACCCTAACAAACAAGGCACCGAGCAGGGTTTGGGTAATTGGCATCATCTGCAGGCTGTAAGTGCTGTAAGTGCAGGCATGGAGGGAGCATGGCATTCAGGCTCAAGGCTCTTGTCAGGAGGGGAATAGCAACCCAGACACGTGATCTTTATAGATTCAGGTGTCATGAAAGATCACATCTACACCGTGCTGTGGCTAATATTGCTAGCATTGCCAATGCTCTAAATTCAGCAGATAGAAGACAAAATAAATGCTTTATTGCTTGGTTAATCACCCATCCAATTGTTTTTGCATGCCAGGGATTGGCAATTTGAGGGAACACAGATGAGGATTCCAATTTAAATTCAGTAAATAAAATAATGAGCGCAAATCATCCCAGTGCTAAAGTCATCGTTGGCTCGCAAGGGATAACTGAGTAGCGAGTTATTCTGTAATTTTGGTGTGTTTACTGCTGTAACATCTTAATTTTCCACCAGGGATCAATACAATCTATTCTCTGCTTGTTCTCTGTCCATTGACAGTTTAGGAGACTTCATGGATATTAGGGCTGTTTAATAACCTTTACTTCTGATCTCTCTGAGACACACATAAAATAAACAAATAAAATAACATAAATTGATATTATAAGGGCCACTCATTAGCCCAACGATGGAATCCAACAGCATGAAGGTATAATGCGTGTAGGTATTTTATCTAATCTTATGTAAAGTTTAACTAAATTATGAGGATTCAGTATAAATTCGAATCTGGCTCCATGTTTAATCTGACTCCAATTTCAAGTGATCATTAAATTTAGATTTAGGAACTAATCTCACACATTGGTTATGTATTATTTAAGATATCTGATTATTTTGGATATCCCGTACTTCCAATTATCTTTCATTAGGGACCTGATGACACACAGTTTTATGACGGCTGTGTCATGTATCTCACAATCACAAATTCCCCAGTCTGATTTTAGTCGGAGGTTGTGGGTTGACTAATAAGTCGGCCGACTACTGCTTGCTCTTGGCAAAAAGTATTGTTTAGTTAGCCTCTTTCATACAACTTGCTAAATCAGTGATAGACAGAAATAAAAAGGTTTCTGATGCAATGCCTATTGCTCCATTCATTTGTAAGGGAAACAGGTCAATTTAGCTCAAAGGGAATCATTTAAGATTTTAAAGGGAATTTGAACAGAATCACTGTTTCACGGCTGGTCACTGAAACGGCCAGCGATTCACTGAACCAGCCGTTAACATCAAATCTGCGCTGGATATTAATATCCAAAGTATAGTGAAAACACTATTAATTAGCACGGCAACAAGATCGGCAGTTTAAGACATTAACTTGTGAGCACAAAACACAAGATACTTCTCTTTTCAATATAAATAAGGCTTTATTAGATAAATCTAAGACATATAAACTAATCTAACACATAAAGCACATGCACTCACACATTCACACAAGTTGCAGGAGGATAGAACGTTTGGAAAGAGTGAGTTTAAGAGAATGAAAATGTGAAATCCCAAGTTTACAGCAATACGTGAAATTGCATAGACATGAACAACCATTTAATCACTTAATTAAGCCTCGCGTTGAGTTCATCAATGAGGTTAAAATTATATTAGATAACACCAGTACAGATCAGAGTCTGGAGGTACGTTACTTGTGATGCCTGTGTAACGGGGTTCCCTTTGTTGTCGCTGAAAAGGGGGTTTCCCGAGGTTGCTGATTGGCTGGAAGTTCAGTAGTCGTTGAAGTGACGTCTTGGGAAGCCCGTGGTTGGGCGTAGGCTGAAGATGTGGAGTTGTGGGCTGGCTGAAGTTTCAGATGGGCACTCGAGGTCAGACTCGGAGACACGGCGTTACAAAACTTAACTCAGAACACGAAACTCTCAAACGGAAAAGAAAAGAAGTAAAGTTTGACGAGACTAGGTGGTGTTTCTTCTCATCGTGGCTAAGTGGCAGCAGGCGTGCAGGCCGAAGCACGCTGGAACGGCGCTCGAAGAACGCTAAAAGTGATGACAAAGCATGACTAAAAGCAAAGGCTAAAAGCCGGCATGACTGATAGCGCAAGCTAAAAGCAAGCTCAAAGCTAAAAGCTAAAAAAAACTAAAAGCATGACTAAAAGCTTAAACTACAAGCAAAGCTAAAAGCATAATTTGATGGTGTCCTGAGTATTTAAACTGGCATTTTGGCCACACCTCAAATGTTGTCTTGACCAATTAGATACTGTCTTTTCTCAGGGTGTTGCATTGTCTGTCCCACCCATTCATAAATCATATGTTATCTTATCAAGCTCGTGGTCCGAATTTTCCCGCTCTTGCAGTGTATAATTTGGACATTATTCCTATAACAAGAATATGATACATTTGACAAATAACTGATGGTCAGAAACGTTTCAAGCAAGAATATTCGAACACACACATACTAAACATGAATATGATCCCTTAAGCTATTCAAGAGTTATTTAAAAAGACATACACAATAAGTGATTAGAAACATTAAAATCAAATGTGTCGGTTACATGGTTGATATGGAGTTAAGCAATGGCCTGATATCCATTTAGAAGTCTTTTTTGAGTTCATTTTGGTGCCTGTATGCATTGGAAGGCATTCTCTGTGCCATTCTGGGGAGTAAGGATATGTCCTGTGGAGACCAAGAGGGGTTAACAGGTCTCCTTAGGAATTTCAGTCTGGTTTTGCTAGGTGGGGGGAAGTCAATCCAACGATCTTGTTTTCTCTGTCATGGCTTTACATGTGAGTGTCAGACTGTCCATCTCTTCGATTACTTGCCCCCAAATTAGACAATCTCTTCTTCGAATTGAAATTGTCAATAATTGTTCTAATGGTGTTAATGTTGAAAGCTGTTCTGTGAAAGAGTTGGTCGGTTATCAGACTGTGGTGCTGGGAGTTGATTTACAACATCCTGCCTTTCTGTGGAATTCGGCTCATGTTTCAACCAGGCTCCCGATCGAATCTTTAATTTGTCTGGTTAACGCTACACATTAATGAGCCTTGAGTTTGCTCTATCCTGGCCATAGATTTAAGGTAACATCAGCCTCCACATACTCTTTTATTCATAGTTTCATGAGAATCCAAAATAAATCCAACATAACATTTTATTTGTCAGGCAATAATGTACTATGGCAATTACATTATAAAATAACGAGAATCCAATTCAGAAATGATACATACATAACAAAATCTAAGAGAGAGAGAGATGTATACCTGACAGCAAAGAGAGTGTTCTGGGTGCAGAGCTCCAGAGATTTCACCTGCACTCTGGTTACAGAGTTTTCTGGTTACAGAATCCCAGTGACTATTTTGCCTTTTAAATACTCAGACCACAACAATTAATTCTTTAACTCTAAGTTGTAAAACACAGAAGGCTATTGGGTTGGTTGGAATCCCATGAACCAAGGCTTACATCTGGCCAGAGATAGGAAAACATTCACACCAGAGACCTTGTGAATGGCACACAGAAAATACAGATTTGTGAGACTCTTCCTCAGATTTAATCCTAAACTTGGTAAAACAATTATCTTTATTTAAAATAGGTTTCAAGCCTCTCAAATTCAAAATGTTTACTGTGACATTTACAACACCAAGGTCATGGATTCCCAAGGAATGGACATATTAGTAAACTATTGTATACATCGCATATACTGTAAGTTTGGATATAAGGATCTACAAAATGCATCACTGTCATGTAAATGAAGACAACATGTTGCTTCTCCTTTGCATAAAGGTGATTGTCAACAATCTCTGTCATACAGGTTGCCAGAAATTCCCTATTCTCACTGAAAATCAGTGATATCCAGATATTTTATTGCTATAAATTGCTCCCACTGCCTTTCATTTGAAGAATGATATCAATAACACACTTCTGAATGTGATTTCAAGAGGATTTGCTACAAATTGGGGCAGCTTAGACCGGTCATAATCTTGACTCTTTCGGCTGTTTCAGTGGTAAATCTGCATATATAACTGAAGCCAAACAATCTCAATTTAAACAAAAATGCTGTCAGTTTAGAGTCCTGCAGAGAAAGGCTCATTTTTAACACATACAAATGCAATGCACTCCCAGGCCCACAGACGCTCTAAATTACTACCAAATTCACATTTATTAAATTTGGATCACATCTTATCCACAGACAGTTGGCAGTTGACACATGTAGTACAGAACTTGAAGAATGTATTATCTGAATACATTATACAAAGAACTGTAAGATTACCCAGGCATGGTATGTGAAATGTTTTCTGCCATCCCACAATTTTTTTGTTTTTTTAATGGTCTTTTCTTATAGTAATCTAAAAAGACAGCTCACAGAATAGTTAAGCATGGTAATGAATATGACAATTGCAAAAACAGTGCTAGCAGTACCTCAAAAATAATTGGAATCAAATAATAACTATTGACCATGCCAAAAGAGTTGAAAAGAAAAGTTTTGAATGAGGAAATGAAGGGTTCAATTCTGGCTTTACTGGCAGAGGGAGAGTCAGGTTGCTTCTTTCCACACAAGGTCAAGCTGCAGACATTGGGGAAAATAAAGCTACAGACCAGCAGAAGGCCAAATCGACTCTCCGCTGACCAGGATGACTGCCAACTCATTCGAATGTCATTTAACAACTGTAGGATGACATCAAATGACCCTCAAAAAGTATGGCAACTGGCAGCTGAGGTGAAGTGCATGGTGAGGACTGGAGTAAGGTCACCTTCTCTGATGAGTCCAATTTTCAGCTTTGCCCAACACCTGGGCGTCTAATGGTTAAACGGAGACCTGGAGAGGCCTACAAGCCAGAGTGTCTCACACCCACTGTGAAATTTGGTGGAGGATCGGCGATGATCTGAAGGACGCTTCAGCAAGGCTGGATTAGGTCACATTCGTCTTTGTGAAGGGCGCATGAATCAAGCCATGTACAAGGTTGTCCTTGAACAAAACTTGCTTCCTTCACTGACAATTTTCCATAACTCTGAGGATTGTTTTTTTCCAGCAGGACAATGCTCCAAGCCACACAGCCAGGTCAATCGAGGTATAGATGGAGGACCACCAGATCAAGACCCTACCATGGCCAACCCAATCTCCAGACCTTAGCCCCATTGAAAACCTCTGGAATGTGATCAAGAGGAAGATGGATGGTCACAAGCTATCAAACAAAGCTGAGCTACCTGAATCTTTGCACCAGAAGTGTCATAAAGTCAGCCAATAGCAATGTGAAAGACTAGTGGAGAGCATACCAAGATCCGTGAAAGCTGTGATTGAGAATCAGGGTTATTCCACCAAATATTGATTTCTGAAGTTAAAACATTAGTATTGTGTCGTTTAAAAATGAATATGAACTTGTTTTCTTTGCATTATCTGAGGTCTGAAAACACTGCATCATTTTGTTATTTTGACCAGATGTCATTTTCTACAAATAAATGCTCTGAAATACAATGTTTAATTGGATTTTGGAGAAAATGTTGTTAGTAGTTTGTAGAATAAAACAAAAATGTTCATTTTACTCAAATACACATACCTGTTAAACCAAACGATCAAACAACTAGTTACTTATTAGTATGGATATTACTAGCATATTGGCTGTTTATAAGTACTTATACAGTACATATTAATGCCTTATTCTGCGTGACCGTATTCTAGATCTCTTAATCCACCCAATACCTGAACTTAACAACTACCTTACTAACTATTAATAAGCAGCAAATTAGGAGTTTGAGGCAAAAGTTGTAGTTAATAGTTAACAATGAGAATTAGACCTTAAAATAAAGAACTAACAAACAAACAAATAAAATTAACTTGTACAGCCACATTAGCTTTGCAAGCAGAGACAGATTTTTTTTTAAATCAATTTATATATTAATCATCAAAAATAAATAAATAAACAAATGACCATAATTACTGTAAACAAAATGTAAATACATAAATAAAATAATTGTTAATACATGTCTAATCAGTAATAAAAATGATTAAATATTAAAAGAAAAGATTTAAAAAGGATTGCACAGTAGGTGGCAGTATCCACTAAGAATGTAACTTGCCATTAAACATAAGCAGAATGTCTTGCTTCTTCTTAGTGTCCATTTATGTGGTGACTCCTGTATTGTTGTGCTGAGAATGTCTTTGTGTCTTCATCGAGAACATACTCTGAGCTGACTGAACTTAATCCTAGCTGTGTTTTTGGAATCAGTTATGAGCATTGTACATAGGTTTAGGATATGTTGGTAAGAGTGATGAATCTTTCCAACTAAAATTTCCTGAAATGAATGAATTAATAAATTAATGACACATTCATAGCTGACCACAGAGAAAAAATAGGCTACACACATTCTTCACTCAAGTAGACGTACATATACTCATGTTTAAAGTCCCCAAGAATGATTAAAACAGAGTCCGGGTGTTGTTGTTCTGTCTCTGTGATCTGATCAGTGAGTTTCTGTAAAGCCAGGCTCACGTGCGCTTGTGGAAGGATGTAAACACTAACGAGAATGAACGAGTGAAACTCCCGCGGCGAATAGAACGGAAGAGTGTTTCTAGATCTGAACAGCACATCTTCTTTAACACGGTTACATCTGTACACCACCTTTTGTTGATGTAAAAGCATGTCCTGCCGCCGTGCTATTTCCCCATTAATTCTGCGTCACGGTCCGCTCTGAACAGCTGAAAGCCCGGCTGTCTGGAATGGCATCGTTTAGCCAAGTTTCCATGAATCACAGAGCAGCAGAGTGTGAGAAATCCTTATTTGTCCGGGAGAGCAGAAGGAGTTTGTCCGTTTTGTTGGGTAAACGAAAATGTCCAGCAAAACATCAGAATAGTCGAAAACCAGTAATATATCAGGTGATGTGTGGTGCCGAATGTCCAGCAATTCGTCTCTGGTGAAACTGATTGCAGGAATATAACTAAAGACAGGACAAACTAACAAAAACACAAAAACAACTGCAGAGCATGTCACGGAGGCCGCCATCTTGTATTGGCGCCAGGTAATACAGTAAACCTATGGTTGCGACAATATATGGTTTATCTGTGTTCTTCAAGCATCACAGGTATTTTTTTTTTTTATAAGAATAAAGTATTTAAAATGCAATGTTAATCATTGTATAGAAAACTGTAAAATAGTATGATTTCTGCCTAATTCTCTGATATAAAACCTTGTCAGATCGCAAAAGAAAGTTATTTAAAACATACAACTGATGTTATTAAGTGAATTTGGACTAAAACCATGCCATTAAATGGTCTCTTTGTTGGACAGCAGGTTTGTAAACAGACTCACACAAAATGCAAAACTGTATCGCACACATGCTACTGTGGTAAATGTATTCATCGGGGCTTTGGGAATGTCTCTATTCTCTGCCATTTCGACATCACTAACTCTCTCTGTCTCATCCATAACATGAGCCATTCTTCTTGCTCCCTGGGAGCTTCATAGACTACCCTACATCTGTGGTGGTGATAGGAAATGATACGCCAATGAGGGGTCAGGTTTTTGGTATTACATTAGGTTGAAAAAGGTGCGCAATAACAAGAAATAATCTTGATCATCCCACCAAATACAAGTTAAAATTAAAATAACGAGTCTGGATTCAAAATGTAAGAAGTAGAATGTACAGATATTTGTGTAAATAATGTAAGGATTGAAAGTAAATAGGTGTCAGAAAAATTAATTGTAAATTACTGATTTCAGAAAAATCTACTTGTTACTCTAACTTGTTACTTCCAATTTCTGATCAATCAATCAATCAATCAATCAATCAATGCACACACTGGGGTTGTTGTTCTAGGTGTTCAACAAAGTGCTTCCATCTTTTTCACCTGGAACTATACATCAGTCAATTTTCATCTGGAAACACAGATGTGAAGGCTTTTGTTATGAGTTGCCAGCTTTGAACCTTTCAAGAAAAGCAGGAGATGCTTGGGCCAGTGACCACTAGAGGTGGATAACCGTTTAGGCAGGGGTGTCAAACTCAGTTCCTGGAGGGCCAGAGCCCTGCAGAGTTTTGTTCCAGCCCTGCTCCAACACACATACCATGTAGTTTTCAAATAAGCCTGAAGGACTTGATTAGTTTGATCAGGTGTGTTTAATTAGGGTTGAATCTAAACTCTCCAGGGCTCCGGCCCTCCAGGAATTGAGTTTGGCACCCTGCATTAGGAGAACCTGGACTCTGTGCACACTAAAACAGGGAGGTAACACTGCACTTCTACATGGCTTTTGTAGCTTTTTGGTAATGTATTAAGAGTTAATGAACGGAATGCAGGCCAGTGTAGAGTAAGGGAGCATGAATGCATTTTGTCTTTTGCAGTGTTCAAAATAAGAAAGTTTTGTATTTTATTGCAACAGTGCACTTATTCCATGTCTATCAGTTATGTTTGAATTTTTGTAGTATGAATAAAACTAAATATTGTCACCTGTACTGCAATTCAGTGGGTTGCATGTTCTATTAAATAGTGGGTTAACATCAAGGAAGATAATCAACTGTAAGTTGCAGAAACATACAAAACTCAGAAATACTTGGCAATGGTGATTATTTCTCTCTTTGTCTCTCAGGCTGAGAACCTGCAGGAGCAGTTAAAAGACAAAAACAAACAGTTGGACAGTTTGGGTGACAGAATGACGTCTCTGCAAGCTGACTCCAGCAACACGGACACAGCTCTCATTACACTGGAGGATGCTCTCTCTGAGAAGGTGCTGTATATATGCGAGAGAACAAGACAAAGAGCATCAGTGTGCTCATTTATTTACTGTCAGTTGTTACATCATACAAATAAACATCAGACACCATAAGGCAGGAGTGTCAGATCCTGCTCCCAGAGGGCCATTTACTTTCAGGGTTTAGCTATAGCACATCTACCTGTAAGATTCTAGTCATCCTCTATTAGTTTAGGTGTGTTTAATTAGGGATGGAGCTATTTTGATGGAAGGTATCCCTCCAGGAGCAGGATTATACACCCCTTCCACAAGACAATTGGTATCTGGCAGGGATATTTATTTAAAAAAAAAAAAAAAGTCATTTCAAAAAGCAAAAGTGTGCCCTGTCACTGGTGCTGCTGGATGTGGGCGTCCAGGAATTCTGCAACTTTTGAAAAAAAAAAAAAAATAGGTTTTAATGTCAGATCGTTTCCCAGCTTTAATTTAGACAATTTCAGATTTCAAACTACCACAGTCTTGGAGGAATGGAGCTCCATTCTCAGCTGCTGCCATTTTAGTTCTTAATCAAAAATGGATAAAAAAAAAAAAAAAAAATCTGTATACAAATGACTAACCACTACTTTCTTTTCTGCAACAGACAGAAGAGGCAGAAATGTATAAGAAGGAAAATAAGGAACTGAAAAGCCAACTTGTCTCCCTACAACAACGTCTCTCAGGGAAAGAGGTATGTGAGTAGAAATGTCAGAAAACACCTAAACCTGGTTCTCAAACTTCACACCAGTCTCATTTGCTGCTTTCTAAATGTCATTGTTAGAATGTTTGTGTCTGACACATCCAGACACTCACAAACATGTTGTTCAGGTCATGTTTGTAAATGTGTTGGTGTTGGCCATTTCCTGTGACACAGACACCATCAGGGGCAAACTGGCTAAAGGGATGCACCTCATTTACTCAGAATTTCAGTCCAAAGACCTGCATTGCTATCACTAAGCAACTGCTCAACAGTTTAACCTGGGGTTATAAAACACACCATGGCGTCACAATTACATATGACATGAATGCTGTATATTTACATTTCTGCTGATTATATTCCATCCATGAGATGTAATCAAAATACAAAATAAAGATAGGTATTCTCTTACACTTTTCTATTTAACACTAACTCAGGTAAATCACACAGTGGCTCAAGTTTTCGTGTTTTGTCATAGAGAGAGAGAGAGATGAGGTGAGAATCTAACCACAGCCTGTTTATTACAAATGAAGAAATTATGCAGGTAACACAATCCAATGGAAACTGTAAACGCAACAGCTCAGTCAAACGTGTGCATTTAAATACTTTCTGTGGGTGTAATTAATTCTTAGGGACTGCTCAGTATCACAGTCCCTTGGTGTGGTTAATATTACCTCCAGTAATACTTAGCTTTGCTAATTCTTAACTATACTTTATAAATGTCACCATCTTTCCTTTGCAAAATCTGTCCTTATTGTTCATCATGCTTGGACAATCTGTTAGAGAATGTTTATTTTATGTTATCTTGAGAATACAGACATCAGTCTAGGAAACAAAAATCTTCTTGCTTTTTGACATGGTGCCACATATAGATGAGGTGCAGTTTCCCAAAAGCAGCAGTCATAAAGAGTCCTGAGTCTTAAACAATCCTGAGACTTTACAACGTCAATAACAGTATCAGCATGTACTGTATGAAGTTATAGCACACAGGCCTCTGCATATTTATTGTACCAACTTTTTATTTATTGTTTTGTCACAGTTATCAGTAAGATCATGTTTAAATAATAATAATAAAAAGTCACTAGGTAATAAAAAAAAGTCTTACAATTTATTATTTAAGTTTACATTTTACTTTATCTACAATCGTGGCCAAAATTTTGAGAATTACATAAATATTAGTTTTCAAAAAGTTTGTCAGAATTAGTGGGTTTTTGTTTGTCCACCCGCCTCTTGAGGATTGCATTGTTCTTCACCAAACTGTTGTTGGGTTGTTGGAAGAAGTTGCTGTTGGAGGGTGTTTTGGTACCATTCTTTATTCATGGCTGTGTTTTTGGGCAGAATTGTGAGTGAGCCCACTCCCTTGGATGAGAAGCAACCCCACACATGAATGGTGTCAGGATGCTTTACTGTTGGCATGACACAGGACTGATGGTAGCTCTCACCTTTTCTTCTCCAGACGAGCCTTTTTCCAGATGCCCCAAACAATCGGAAAGGGGCTTCATCGGAGAATATGACTTTGCCCCAGTCCTCAGCAGTCCATTCACTATACTTTCTGCAGAAGATCAATCTGTCCCTGATGTTTTTTTTTGGAGAGAAGTGGCTTCTTTGCTGCCCTTCTTGACACCAGGCCATCTTCCAAAAGTCTTCGCCTCACTGTGCGTGAATATGCGCTCACACCTGCCTGCTGCCATTCCTGAGCAAGCTCTGCACTGGTGGCACTCCGATCCCACAGCTGAATCCTCTTTAGGAGACGATCCTGGCGCTTGCTGGACTTTCTTGGAGGCCCTGAAGCCTTCTTTACAAGAATTGAACCTCTTTCCTTGAAGTTCTTAATGAACCTATAAATTGTTGATTTAGGTGCAATCTTAGTAGCCACAATATCCTTGCCTGTGAAGCCATTTTTATGCAACGCAATGATGGCTGCACGCGTTTCTTTGCAGCTCACCATGGTTAACAATGGAAGAACAATGATTTCAAGCATCACCCCACCTTTTAACATGTCAAGTCTGCCATTCTAACCCAATCAGCCTGACATAATGATCTCCAGCCTTGTGCTCGTCAACATTCTCACCTGAGTTAACAAGATGATTACTGAAATTATCTCAGCAGGTCCTTTAATGACAGCAATGAAATGCAGTGAAAGGGTTTTTTGGGATTAAGTTAATTTTCTTGGCAAAGAAGGACTATGCAATTCATCTGATCACTCTTCATAACATTCTGGAGTATATGCAAATTGCTATTATAAAAACTTAAGCAGCAACTTTTCCAATTTCCAATATTTATGTAATTCTCAAAACTTTTGACCACAACTGTATAAGTGCATTATTTTAAACGTTTACAGAAAAGCTGTTTCTTCAGCTGCTTTTTGAAGGATGTGATGCTTTTATCAGTTCAGGTGGAGGTTGGCAGCTCATTTCACCAGTGAGGAACAGAGAAGGCAAAGGTTTTGGAGAGTAAATTTTTTTTTCTTGTTGTGAAGGAACAGCAAAGCGTCACTCATTCAGTGACCAGAGCATACATTGGTGAGTTTAGGTAGGGAGTAGTGTTAATTTTGTCAGGCCCTTTTTAATTTAGTATTAGTTAGGGCCCGAGCACCACGGTGCGAGGACCCTCTTGGAATTGCTCTGTTACTTCTTCTTCTTCTTCTACTTCTTCTTCTCCAAAGTGAATTGCATTTTTGAGGGCCTAAACATGCTCCAAAACTCACAAAACTTTGCACACTCATCAGAACTGGCGAAAATTTACATCTGATATAGGTTTCAGAAGTGGGTGTGGCAAAATGGTTTGATAGCGCCACCTGTAAAATTTTAACGGAGTGTGCCTCGAGCTACGTTTTACGTACATGCATGAAAATCGGTACACACGTGTAACACACCATTACCTACAAAAAAGTATCTCAGTATAAAATCCAAAACTCAACAGGAAGTATGTTATTTTGAATTTCCTGTACAATTTTTGTGCAGTTTTTGCCATTTCCATGCCTCGTACTTTGACAAACTCCTCCTACAATTTTAATCGGATCATCTTCAAATTTGGTTCAGATGTTTCGCCTTGAAACAGGAAGTTGCTGTAACTCAGGCAAGCAATGTCCGATCTGCCCCAAACTTCACATGATTGATAAGAGTTCTGTCCTGAACAAACACCCATGCCCAAATTCCGTTATAGTCATAGCGCCAGGAAGTGACATAGTTAACACTGTTATGGACTCCTGGAAACATATTAAAAAGCATCAACAAGTGTTAAATAGACTGGCAACATGCTAGAAACATACTAAAACATGCTAGCAGCACTTAGCTAAGTGCTAAAGCATGCTATTAATGCAGTGAAACAGAAGGTTACTGTAACTCAGGCATGCAGTGTCCAATCTGCCCCAAATTTAACAAGTTTGATAAGAGTCCTGTCCTGAACACACCTACTTGCCCGTATTCAATTATAATCATAGCGCCACCTGCTGGCAACAGGAAGTGTCATGTTTAACACTTATATGGACTCCTAGCAGCATAATAAAAAGCATCAACAAGGGTTGAACAGGTTGCCAACATTCTAGAAGCATGCTAAAACATGCTAGCAACACTAAGCTAAGTGTTGAAGCATGCTATTAATGCAGTGAAACAGAACATAACTGTAACTCGCACATACAATGTCCAATCTGCCACAAACTTCACAAGTTTGATTAGAGTCCTGGCCTAAAGATATCTACATGCTCGTATTTGGTTATAGTCATAGCGCCACCTGCTTGCAACAGGAAGTGACATGTTTTACACTGTTATGCACTATTAGCAACACAGTAAAGTATGACATTGTGTGCTAAACATGCTAGAAATATTCTCAAACATGCTAGCAACACTTACTAAAGTGCAAAAGCATGCTATTAATACTATGAAACAGGAAGTTGTTGTAACTCATGCATACAATGCCCAATCTGCCTCAAACTTCACACGTTTTATAAGAGTCCTGGACTGAACACATCTAAAGGCCAATATTTAATTATAATGATAGCGCCACCTGCTGGCAAAAGGAAACATCTTGTTTCACACTAACTTAAAAATGCAATGCTTGATCTGCCCCAAACTTCACATGTTTGATAAGAGACCTGGCCTGAACTCATCTTAAGGCCAATATTAATATCAATATTAATTTATAATCATAGCGCCACCTGTTGGCAGCAGGAAATTTGTCACAAATATTTACCATTTTATAAGCATATTGCCCAACTTTCGCTGTTCTTCTATGGCCACGGGGTGGCTGTGAGCCCAGGAGCGAGGGGGCTTTTTTATCTGTTTTTGGATTTTTTTTTTTTGTTTTAGTGTAGTCTTTTAAATTAGTCTTAGTCCTGAGTCAAATGTACTTTTTAGTTATCATATTTAGTCAACCTTTTCCTGTTTTTGTTTAGTCAAGTTGGACTAAATGTCTGAGCATTTTAGTCTAGATTTAGTCAGTGGAATCTTAGTCACATTTTCATGCTGTATAATGGTTGAACTGCTAAAAAATTATTTTTGCTCAAAATTATAATCGTAATGATTGTTGTTATTTGAGAAATTATTTTTTGCATTTCATATATATATAAAAAAACAGTGAAATTCCTAATAGTAATTCCAATAATTCAAAATTGCAATATTTCTCTATTAAAACAACAGTGGTTGAATAAGTACATTTATTTAACAACCACAATCACAAAGAATATAGTCAAGATCTCATGACAGAACACAGACTGGCTGAATGACATTTTCATTTAAGCTGAACATCTCATATGGAGATTGATTTTTTTTTTGTTCGTTAAATGTAAGTTTTTGTTTTTTAAAACAGCCTATCGACCAAGCGGCCAGCTGTAGATAGTGAGTTTATTTGATCAATTTAGTTTTCTCAAATCATCACGACTTGCCTAAAATAAAATCTATAGATATAAAACAGCTGAAGCATATCTCAATGTTAGGTTAGTTTAAACATTATGAACCTATAAATTTGCACTGTTAGAGGCATACCAAATCGTTTGTGCAGAGATTGGAAGCTGAAGCAAGCTTTACAGGGCATGGAGGCATCAGTGCGATCACTTGCATTGGAAACATTTTAAAATATGCCAAATTTTTTGCTCATAAAGAGTAATACAGCATTCAGAAAAGGGTCTACGTTTATTTGTGTGCACTTACAATATCAAAAAACTTTGTGCTTTTATAAAATAAAAAATAAAAATAAAAAACAGGATGGTTTCTGCAGTTTTGGTTTGGAGCAGGAGCACTTCTGATAAACCGAAACTCAGCGAATACTTGCCTCACTGACTTGATAAATATATCTATAGAAAGCTTTGAATTATTACTTTAAAATGAAATAATTCAAATAAAAAAACAAAAACTCTTTCAACAATTGTAGCGCCACAGGGTTGTGATGGAGTTCAGGTTGTGGCGTTTTCCATGGACCCCATATGTCGTTCGACATAACTCGTAGTAACCAACAGATGGGGATTGTCTCGGTTCCCTTTCAGTTGGTCACTCTCGACGTCACGTCGGTGACCGACTAATTGGGATATCACTTCGATAGACCAGTCTACTTCAAATGTAAACTTAACGAGCCAATGCACATTGGCATGCAATTATTGCATCCAGCTGCCACTGATCACAACGTGAGTATAAGATGGCAGCAGGTGCAATGCATAGCAGCTTTTCACTTCGAAGCCGAGAGACAGTATCGTTCTGCTTACCTCAACTGTGTCTACGGTGAACTGTGAGTTCAGCACCCTCTGGGAAGCTTCCTGGGTTGGCGAGACGACATTTCAGTGGAGGTCGTTCCAGTGTCGAGTGGATTGCACACTTCTGGCTGCACTACCCCCTGTCGTGTTGCAAGCGGCCATCTCCCCTGTGCGCCTCAGCACTAAAAGAGCATTTCCTAAGAGCAAATTTCCTCTAAAAGAGCTCCACGGGTGCGTCTTTATAAAGATGACGGATCGTCCTTATAAGGATGCCATTACACCCATGCGTTTCTGGATGCGGTTGTTACTTGGCACCGGGTGACGGTCACGATCGCTGCCTCACGTGTCTGGGTGTCAAGCACGCTGAGATGGCTTTCGTGGATGCGTCATGTTCTCATTGCGGGAAGATTACCATCTCAGAGCTGCGAACCAGGCTCCACTACCTTCATGGGGGTGGAGTCCCGCTGCCTCTGCTGAGTGAGCTCCTCACTCACCACCCTTGATGGTGGTGCAGCGAAGGGGTATTCGGGAATCCCGTCAGTGGAGTGGGTGGTAGCGATGCAATTGTGTCCTAAGTCCGTCTCCTTCTGGCATGGAGACCCGGTGATTCCTTCCCGGGCCTGTAGGCACTCGTCTGGTCTGACTGGCAGTGCCTATGCGGCTTGTGGGGAAGCTGCTTCTGCCTTACACACCATGGCGTTACTGCAGGTGCACCAGGCTAAGGCACTGAAAGACCTGCACGAGGGTGGTCACGATCCAGAAGTTATGAAAGAACTCAGAACTGCCACTGACCTCGCACTCTGAGCGACGAAGGTCACCGCGAGTTCCCTGGGTCGTGTGATGTCTACTCTTGTGGTCCAGGAGCTTGTGGGGAAGCTGCTTCTGCCTTACACACCATGCACTGACAAGGTCCGGTTCCTCAATGCCCCTGTTTCCCAGACTGGCCTCTTCGGGCGACGCAGTCGAGAGCTTTGCACAGCAGTTCTCGGCCGCCCAGAAGCAGAATGAGGCGATCCGACACATCCTACCCCGGCGGGCAGCTGCTGCCTCCACCCGGCCGCAATGCCCCAGCCTGCTCGTTGCCGAGGGTGGGCTCCCGCGTCCGCCTAGGGTGGGCTCTAGGGCGCGATAGAGCCGGTTCCTCCAGCCGATATGAGGACGGGGTTTTACAGCCCTTACTTCATTTTACCCAAGAAAGGCAGTGGGTTACGACCGATCTTGGATCTGCGAGTTTTGAACCGGGCCCTTCATCATCTACTGTTCAAGATGTTGAGATTGCAGCGATTGACCTGAAGGACACGTACTTTCATGTATCGATCCTTCCACGCCACAGACCTTTTCTGCGGTTTGCGTTTGGAGGACGGGCATATCAGTACAAGGTCCTGCCCTTGGGGCTGTCCCTGTCTCCCCGTGTCTTCATGAAAGTCACAGAGGTGGCTCTTGTTCCCCTCAGAGAGCAGGGTGTTCGCATTCTCAACTATCTAGATGATTGGCTGATACTAGCACAATCTCTGGATCAATTGTGCGAGTACAGGGACCTGGTGCTCCGGCACCTCAGCCTGTTGGGCCTTCAGGTCAACTGGGAGAAGAGCAAACTCTTGCTGACGCAGAGGATCTCTTTTCTCGGTATGGAGTTGGATTCGGTCGAACAGACAGCACGCCTCACAGAGGAACCTGCACGGTTGGTGCTACCCTGCTTGAATACATTTAAGGGCAGGACAGCGTTCCCACTGAAAATTTTTCAGAGGCTCCTGGGGCATATGGCAGCTGCAGCAGCACTTACACCGCTCGGCCTGTTACATATGAGACTGCTGAAGCACTGGCTTTATGGCCGAGTCCCGAAGTGGGCGTGGAAACGTGGCACTCACCGGGTCCAAGTTACACTGGCCTGTCACCAAACCCTCACCCCATGGTCAGATCTTGTGTTTCTCCAGGCAGGGGTGCCCCTAGAGCAGATCTCCAGGCATGCTGTGGTTTACACGGATGCCTCCACCACCAGCTGGGGGGCCACGTACAACGGGCATGCAGTCTCAGGGGTTTGGACAGGCCCGCAACTGCAGAGGCACATCAGTTGCCTAGAGTTGTTAGCAATGCACCTTGCCTTAAACCGTCTCAAAGGTTGCTTACGAGGCAAGCATGTGCTGGTCCGAATGGACAACACAGCGACCGCTGCGTACATCAACTGACAAGGTGGTTGCCCGCCACCTCCTCCTTTGGAGTCGGAAGGTTCTTAGGTCACTTCGTGCCATTCACATTCCGGGCCTGCTCAACCGTACAGCCGACAACTGTCTTGAGCAATGCTCCCGGGAGAATGGCGACTCCATCCCCTGACGGTCCAGCTGATTTGGAGACGGTTTGGAGCCGCTCAGGTAGACCTGTTTGCTTCTCCAGAGACCTCTCACTGCCAGTTGTTCTAATCCCTGACCGAGGGAACTCTCGGCACGGACGCACTGGCACACACCAGGAGCAAGTCTTGCTAGTGGCGCCGTATTGGCCCACTTGGACCTGGTACCCCGATCTAGTGCTCCTCACGACATCCTTGGCCGATTCCTCTGAGGAAGGATCTACTGACTCAGAGACGGGGCACCGTTTGGCACCCACATCCAGACCTTTGGAAACTCCATGTCTGGTCCCTGGACGGGACCCGGAGGTCCTAGGTGACCTACCCCAGGAGGTAGTGAACACCATCACTTCGGCAAGAGCACCGTCTACGAGACACGCTTACGCCTTGAAGTGGAACCTGTTCGTCGAGTGGTGTTCTTCTCACCGAGAAGACACCCGAAGATGCCCGATTGCGGTCATGCTTTCCTTTTTGCAGCAAGGGTTGGAGTGAAGGCTGTCTCCCTCCACCCTCAAAGTCCAGTCCAAAGTGCTATTGCTGCATACCATGACCCCGTGAATGGGAAGTCTTTAGGTAAGCATGACCTCGTCATCAGGTTCCTTAGAGGGGCCAGGAGGTTAAATCGTCCATACCCTCTTGGGACCTGACTCTGGTGCTGAAATCACTACAGCAGGGCCCATTCAAGCCTTTGCATTCAGTTGAGCCAAAGTTTCTTTCATTAAAAACTCTGCTGCTGCTTGCACTGGCCTCCATCAAGAGGGTAGGGAACCTGCACCCATTTTCGGTCGACGATTCATGCCTAGGGTTTGGGGTTGGTTGACTCCCAGGTAATCCTGAGGCCCCGGCCCTGCCCGGCTACGTGCCCAAGGTTCCCACTACACCCTTCAAAGGCCAAGTGGTCAACCTGCAAGCGCTGCCCCTGGAGGAGGCAGACCCAGCCCTGGCTTTGTTCTGTCCCGTCTGAGCATTGAGATGCTACGTAGACCGGACACAAACCTTCAGGACCTCAGACCAGCTCATTGTCTGTTACGGAGGCCAACAGAAGGGGAATGCTGTCTCTAAGAATAAGGGACGGTCCAAAACAAAAAAAACAAAACAAAAAAAAAAAACTCTGGATAAAACCATACACAAAACTTGTAAATTGTTAACAACATAGCCTAGATTAGGCCCATACTCTGTTGCTAAGTATATAATGTAAGTTTTTAACCCACAGTAACACTGTGGGTTTTAACTGATTAATCGCCTATTTTCGTTTGCTGCATGTTTTTTATTTTTTTTATTTTATTTTTTTTTTTTTGTGAGAGGGAAAAAAAAAGTAATGTATAAGTTGCATTTTATTACATTCAGAAATAATAACGGCAGGCCTAATAATGTTATAGGCGCCAACAGGATATTTTTAGTTCCCCTCACTTTTCAACAAATCCTTTACATTTAACAAATTTATCAGAACAGAATAATAATTAAAAATGTATAATTCTAATGGATAAATATAAGTGCAGTATATAATGCCTAGTTATAATAATAATAATAATAATAACAAGTTAAAGGAAACATAAGGTAAGGTTGGGCTCTCTCATTCTGGAGAAATCCAAACGTTTCCATATTCGTGATGTTGCCCATTTGAAAATAGGCTTTGTAGTTCATGCGTGTTTTAGTATTCGACGGAAAAAAATCATAATGAACACAAATATGCCAAAGTGGACCGCTGCTTGCACCGGATGACACGGTGAACGGCTGCACTGTTTCCAATGAATACTGTATGTGCGCGTGAGGCACCAGCGCGATCAAACAGCTGAAACAGAAAATACTGCATTTTTTGTCACCTATAAGGCATAATTCGAAAATGCAAATTGTTAGCAGTTTGAAAAATCAAGAATAATAACAGAGTTTATAAGAATTATTTCTAAATGCTGGACCATTCTCATTTCGCTCTGCATATGGACCCTGAAGACTTTTTTATTTATTTATTTATTTATTTTTATCCAAGAATGAACCGAAATGAGCCTAAGACTATCCCACGTTTTGAAATGAACTCGCTGTAAATTTTCTAATGGTTTTTAAGGATGTTACAATGTTATATTATAATGTTATTGTTGTTTTACTTCCTCCTTTCATCTCCATTAACAAACCAACATTTTACAATTACATTCAGTTCACAATCCGTCTCTTTGCGCCACCTGGCGGTAGTTTCGTGAATGATTTAACACGCGACTGACTTGCAGTTAACGCCGCGGCCCTGCGGCGGCAGTACACGCGGCGGTATTACCCATTATTACCCATGGTTGTCCACCTACTGTAGATAAACACCTCACCCTAAGAACATGGGTGGGGCCTACCAGCCACTGCAGCCATGTATTGCAAGGGAAACAGTATAATGATTGGTTTGTATAGCAGCAACAGCAAATTGAATGGGCTATATACCTTAAGCTTAGCTCTCCTGTACAGACAGGACAATGGGTATTCCGTTTGCCCATGTGCATGATGAAGCTACCCCTCCCTTGTAGAGTGGGCCCAAAAACCTATAGGGCACTCCACATTCTGTGAACTGTAAGCCAGATCTATCTGATGGGATAGTCTCCGCTTTAAGACAGGCAGGCCTTTATTGTGGCCACCTAAACAGATGAAGAGCTGCTCAGAAAGTCTCAGCTGTCTAGTGCAAACACTCGGGGTGAATGCTGACAGAATTATAACCTGGGCTCTGAATGGTGTTGAACTCTCCCTAGGTTTGAGAACAACCTTGCAGTCAGCGGGGGGAAAATCCATGCATGAATCACCCTCGTAGTTCACCAAAATGAGAGCTAGCAAAAGTGCTGTCTTATAAGAGAGCATTTTTAATGAAATCGACTGCAGTGGCTCGAACAGTGGATACAACAATGCTTTTGGTACCAAAGCTATCCCCAAGTGGGGATTGTGCATGGCAGAGAAGGGTTCATTCCACTAGCTCCCCATGGAAGTTTGACCACAAGATCATTCCTGCCAACCGGCCGACTGTCAATCTCCTTATGGAATGCTAATATTGCGGAGATGTATACCTTGAGCGTAGAAGGCGCGTGGCCACCATCTAAGCACTCTTGCAAGAAGGACAGAATAACTGCAATCGGGCAATTCACAGGGTCTTCTGTCCTTGAATTGCAGGCAGGGGACAAGAGAAATAGGCAAAGAACTGGGATGGGCAGATTTCGATGCTGGTTGTCTCCAAAACTGGGCTGCAGGCAGAGGAAGCTCTCTTCCTTACCGGGCAGTCAGGAGCATGGCTGAGTTTTCGGGGCAGGGATTCCTGATGGGCGAGGACCCTGTTGTTTAGGGAAGGGGTAAAGAGTAGATTGTGGCACCTTGGGGCTCCTGTCTTCTCTGCATCCTACATATCAGTCAGTGTCAGCCAGAGGTGGCAGTTCAACACAACAAGACTCCCCATCGTGTGGCCGATGGATTGGGCTGTTGACTTTGCAACTCGCAGGGTGAGATTAGTGGCACTGCAGAGCTCTTTAAAGATTTCAGGATCTGGGCTGTGCTCATCCAGCTGCTTGAGCATTTTGGCCTGGAAAACTTGCAGTACAGCCATCGTGTGGAGGGTTAAACCTTGGCCGGCTACCTTGTAGGCATTCCCAGCTATGTTGGCAGTAGTGTGGCATGATTTGTTTAAATTGTATGCATAAGCTATATTGATTCATCTTTATTTAAGCTACAAAAATTAATCAGCAAGCAGAGCAGTCGAGTGATTTCTCTTTTTCTTTTGTTCTTTGGTTTACATCAGTCACAGACTGCAGCAGGTTTCACTTTAAAAGCAGCGCTGTCTCTTTTAAACCTGATGGACATGACGCGGATCTGATAGGCTACATGATTTTCTGAAGTCTTTACGGTCATTTAGGACTCAATAACTCATTTAAGATTGTGCCTGCATCCTAATGTACATACTATCCATCCTAAATTTTATGTGATATTAGTAATTTTCAATTCTATTTAGGGCAAATACTTGTGGACAAACTAATTAGTGTAAAATCAATTCAAGGCATATGTGCGACCTGCATACTCTTCCTTGGGCTGGATGAAGATGATTGGCGGGCCGTATTCGAAGTATAAGTGTGCAACTCACATTGCATGAATTCACATATTACTTTGCGGATGTTCAAAATATGTTCATGACTGCATGTTTTTGGAATTGGGTGTATGAATGTGTTTTGCACCATATTCACTGCAACAACTGTAGCAAAACTTGTGAGCATATGAGTTTCTGAATTTGTGATTCATAGAATAGTATTTCTTGACCTGCAGCGGAGAATTTAAGAAGATGTAAATGCTGTGTTGTGTGTGTGTGGGAGAGAAAAAATAAAATTGTGCAGTGTGTGCCCAGCAAAACTGTTCAGACTGTAGGCAAATCTGATTTTTTTCTCAAATCACATTTTATCAGGCAGTCTATCTGCATTATTAATCGAAAGAAATCAGATCAGATTTGTGTGTCCAGACATTTCCAACTTATCTGCTTGTGTTGCTTTGGTAACAAAGCAGGTGTACCCAAGCATGTGACAAGGCTTTCAAATCTGATGCAGCAAAAGTGGAGGTTCATCATCTCACTCTCAGAATAAGTCAGGTGCAAAACACCTCTCTTGCACACAAAAAGCTCAGCAACGGAGGAGACTGATATAATGTTTCATGCTGTAGTCACAGCCAGCTTCACTGAAAAACGAGGGTGCAGTGTCTTCCGGCATTTCCATAATTGGTTTTCATATTTTCATTGTGAATTGTCAATTTCTTGTCAATCTGAAATCCGATTTGAGCATCCAGGTTGAGATTCCTCTGTAAAAATTTGATTGGAATTGTCATGCTAACAAGGACACTAAAGACCACAGCCTTTAGTGTCAGTCACAACCTGCACAGCTTTTGCAATTCCTAAATGTGGTGGTTTTTAGAATGTACTGTATAGATTTACCATGGTATAAGTATAAAAACCTTGTCAACCTTGTGTTTTTTTTTTTTTTTTTTTTTTGGCTTGAGTGAAGGCGTGCGAAGCTGAACATGTTGCTCGCTGGAACCCTGAGCTGTCAGAGCGACTGCAGGTTCTCCAAACAGAAACTGCCCCTCATAAAGAGGAACTGGAGAAGTCTAATGCTGAAGTCCAGAGATTGCTGGCTCTTTTGCGGGAGCTGCAGTCTGAACGTCTGGAGCAGGACAAGATAATCATTGAGCTGGAGAGGTATATGCCAATTATTAAGAAATCTTTCATAAGGTAATTTCACTCTAGCACATATTTAGCAAGTTTTTGAGAATTTCATTAGTCTACCCAAGGCTAATCTTTTAGAGTCAAAAGGTAATTTACTCATCCACTTGTCATTCTAAATGCATATGACAGTCTTTCTTCAGCTGAACACATTTATTATTATTATTAATAATAATAATAATAATAACAAGCTCCAAAAATAACAAGAATAAAGAATGGATGATACAGAGAACCACTGAAAGAGTTGAAATATACAGTTGGTATTAAAAAGAATCACCCTCCTTTAAAATGATCACATTGTGTTGCTTTGCAGCCTGAAATGAAGACAAACACAGTTTTATTTTATCCAGCTGTATTTACTCAGTGCAACTTATAACATCCAAGTGAAAGATACAACACCAACATGTCATAAATAAATAAATAGAATCACTGAGTTGGAAAAAGGATCACCCCCTCCTAAAATGACTTGTATACTCAATCAGGTGTAGCTAATCACCTTCTCAATTGAACAGAAAGCCATTTGACTTTCAACTTTGATCAGCTTTGATCATTTTGATTAGCTCAGCATGAAAAGAGCATTCCTTTAGCATTTCAGTACTTGGTAGTGCAACTGATGCAAACAATCCACTATGGGTGGCAAGGCACTGGCAGACGATCTCTGGGATAAAGTTGTGGACAGGCACAAGTCAGGAGATGGAGACAAAAACATTTCAAAGGCTTTATCAATGCCTAGAAACACAGTGAAGTCTATTATTAAGATTATTTAGATTTTCACTAACACCGTAGTTGGGTACATTATAACATCAGCAGGGGAAAAAATTATGTTTAAAATGTATACCATAACACTACATATCACTAGCACTAGAGGTGTTAAATTATATATATATATATATATATATATATATATATATATATATATATATATATATATATATATATACCAAATCAACAAAACAGAGCAAACAGAGTAAGGAGGTCAGTTAGCTTTCAAAGCAGTTCTAACGCCCAAAGCATCCACTATTGTCACGTGTCCAACAGCTCTGCATTTATTTACAGGTGCATCTCAATAAATTAGAATGTCGTGGAAAAGTTCATTAATGTCAGTAATTCAACTCAGATTGTGAAACTTTTGTATTAAATAAATTCATTGCACACAGACTGAAGTAGTTTAAGTCTTTGGTTCTTTTAATTGTGATGATTTTGGCTCACATTTAACAAAAACCCACCAATTCACTATATCAACAAATTAGAATATGGTGACATGCCAACTAGCTAATCAACTCAAAACACCTGCAAAGGTTTCCAGAGCCTTCAAAATGGTCTCTCAGTTTGGTTCACTAGGCTGCACAAACATGGGGAAGACTGCTGATCTGACAGTAGTCCAGAAGAGTAAGCCACAAACATTCATTGCCAAAGAAGCTGGCTGTTCACAGAGTGCTGTATCCAAGCATGTTAACAGAAAGTTGAGTAGAAGGAAAATGTTTGGAAGAAAAAGATGCACAACCAACCGAGAGAACCGCACCCTTATGAGGATTGTCAAGCAAAATCGATTCAAGAATTTGAGTGAACTTCACAAGGAATGGACTGAGTCTGGGGTCAAGGCATTGTAAGGCTGGAGTCGGACCGTCTGGACTGAGGGATGACTTCTCATTAAGAGAACAAAGGACTTTCCTGATAATTAACATTTGAACACTCTCTTGAACACCCTCCTGCATAAGTAACAGTGCCATCGGAGACGCACCACGCCTAGCAGTTCACACCGCACCATCACACTCCCTCCTCACACTATGTTCCCCATCCTTTCTCCCTCAACTGAAACTCACTCTAAATCTATGCAATGTTAAGTGTATACAACAAGTGACTATATATGTTTGGTATCATTTGAAATGTCTCAGTTTGCCTGGTACAATGGTCTCAACCTTACAAAAGTAGACTAAAAGATAATAGAGATCCTAAGAGTCAAGAGATATTTTGATTACTGTAATGGGAGTGCCCTTTTCCAGGGTCTTCCATGTAAATTACCTTCTGTTTCCTTTGAGGTGTAAGGGTGCTTTCACATCTCTAGTTCGGTTCATTTGGTCCGAACCAAGGGCAAACAATTATACATTGTAGCATTTTTCAGCTTTTTTGGTTCCTTTTCACACCACACTGATTGCTTTGGTCCGAACCAGTTGAAACGAACCAAAATGCAGTCACATGACAACATCCACATCACTCATTGACCATGGCGTATTTCCTAAACTGCTTTTCGATTGGTCAGAATTTACGTGCGGGAAAATTCCAACATAAGAGGAAAAGCCAGCAAACAACACGGAGACAACACAAATATGGAGAGACGACTGCGCTGGCTGGTTTTGTCCCTGGCCATAATCTATTACATTGTTTGTATACACCACAACATGCAAACAATACATTTCTATAATGAAGCGCGGATGCGGCTTGAAAACAACGTTCTAATGCACTGCAAACGGCGAGCGGGCATCGCTCGTAACGTCAAGCGGAGGCGTGCATTAATCCACGAGCTGCCATGCTAAAGCGCAAACTGTCAACAAACACACACACACAAAAAACTGTCAACAAACACTTCCTCATCCCGTAATGCACAGCGCAGCTGACTACGGCAGCTGGTTTAGTCCAAAAATGATCAGTACTTTTTGCATTTGGGTCTTTTCGAGGTCGGATCACGTTTCTCACCACAAACGTACCGCTCCAGAGTTCGTTTGAAAGCGTACCGAGACCACCTCTTCAAGCAGGTCTCGGTACGCTTGTTTGGTCCGCCTTTGGTGCGCACCCGAGTGCGATTGCTGCTTTCACACCTGCCCAAACGAACCGCACCAAAGGGGGAAACGAACTCTGGTACGATTCAACCAAACTAAATGAGGCAGGTGTGAAAGCACCCTAAACTATACTGGTCTGGGACCTGACTTAATCAAATTCCAGTTGTTAGTTTCTGTCTTCATCTCGGGGGATGTTTATCTTGGTCTGAGGTATTTAAAGGATTGCAGCAAAAGGATTGGGGCGATGTGACGGTGGGGTGAAGGAAGGACTGGAAACAATAGCGAGTTAGATGGTTTAATGAAAATAAATAAACAAACAGGGAAAAGACAATGATGCTGGGAAGACAACAATCCAAGATGGTGGTGAGGTGGTGAGGAATCCAGATGATGACGGTGAGAAGGCAGCAGGAGAGGATGGCACAGGAACTGCGGGGAATAGAGCCGAAGGTAAGTCTTTGTGGCTGAGTGGAAGTGCGTAGAGTGGATGATGTTCCGGCAAAACACGAACATCCAAACGCAGACAACACTGAAGCCAAACAAACAGGTTAAGCCACATAAAACAACGATCTCACAAACACAAGACGTGAGTCTAGCCAATATATAGGGAATGAGTAATGAGTGACAGCTGCTGCTGATGACAATTAACGGAGACGCCCACAAACTAATCAGTGCAGACGCGAAACACACAGACTTCACCACAAAGTGCAAACACCCCGAGATCACGGTTTACCAACCGTGACAGTACCCCCCCCTCTAAGAGCTCCTCTTGGAGTTCCCAGAAGGGCCTACCTGCTGATTGTATTCATCAATAAGGGAGTGATCCAATATGTCCCTAGCAGGTACCCAACTCCTCTCCTCCGGACCGTAACCTTCCCAGTCCACCAGGTACTGGAATCCTCATCCCCTCCGTCTCGAGTCCAGAATACGATTAACCGAATAAGTCGGTTCCCCATCTACGAGACGCAGCGGCGGGGGAACCGGAGTAGGCGGATTAATACGTGCATAAAACACGGGTTTAATTTTGGACACATGAAAGGCGGGGTGTATCCTCCTATATGCTGGAGGTAGTTTGAGGCGGACTGTCACCGGACCAATGATCTTGGTGATAGTAAACGGGCCAATAAATTTGGGAGCTAATTTATTAGACGGAACGCAGAGGAATGTTACTGGTAGAAAGCCACACCTTTTGACCCACGACGTAAACGGGAGGCTTTGACCGGTGGAGATCGGCCTTGGCCTTAGTGCGCTCCCTCACCCGGAGCAGAGTCTCGCGGGCTCTGGTCCAGGTGCGGTGGCACCTCTGGACAAACGCGTGAGCGGAGGGGACCGCGACTTCAGATTCCAAACTGGGAAAAACTGGTGGCTGGTAACCTAAACTGCCCTGAAACAGAGAAAGGCCCGTAGCTGACACTGGCAACGAATTGTGGGCGTACTCCACCATAGAGAGTTGTTGACTCCAGGAAGAAGGATTCTTGGAGACCAAACATCGTAACGTCCTCTCTAAATCTTGGTTGGCTCGCTCAGACTGTCCGTTACTTTGGGGATGATAACCCGAAGACAAGCTAACTGACGCTCCTAGCAATTTACAAAACTCTTTCCAAAATTTTGGATATGAATTGAGATCCCCTGTCAGAAACCACGTCTACCGGTAGGCCATGAAGCCGAAAGACGTGATCTAGGACAGTGACCGCTGTCTCCTTGGCTGTCGGTAATTTGGGCAAGGGAATGAAATGTGCCGCCTTCGAGAACCGGTCCACTACGGTCAAAACGACCGTCATGCCATTAGAGGGCGGGAGGGCGGTAACAAAATCTAGTGCGATGTGGGACCAGGGTCTCGAAGGGACAGACAGTGGTTGAAGGAGCCCATCAGGAGGTCGGTTAGATGACTTACCACTGGCGCAAACTGAGCAAGCCAACACAAAATCGCGGACGTCACGAGCCATACGTGGCCACCAGAATCGTTGTTTAACCAACCCATTAGTTCGACTTATCCCTGGATGACAAGCAACGTTAGAGCAGTGACCCCACTGAATGACTTCGGACCTTAACTCCTCCGGCACAAATAAACGGTTCGGTGGACAACTGGACGGAGGCGTTACCCCGGAGGCGTTACCCCGAGCCTGCCTGGAATTGAGTCTTTTGGCAGTTCTAATGTACTCTAAATTCTTATGATCGGTCCAAACAATAAAAGGTACCCCTGAACCTTCCAGCCAGTGACGCCACTCCTCTAACGCTAATTTGACGGCCAACAACTCTCTATTGCCAATGTCATAATTATGTTCAGCAGGAGATAATCGATGAGAGAAAAATGCGCAAGGATGTACCTTATCGTCCGAAGCAGCACGTTGGGACAACACTGCTCCTACCCCCACCTCTGACGCGTCGACCTCCACCACGAACTGCCGTGTGGGATCAGGGGCCACCAGGATGGGAGCCGAAACGAAGCGGCTCTTGAGGTTAGTGAAAGCAGTCTCAGCTGCGTCCGACCACCTGAACGGAGTACTGGGAGAGGTCAAGGCTGTCAGAGGTGAGGCTAGTTGGCTGAATTTGCAATGAAACGCCGATAGAAATTGGCGAACCCCAGAAACCGCTGTAGGGCCTTACGGGAATCTGGAGATGGCCAATCTATCACAGCCTTAACCTTGTCAGGGTCCATACGTATTCCCTCGGACGAGACGATATATCCTAGGAAGGGAACAGACTGTGCATGGAATACGCATTTCTCTGCCTTGACAAAAAGCCCATTCTCAAGTAACCTCTGGAGCACTCGTCTGACGTGTTGAACGTGTTCCTGGAGAGATGAAGAAAAAATCAGTATGTCATCCAGGTAAACATATATAAACTGATCTGTCATATCTCTCAACACGTCATTAACGAGTGCTTGGAAAACCCCGGGCGAGTTGGAGAGCCCGAACGGCATCACCAAGTATTCAAAGTGCCCTCTAGGGGTATTAAAGGCGGTTTTCCATTCATCCCCCTTCCTGATGCGGACCAAATGATAAGCATTACATAAATCAAATTTTGTGAATACGGATGCTCCCTGCAACCTCTCGAAAGCTGAAGACATGAGTGGTAAAGGATAGGTGTTCTTTATCGTGATGTTGTTCAGCTCTCGGTAATCAATGCAAGGTCGCAGAGAACCATCTTTCTTACCCACAAAAAAGAATCCCACCCCCGCTGGAGAAGAGGAAGGACGGATGAACCCAGACGCTAAGGAATCAGAAATGTATTTCTCCATGACCTCCCTCTCAGGAATAGAAAGAGAGTATAACTTGCCCTTAGGCGGAGATTTACCTGACACTAAATCTATGGCACAGTCGTAGGGACGATGCGGAGGAAGAGAAGCAGCACGGGACTTACTGAACACTTCCTTCAGGTTCAGATACTCTACGGGCACGTTTGGCAAAACCATGTTCTCCTTCTGAAAGACAGAAACAGGGACAACAGGACAAGCAGAAACCAGACAAGACTCATGACAACTTTCACTCCACAATGTGACTGTGTTGGAACCCCATTCCACTCGTGGATTATGTTTAGTTAACCAGGGGTGACCTAACACAATGGGAGCAACAGGGGAGTCCATGAGAAAAAAGGATATGGTTTCGCGATGATTTCCAGAAGTGAGTAGTGTGATGGGTTCTGTGTGGTGTGTGACGTGAGGCAGTTCCTGACCGTTGAGTGCAGTGACATGGATGGGGAGAGACACAGGTAGGACGGGAATGTTCAGGTGATGTGCAAGGGAAGAATCAATGAAACTACCTTCGGCTCCGGAGTCCAGAAGGGCGTGACATTCGTGAGAGTGATTCTTCCACCGCAGTTTCACCGGAAGGAGGGTCGATGATGTTGTTGAGGACTTCCCAGCGGAGATCCCACCCGATAGTAGCCTCAAGTTTACTACCGGGCTGGCTCTTTTACCGGGCATGAGTAGATGTTGTGTTCTGAGCCTCCACAGTATAAACATAGTCCTTGGGATCTCCGCCGTTCCCTCTCCCTCCGGGACAGCCGACCTCTACCCACCTGCATGGGCTCATGGTCGTCGACGGGACCGACCGCGTTCTCTCGACTCAAGCGCCCCCTAACTGGAGAGATGGTATGACGCGTTGGACTAGGCTGGCGACCCAGGCGGTTAATCCGGGCATCAACTCGTAAGGCCAAGTCGATTAATCCATTAAGTGTGGGGGGAAGCTCGAGGAGGTAGATCTCCTTTTGAACACGGTCGGATAACCCATGCAGGAATCAGTCCCACTGCGCGGCCTCGTTCCACTGGCACGCGGCCGCCAGGGTGCGGATTTCGATGGAGTAATCCGTGACAGATGACGTGCCTTGACGAAGGTCTGAGAGCTGGTGAGCGGCCTCCCTGCCGGCCGCGGCTCGATCGAATACCCTCCTCATCTCCTCCGAGAGGGCATGGAACAAGGCACAGCACGGATGTTGATTCTCCCACACCGCCGTCCCCCATAGGGCGGCCTTGCCCGACAGTAACGTGAGCGTAAACGCCACTTTGGATTCCTCGGTGGCGAAGGTGCGGGGCTGCAAAGCGAAATGCATAGAACATTTATTCAAGAAAGTTCTGCAAAAGGCTGGCTCACCGGAGTAGCTTTCAGGCGCCGGAAGTCTTGGCTCTGGCCGGAAGTGATCCTGGGGGGTCTCCCGGGGGACGGGCAGCGCAGGCGGTGCGATGGGCGCAGTGGGAGAGGTGAGCTGATGGATCTGCTGGGTGAGCTCGGACACCTGTGCCACCAGCGCTTGGACAGCGCGTCCGGTGTTCGAGATGCTCTCCTGCTGCTGATCCATACGTTTCACACTGTGGTGTATAAAGTCCGTGAGGGTGTTGGTGCTCGCTGCTTCCATATTGGTGAGATCGTTCTGTGACGGTGGGGTGAAGGAAGGACTGGAAACAATAGCGAGTTAGATGGTTTAATGAAAATAAATAAACAAACAGGGAAAAGACAATGATGCTGGAAGACAACAATCCAATATGGTGGTGAGGTGGTGAGGAATCCAGATGATGACGGTGAGAAGGCAGCAGGAGAGGATGGCAGAGGAACTGCGGGGAATAGAGCCGAAGGTAAGTCTTTGTGGCTGAGTGGAAGTGCGTAGAGTGGATGAGGTTCCGGGAAAACACGAACATCCAAACGCAGACAACACTGAAGCCAAACAAACAGGGTAAGCCACATAAAACAACGATCTCACAAACACAAGACGTGAGACAAGCCAATATATATAGAATGAGTAATGAGTGACAGCTGCTGCTGATGACAATTAACGGAGACGCCCACAAACTAATCAGTGCAGACGCGAAACACACAGACTTCACCACAAAGTGCAAACACCCCGAGATCACGGTTTACCAACCGTGACAGGCGATTCTGTAGCCAGAAAGCCCGTAGTGTGGTGTATGTCTCTTCACTTCATACTATGTATTTTCTAAGGTCAGGTATGCATATTTACTTTTAGATTTATCTTTGAGAATTTGATGTTTTGTATTGATATGATTTGATATGTTTGAATTGGATAGGTAATTGGCAGAATACATATTTACCTGACTGATAATAAATTGTTACATTTGATTTAATTCTGTTTTACTCTGTAATTATTGACTCTAGTAGATTACGCTGTATCCTTGTTAGCGACATGAGCACCCGAATGAACGAGTACAATAATATTAAAGAATAAATAGAATACTCAAATGTGAGAATAATAATAATTAGAGACAGACAAACAACCAATTTGCCTTGTCAAGGAATTTGGCTACAGTTGTCGTGTTCCTCTTGTTAAGCCACTCCTGAGGCGTCTTACCTGGGCAAAGGAGAAGAAGAACTGGACTGTTGCCCAGTGGTCAAAAGTCCTCTTTTCAGATGAGAGCAAGTTTTGTATTTCATTTGGAAACCAAGGTCCTAGAGTCTGGAGGAAGGGTGGAGAAGCTTGAAGTTGCTTGAAGTCCAGTGTTAAGTTTCCACAGTCTGTGATGATTTGGGGTATAATGTCATCTGCTGGTGTTGGTCCATTGTGTTTCTTGAAAACCAAAGTCACTGCACCCGTTTACCAAGAAATTTTGGAGCTCTGCATGCTTCCTTCTGCTGACCAGCTTTTTGAAGATGCTGATTTCATTTTCCAGCAGGATTTGGCACCTGCCCACACTGCCAAAAGCATAAAAGTTGGTTAAATGACCATGGTGTTGGTGTGCTTGACTGGCCAGCAAACTCACCAGACCTGAACCCCATAGAGAATATATGTGGTATTATCAAGAGGAAAATGAGAAACAGGAGACTAAATAATGCAGATGAGTTGAAGGCCACTGTCAAAGATACCTGGGCTTCCATACCACCTCAGCAGTGCCACAAACTGATCACCTCCATGTCATGGCGAATTGAGGCAGTAATCAAAGCAAAAGGAGCCCCTACCAAGTATTGAGTACATGTACAGTAAATGAACATACTTCCCAGAAGGCCAACAATTCACTAAAATGTTTTTTTTTTGGTCTTATGAAGTATTTTAATTTGTTGAGATAGGGAATTGGTGGGTTTTTGTTAAATGTGAGCCAAAATCATCACAATTAAAAGAACCAATGACTTAAACTACTTCAGTCTGTGTGCACTGAATTTATTTAATACACGAGTTTCACAATTTGAGTTGAATTACTGAAATAAATGAACTTTTCCACAACATTCTAATTTATTGAGATGCACCTGTATATTCATAAATGTCTTAAGAAATTTGTGTCTAAAATGAGTATGAAAGATTGTTTACACAGTTGATCTACACATAATCAGCTGCACCTTTATCTAGAAAAGTTAATAGTACTATATATTTTTATTATTTTTTTGGACATCTGAACCCCCAAATGTATTTGTAGTTGCAGTGACAGACACGAATGGTCAGAACCACACAACATCAGTTTTAATTGCTTGCTTGAGCACTCTGCCAAAGAGCACTTATAATGTCATACAGAGCACCTTTCTATGCAATCATTTAAATATTATGTGTTGCAGACAAGTGAAAGAGCAAAACCAAAAGCAGTCTGTGAATCCAGGCCAAGCTGAAGAAATGAGTCCCAATACTTCAAGACAGGTAAGACAGGCATTTTCCAAGTTTGTGAATTTCTGTATTGCATTTTAAGCTTTTTGTATCAAAGTATTCACAATGTTGTACCAAAAGTTCACACTGTCCTGCCTTTCTTCAGAAAAACAGATGTGTCAGTAACTAAGCTTTGTGTGTCTTTATTTAAGGGGCACTTCCCATCTTAACTCCTTAACTGACTCCAGTAAACTTTCTGAGAAGTTGTAGCACAATAGTCCATTTAAATTTTCCTGCCTACCCTGATCGCTCAATGTCTTGAATAAAATTATGCAAAGTACAGTTGTTTGTGTGTTACTAGTTTAATCATACTGTGTTTGTAATTATGATTTAGGATATAAAGACAGTTTTTTTTATCTTGTTAATATTTTTTTCTGAAGAAAGATAAACATGTATAATAATAAAAGCCAAAATATTAAATGTCATTGATGAGTATTTATTAAATAATCCACTATTTTGTAGAGGGGGCTCAAAATGGCAATTTTCACTTGAGATTTGGAGCCAAATTACAGGGGGTTAAAAATGACTTCAGAGAGATGGCAGCATCATAATGTTACTTTTACACAGAGATTGATAGGTCTTTTGACTTTAGCAATCTTTGTCAAGTCACCATTATTTATATAGTGCTTTTAACAATACAGATTGTATCAAAGCACTTTACAGTATTAAATAGGAAAATAGTGTGTTGCATTATTTTACTTTGTTGCATTAGGTACCAATGGTGACCATTCAAAAATGGGGAAAGAGTACTTTTAAAGGTTTTATTTATTTATTTATTTATTTATTTATTTATTTATTTATTTATTTTTAAGTTTTCATACCTGCAACTCAAGAATTATTAAGGATATCTTAATGCCCTTTCAGATATTGGATCTTAAACTTCCATTTTGGCATCTTCATTTTTAAGGACCTATGGTTATATTGGAATTTCAATATGGTTCCAGTAGTAAATCATTAAATTGTATACATTTTCAGTAGTCAAAAATCAAATGTGGGTCACTTTGAATAAATATGATACTTCTTTTCAGCATGTCTGAAGAACAAATAATGTTAAAACTAGAGATGTATCTTGTTTCTTTTTGTCAAAACAACTGCATTGACCATACCTGTGCCTTAAAATATAAGTGCCTTAAATATTATTTTTCCAAAGTTTGTGTGCCTGTAACTCACAAAGTATTAAGGATATCTCAATATGAATATAGATTTTAGTACTTAATAAACCTTTCTTTTGGAATCTTCATTTTCAAGGCCATCCATTGTTCAGTCCCAGAGATTTGGGCATCTTAATGAGGCTCCATGTCCAGATTGTTGAATATTTTACTAATTTTCAGTGGTTGGAAACCAGATTTTGATCACTTTGAAGAAACAATATCTGAAGAATAAATAATGTTGAAATTAGAATTGTAGCTTGTTTCCCTCTGTCAAAACAATATGCATAGAACAGGAGTTAAAAATCAATCCTGGTCATTCGTAATCTGATATGTCATACTGTGCATTCCTAAACCCTGAGTTGCCGTTATTATTTGCATATTTGACAGTGATAACTAGATAAACACAAAACCATATTTGGTTTTTGACCATTTTTCAGTGGATAGTATACAGCAATTTGGACATGGAGCTGCACTGAGATCTCGATATTTCTGGGATTAAACCATACAAGGCCTTAAAATGAAGATTCCAAAAGAAAAGTTTCTTAGGAACCAGAATCTAAAATCATATTAAGATAACTTTAATACTTGAGTTACAGGCATGCTAATTTTTGTAAAAAGAATATTTATGACACGCAAACAGGTTATGTCCTATAGAAATGTCTTGATAGAGGGAAACGATGCATTTCTAGTTTCAACATTACTTATTTTTTGATCCATATACTGTGCAGGGAGAGGCAGAAAACCCAAAATGGCTTATTTAGAGCCTCCACCTGAAAAAAATAAAAATAAAATAAAATAATAAAAAGAAAAAAATCTTATGAAATTAAAAAAAAATAGAACTAAATTACAATAACAAATATATAAATTTAAATGACTGCATCAAATTTATTTATTTAAAGTAACTCACATTTGGTTTTTGACCACTGAACATGTGTACAATTTAACAAATTACTCCTGGAGCCATATTGAAATTCCAATATCTCTGGAACCGAACCATATATAAAGTCAATAGATTTTACTTACAGACTTACCAATCTCTGTGTAAAAATAACATCATGATGCTGTCATTTTTACACCCCTATAATTTGGCTCAGAATCTCAGGTGAAAATTGCCATTTTGTCCACCCTCTACAAAATAGTGGATTACACAGTAAATATTTATACATGACATTTAATATTTTGGCTTTCATCATGTTTAACTTTCTTCAGAAAAAATATGATCAAAATCAAAAATTTGGCCCAGGGAAGTTTCTGAAATTTGTTTGATTTGACAGAATGACCCTGATAGAAAGGATGAACATGGAAAATATAATTTTACTCTCATAGTTGGAAGATTTGATGGCAGCGCTAGACAATACCAGAAAAGAGTTAGACGCCACAAGACAACGGTTGTCGTCTACGCAAAATACTCTGTCTGAACGTGACAATGAGCTGAGCAGGATACGAGCTGATCACAGTAAACAGCTAACGGAGATCCTGCAGTTAAAGTGAGTATAAACAAACTTTCACTAGCCTGTTTTTGATAACATTTCATATTTTCTTTAATCTTTCTTCTAAATGCTAGAGATACATTTGATAGACAGCTGCTTTCAAAAACTGCTGTTGGTATTTTTTTGTTAAACCCCTTGTGGCCAATCAAAAGTGTTTAAAACTGGATTCATACCATGTAGATATTGCTGTAAATATATGATTCCATCTTGTAAAATGTGCTCACATCCTTGCACAATTCATAATTTCAATTTGTAAGCTTAGAATTTGAGTGTCTTTGAAAACTGCTTTTCTAAGACATCGAGTAACATGTGTTGTCTGTTAGTGAGTTATGCTTATGTTAGTTACTGAATGGTTCTGCCATTACTGTGGTCCTGTAAATTCTGGATGACTGGAAACATTCATCCGGAATCTCAGTCAGCTTGCGATGAAGTGAAGTAACCGACACCTTCATTGAATATAAATAGTGCTCTTTTCTCAGTTTCTGTATTTACCCATAAACAATTTGAAAAAAAAAAAGGTTAATTTTTAATGTTGCTAACAACACATTGCAAAGTGACAACCATTTTTTAATGTGGGATTTTAATCCAAAATGTTGATGACTGAAACAGTAATAATCGTAGCAACATATAAGATGAAAAAGTCTAATATTACAAAATAAGATGCGATAAGTCTTGGAGTGTAAATGCAGACTAACTGACTTGCCACTTTCCACATTTTGTGTGAGGTAGATTAAATTACATGGGCAGACAGAAATCAGAAGCTGGAGGAATATGTACTTCTATAGAAATATCAAGGAAAAACATGCTTTTTGTAATATAGTTGAGTGTCTATATCTGGATATGCAACAAAATCAAAAGACAACACTGTAATGTTGTTATATATGTTAAAATATGCTAAAGATATGTTAGATATGATAGAAACGTGTTAAATCAATATTTTTTCATCTACATACAGGAGTAATTCATATACACAGAATGGAATCCAAACCTCAAAGTGTAGATCTGTACACATCAAAGGTTTGCGTGCAGGTGTTTTTGTCTTTGTTTTGTATTAGATACAGGGAGGGGAATCACTCTGATTGTTCATTCTCACGGTGAGTATCATCTGCAGTCCTAGGCACAGCTGAGGTTTACACATCAAACATGTTTATATACCCATGTGTACTTATGACAAACTGTAGCATCACAAATATTAAAGTCGTGCAGAGGCACACTTGCCACCTAAACATGTTGTTTAAGTACAGACATTTATACTATTGAGCCTTTTTACACAAAACAGCAAAACTTCTAGAGTCGAATAAAGCTGATGAAAGCAACAGCCACAATAAGTATCTCTACTGAATCACTATTCATTCACACAGTGGCATCTCTCACTATAGGCCTAGTTTCACCACAGGAACCGTTTCACTGCATGTATCAGTCCGCTTGCAGCATTTCTCACATCGAGTGTCATGGTGGAGAAACAAACCCACTATAATTTTATATACACAGAAGTTGTTGTGTCACAGAATGTTCTGAATTCTGAATGACCATATTTAAGATGCAAAAATGGTAGTTAACAGTTAGTTAATAGTGAGAATTGGTCCCCAATCTAAAGTTTGACCATATATATAGGGCTGCTGCGTGCTCGGACTCATTCTGAGTGATCCTGGCTGGTAGATTGGTTTCTGGGGGCAAAGTGCGATGCGGCAATCGCCTTGCCCCGCCCCCGTGCCTTTCTTTCCAGAGATGCATGAAAAGCTTTGGCAGCAGGGAAGCAAATTAGTGCCAGTATGAAAGGCAAAATATGCCGAAATCTGCCTAAAGTTTTTCTTCTCTCACTACCCTTGATGGTGGAGCGGTCAGGGGTTTGTGGGGATTCCCCAGGTAGAGTGTGCAGTTGCAGTGTATGCCTGCAAATTGCTCCCACCTGGTGGAGTTGTCCGCAGGTCACGTCCAGCACCTGTGAGATAACAGCAGCTCTGGTTGCTTAGGCTTGCAGTGTCACTGTGCAGGCTGTCTCTGCCCTGCATGCGATATCCACCTTGCACTTTACCACGCCAAAACACAGGACAGGCTTTAGGCCAGACAATGTCCACTTGGTTGGTTCAAAAGCCCTCTTGGCTAAACCTTGCAGAGTTGCTAGTTGTCACCAAAGTGTGCTTGCTTCTCCCATCTCTCAAGTTGGCCTTTTCAGCGACACTGTTGAGGACTGTGCCCAGCAGTTCTCCGCATTTCAGAAGCAGGCTAAGGCTATCAAAAGCATGCCCCAATGTGCTACCAGGGCGGTTCCACTGAAACAGTTTATGAGGCTCCTGGGACATAAGGCATCTGCTGTCATGCCACTCGGATTGCTTAATATGAAAACCGCTTCAGCGTTGGATTCACAACTGGGTCGCGAGATGGGCATGGCAATGCACCACTCACCGGGTCTCAGTCACCCCATCCTGCCACCTGACCTCCAGCCCGTGGCCAGACCTTGCCTTTCTTTGGCAGGAGTTCCCCTAGTGAGAGTGTCCAGGCATGTTGTTGTCTCAACAACGGTGGGAACACCCCATAGATGCCCGATCATGGTTGTGCTCTCCTTTCTGTGAGAAGAGTTGAAGCGAAGGCTGTCTCCCTCCACCCTCAAAGTGTATGTTGCCACTATCGCCGCACAACATGATGCAGTAGACGACAATTCTGTTGAGAAGCATAACTTGATAATCAGGTTCCTTAGGAGTGCGAGGATGCTGAATCCTCCGTGCCCCCACCTGGTACCCTCTTGGGATCTCCCCTCAGTCCTGACGCCCTTGAAGGAGGAGCCTTCAAAACTCTGCAGTCAGGAAAGCTTAAGTTTCTGTCGCTAAAGACAGTGCTCCTCACTGCACTGGCTTTGGTCAAGAGGGTGGGGGACCTGCAGGCATTTTCGGTCGATGACACGTGCATGGAATTTGGACCGGCCAACTCTCACATTGTCCTGAGACCCCGGCCTGGATATGTGCTCAAAGTTCCCACCACACTTTTTCAGCAATCAGGTGGTGAACTTGCAAGCACTGCCCTGGGAGGAGGCAGACCCAGCCATCGCTCTGCTCTGTCCCGTTCCTGCTTTGCGCATTTACATGGACCACATGCAGAGCTTTGTTTCCTCATGGGGGCCAAAAAATGTCCCAACGAGGTCAAAATTTACATTTTACTATTGGTCCCCATAACGTTGGGAATAGCAGGTACACACACACACAGACACGAAGCATCATGCGCAGTCATTGACTTTTACCATAATGACAAGACACACACACTCTTTCTCTTTATCTGTGTAATCTTTAATCTGTTTCTCTGGCATTTTACAAAATGACATGGAAAAGCAGGAATGCAGGAATTAGTCTCACATGGCATTTATTATGTTTACTGGTACACAAGCATTGCACACTTCACACTACACCACTGGTTTTCATTCCTTGTCCTGGGGACAAACAATACTGCACTTTTTTTTCCCTCTGACACACTTCACTTCACTTCACTTCACTTCAAAAAAAAAAAAAAAAAAAAAAAGGTTAACCAATTAAAACTTTAAAATACATTAAATCATTGTAATAAAAAGAGCTAGCCTCTCAGGAGTATGTTCATCCATAGTCCATGAAATGGGTATCCTCTTTACAGTGTGTATTAAAATGTCTTTGAAATTAATTTCATAAAACTAAGCACCCCAATGCAGGCACTAGTTTGCTGGAAGGTATTGGGGAACCATAACAGTGAAGAGGAGATAGGTACCAGCCTGGGTATCCCCGGGTAGGATGAGCTGTTCCTCCCCAGTGCTTTTTCTACCCAGCATTGCTGGCTTGTCGCTCTGTCAGGTCAAGTCAAGTCACCTTTATTTATATAGTGCTTTTAACCATACAGGTTGTGTCAAAGCAACTGTACAGCATTCAATTGGAAAATAGTGTGTCAATAATGCAAAAAGGCAGCTCATCATTTAATTCAGTGATGCCATCATTCAGTTCAGTTCAGTTTAAATAGTATCTGTGCAATCAAGTCGAAGATATTTCTGGAAATTAAGTGTCCCCACCTAAGCAAGCCAGAGGTGACAGTGGCAAGGAACCAAAACTCCATCAGTGTCAGAATGGAGAAAAAACCCTGGGAGAAACCAGGCTCAGTCGGGGGCCAGTTCTCCTCTGGCCAGACAAAACCAGCATTCAATTCCAGCCTGCAGAAAGGTCAGATTATGCAGAAGGATGATCTGGTTCCTGTGGTCTTGTCCCGGTGGTTGTCTCTGGGGCTCATCTAGTTGTCCTGGTCTCTGCTGACATTCAGGGCTGAAAAGGTCATCTCTAGGTGCTAATCCACCATCTGATCTGGATACTGACTGGATCCGGTGGCTACAGTGACCTCAGAATAAGAAAGAAACAGACTAATATTAGCGTAGATGCCATTTTTCTAACGATGTAGCAAGTACATCGGGTGTTATGGGAAGTGTTCCCGGTTCCTGTTGTCCTAATAAATGCAGCCTAAAAATCCTTTAACGGATTTGAGTATTAGAAATGTGTTACTGTGTGATGTGTAAGCCAGGTTAAAGAGATGGGTCTTTAATCTAGATTTAAACTGACAGAGTGTGTCTGCTTTCCAAACAATGTTAGGTAGGTTATAGAGTTTGGGCGCTAAATAGGAAAATGATCTGCCACCTGCAGTTGATTTAGTTATTCTAGGTATTATCAAATTGCCAGAGTTCTGAGAACGCAGCGGATGTGGAGGACTATAGTGCAATAAGAGCTTGGCCAAATACTGAGGTGCTAAACCATTCAGGGCTTTATAAGTAATAAGCAAGATTTTTAAATCTATACAATGTTTAATAGGGAGCCAGTGCAGCCAGTGTTGACAGAACCGGGCTAATATGGTCATACATCCTGGTCTTAAGTAAGAACTCTAGTTGCTGCATTTTGGACTAGCTGGAGTGAGTTTGTTAAGCGTATCGAACAACCACCCAATAAAGCATTACAATAATCTAACCTTGAGGTCATGAACACATCAATTAACATTTCTGCATTTGACATTGAGAGCATAGGTCGTAATTTAGATATATTTTTGAGATGGAAAAATGCAGTTTTACAAATGCTAGATACATGGTAATAGCACACCTAGGTTCCTAGCTGATGACGAAGAACTGACAGAGCAGCCATCGAGTCTTAGACAGTGTTCTAGGTTATTACATGCATAGTTTTTAGGTCCTATAAATAACACCTCTGTTTTTTCAGAATTTAGCAGTAAAAAATTACTCCTCATCCAGGTTTTTATATCGACTTTGCATTCTGTTAGTTTTTCAAATAGGTATGTTTTACCAGACTGCAAAGAAATATAGAGCTGAGTATCATCAGCATAACAGTGAAAGCTAGCACCTTGTTTCTTGATGATATCTCCCGAGGGTAACATGTAAGGCGTGAAAAGTAATGGCCCTAGTACTGAGCCTTGAGGTACTCCTTACTGCACTTGTGATTGATATAATACCTCTTCAGTCAGTGCTACGAATTGATGACGGTCAGATAAGTACGATTTGAACCATGCTTATGCACTTCCATTAATGCCAACAAAGTTTTCTAGTCTGTTCAAAAGTATGTTGTGGTCAATAGTGTCGAAAGCAGCGCTAAGATCCAGTAACACTAATAGAGATATACAACTACTATCTGATGATAAGAGTAGATCATTTGTAACTCTAATGAGAGCAGTCTCAGTACTATGATACGGTCTAAATCCTGACTGGAAATCCTCACAAATACCATTGTTCTCTAAGAAGGAATATAATTGTGAGGATACTACCTTTTCTAGTATCTTGATCTGTTGATTCCTCCTTCTGCGTTAAACAGTTGGAGTTGATGTGCAGTGACGAGATAGTTCTGGGCTGTAGTCGATGACGTTACACCTTTTGCAGTCTCCCATCTAGAACCAGACATCCTTTCGGACCGTTGGCCACCAGACGACCTCTAGGATGTTGAGGAGAGTTTTCTGACATTAATAACTGACATTTCATCAGTAATTATACATTTCCTGTATTTCTGTAGACTGATCCAGCCATGCCATTAATTATAAATTTATGTTTTTCTCTGCACGCCAAAGTCAATTTCTGCTATAAATATTACGGCAAATAAAAACTGAAAACAGTTCTATACTTCGCACTTTCATGAGATCAGGTCAGCCTACTACAGTTAAGCCTAATTTGTATTTTTTATATTTTTTTTTCACAATAAAAACAAAACATTGTGCTTTTGCAAAATAAAGAAAACAAATAGGGTGCGCTTTACTTCTTGGTTTCCTTGAACTTGTGGCGCCGTCACAAAAATGAAACGGAACTCAGTGTAGACTTGTCATGCAGTTTTTTTTATTTGGTTTTGTTAATATGTTCATTATTTAAGTGAAATATAAATGTTTAGGAATTTTTATTCTATTCCTTTTATAAATGCTGTTTTATTCTGTTTTTCTCCATACACAGATGCACTGCAGGATGATGTGTGAATAGTTCGGATGTTTGTGCTGCTATTTGTTAAGTTTAAGTTCTAAATTTAAATTTTTTTAAATCTAATTTAACCGTCTAATTTTGTTAGTTAATGGTTAATGATAAGCTAACAAAAAATTAACCAGGAAAATTAACCCAAACCCGAAACAGAAACCACTCGGACACTATGATGGAGAGCTAACTTTAAGAAAATAAAGTTGTGTCGTCTATAAGTGGACATTTGCACCAGCAGATTTAATGTTTTTCTTTACTTCTTTTTTCTTTTCTTTTCTTTTCTTTTCTTTTCTTTTCTTTTTCTTTTATTTTTCTTTTCTTTTCTTTTCTTTTCTTTTCTTTTCTTTTCTTTTCTTTTCTTTTCTTTTCTTTTCTTTTCTTTTCAATCATGAATATCCAGTTTAGAGCCCTGCATTTCAGCCCGGACCCAACGGGCACTGGCTCATATTTACGCAGGGCCGGACTTCAGGCTACAGCGACTATCCAAACCGGCTTGACGATGTTTAGTGTTCAGCAGCAAGCGCAAGTGCCTTCAGCACAGCTGGAAGAGATCCACGTTCAAACGCACACAATCGGCTAAAGCTTGCTGCAAAGCCCCAGCAAAAGTAATTACCATGAGTGTGTAGGGGGGAGGGGGGGATAGTATGGAGATATCTTAATTATTTATTGATAAACTAGTCAGTGTCGCAAAGATGAAGTTGCCGATCCTGACTCGCCATCTCATTGGAATGCTTTTAGAAAGAAATGCATCTTTATGGATTACATAATGAAAGAATTTTTGTTTTCAAATAGAATTATTTCCAGGTCATTCTTTCTATAGATATATTTGCCATGTCTGTGAAGCATGTTTTCTCTGAGTTTCGGTTCATTTTTGTGAAGCGCTCCTGCTTAAGATCAGACAGCAGAAAGAGCATCCTGTTTGTTTTCTTTATTTTATAAAAGCACAAAGTTTTGATGATATTGTGAGTGCACACAAATAAAAGTAGAACTTTTAAAGTTCTGAATGATGATCTATTACTCTTACCTTGATGAGCAAAAATGACTTACATATAAATTATATGCATTAAAATGACAACGTATTTTAAGTTATTTCTACTGTTAGAAAAAAAAAGTGACCGTGTTGGGTGCCTCCATGTCCTGCAGAGTACTTAGCTTTCACTCTCTGCACAAACGATTGCCTGACAGCACACATTTATCTAGGTTAAATGTTTAAACTAGCATTGCTATATTGAACTGTTTTATATCTATAGATTATATTTTAGGCAAGTCTAAAATAATGTGATTTCAGGAATGCTCTGTTACCTCTTCCTCCTCTAATCATATGACGGATCCGTTACCCCGCTTTGTTCCGGAACCTCGCAATTTACAAATTAAGCACTTATTTTACATGGGGAGTGGCAGCTCTAGTTCTGGGGGGCCACTGTCCTGAATTAAGTTTGAGAAGCCCCAAAACACATTTCCTTTAAATGATGCACCACCTAATGGCTATTTTGGATAAGTCCACCATTCTACCTAGTTTCAAGGCCATAGGTCTTGAGGTCCGTGATCAGTTCTAGTGGAGAGATAATATGAATTTCAAGTTTTAGGAAAACTATGCTATTGTTATAACTATTAAAAGTCCTATGGATGTCTTTATAAATTCACAGTTCATCATGTTTTTGAAAATTCTTGATTTTTTTTTTTTCTGCTATGTGATAATGCAGATTTGAGAACATTTTCTTGTTACGGTTGTCATTTCTTTGAAAACCTACTGTTGTAGGTTTATTTGTCGGCCCAGACAAATGACTACAACTGTGATGTTGTAGCCTCTACAAGTCAGTCAACGTTTCCAAATCATCTGATTGGCAATTCCAGATGTGAATTTTATGGAAAAGCAGATCAAAATAATGTCCCATGAAATGACCCACCGGTGTTACCCTGCCTGCCCTGCCCTGTCTCTGTGTTGTTGAAATTAAAGTTATTTGCCAGTTATTACTAAACAAGATAGATCGCTTGATCCAGGTTTCACAGTATAACAGTATGACAATCAACAATGCATGATGTAAGGCAAAAATAGACACAAGCAAAAATAAAAACAGTATTTCAATAATGAGCAAATCAGAGTAATAGTGTGTAAATGACAATTTATTTTCTGAAGAAAACTGCACAACAACAGATTAAGTTTTTGAGAGAAATGCCTGTCTCCCTTGACATACATTCTACCCTGCAAAAACTCATTATTGGCAGAAACAGTAGCATCAAAAAATCTTGTTAAAGGGGACGACATACACACAGTTTCAGCCAGTCTCATGTTAATCTTGAGGACCTATATATTAGCACTGCATCCTTCATATCTCAGAAGAGTCTTTAGTTTTATCAGATTCATTAAAGGGACACTTATCGAAATACAGGCTGATGGTCGACCTGCTGGGTATTGCTGCATGACGCACCTCCACCGGTGCCTTGTGCTGGTGTACTCCACTTCTTGGGCATGAAACGGGTCGTCAGCTGGGGACCACCAATCATGGATGTTTCGCTCCTTTAACCCCAGTACATCTCCTGGTGGTGGAGCGATGGCAGGGATCACTCCCTGCCACCCCCTGCTGATGCCCTAGATGTTAGTTGGCCCCCAACCCCTATACGTCCTCCTTAGCCACAGCTAAAAGCTGCCCCTCTCTGCTTCTGCCAGTTCTTTAATGGCTTTCAACACCCTGCTCTTGTACATCTATGGAGTCAATATAATATCACATATATACGCAAAAAAATAAAGTTTTGCAAAAGAAAATAAAGTTTTGCAAACAAAAATTAAAGTATTGAGGAAAAAAATTTTTGCTTTTTGCAAACAAAAATAAAGAATTGCAAAACATAAACTACCGCGCGAAAGCAATGATTTTGCAATACATTTTCCATGGTCATATCTACAATTTTATTTGCAACACTTGATTTTATTTTGCGCGTCAGTCTAGTTTGAGCTTGCGCGCTGCAGTGTTTCCTGTGCGCTTCATTTTTCTGCGCGTCTCGCTTTGTGGCGCTGTTTTGTCGTGGGGGTGGAGTCAAGGGGCAGGGGCGTGTACAACATGCCTCCCTGGAAGTGATGTCATCGGTTCTGACGCAGTTCACTGATCCAGGTACTGTCATGATGAGCAGATGCATGCGAGTGGATCGCTTCCTTTTATTCACTAGCATTAAAACATGGTTTCGTTTTATTAACTTTATTAACAAATGTATATGTGTATTAGCAGCGTTTGCTCAAGTTAAAGAAGTTGTTACCATGCACATCTGTTGTTTATTTCTCTCGATGTGCACTCTTTTACTGGCATAAAGTTGGCTTGACGTTGGGACGTTCGATATTCGCAAATCTAGGACCGTCTCTAAAGTTCATGCGAAACTACTATACACTTCTCTAACGTCAATAGCATGCAAGGAGAATGACTAACAGTCATGAAAACAACTGTTAACTGTTCATCCAGGTGTCAACTATAATGCACACCTTTTATATTTTTTGATAATTATAAAATAAACTGTAAATCATATGTAAAATATTGCTACTTTTCATTACACTTTTCATTAAAGTGCACTTTAGAGGATGAATTTAACAATGACCCTATAATAATAAATACTAGAATTATAAATGAATAATTCGCTAGTTTCATTTGTAAATGAAAACACTAATTTAACAAAGAACGTTAAGTAGGTAAGCAATACACGAATTAAAAGGGGAAATAAGCATAACAATAAATATAAAAATATAGCCCTATTTAATATCGTATCAATTATTATATACGGTTAGCCTATATGAATAAATGAATGATGCATTTAATAGCGTTTTATAATGTATTGTTGTACACCCAATTCGCTGTACGATCATGTGGGGGGTCCTCCTCAACCACCAGCAGTGTGCAGCATCCACTTGGATATATTATATATATATAATGATAAAAAATAATAAAAAGCCTTATATGCACATATATTACATAAAAAAGACACGATCAACGGACTGTGGGATGGATAAAAATATTTGATCAATCTCTGATAATCTCAGGTTGCTATGGTCACGCGGGTTTGTTTTATGCATTAAACTCGTGGCAAAATTAAACCAAAAAGATTCGAGCTTCATTTTTTTTTTTATCTTACAATGGGGATTATTAATTTATGCCAGGAGTTATGTAAATGAAAAACGAAGTCAAGATCGATATTGCCAGGAGTTATGTAAATGAAAAACGAAGTCAAGATATAGTTTATGAAGTGAATTGCATAATTTTACATTAAAACTAGCAGTAACTCTGAACTAATGTGAACAAAGAACGCTCTGTGCGCTGGCGTCCTCCCACAGGTTAGATCTTAAACAAACACTGTTAATACACATTCAGTTAACCAAATGAAACAATACACATTTAATGCTATAAAAGTGTGTGACTGGCATAAAGTTGGCTTGACGTTGGACGTTCGATATTCGCAAATCTAGGACCGTCTCTAAAGTTACATGTGAAACTACTATACACTTCTCTAACGTCAATAGCATGCAAGGAGAATGACTAACAGTCATGAAAAACAACTGTCAACTGTTCATCCAGGTGTCAACTATAATGCACACCTTTTATATTTTTTGATAATTATTAAAATAAACTGTAAATCAAATGTAAAATATTGCTAATTTTCATTACCGAATGGGCTCAAAATTTAAAATATGCCATAATTTGAAGCTCAATAGCATTTGAACAGAATTGACTCACTTTCATAAAACATACTATAAAGTGTTCATCTAGGTGTCAACTATAATGCACACCATTCATATTTTTCATAATTATTCAAATAAACTGTAAATCCATGTAAAATATTGCTATTTGATTACCGAATGCACTTAAATACAAATTTAAAGCTCAATAGCATTTGAACAGAATGACTCACTTTCATAAAACATACTGTAAAGTGTTCATCTTCGTGTCAACTATAATGCACACCGTTCATATTTTTCATAATTATTCAAATAAACTGTAAATCACATGTAAAATATTGCTATTTTTTCATTTGAGCTTTTGAGCTTTTAAATTAGTGTTTACGTCCATTTGGTAATGAAAAGTAGCAATATTTTACATATGATTTACAGTTTTTATTTTAATAATTATCAAAAAATATAAAAGGTGTGCATTATAGTTGACACCTGGATGAACAGTTCTAACAGTTGTTTTCATGACTGTTAGTCATTCTCCTTGCATGCTATTGACGTTAGAGAAGTGTATAGTAGTTTCGCATGTAACTTTAGAGACGGTCCCTAGATTTGCGAATATCGAACGTCCAACGTCAAGCCAACTTTATGCCAGTAAAAGAGTGCACATCGAGAGAAATAAAAGAATAGATGTGCATGGTAACAACTTCTTTAACTTGAGCTAACGCTGCTAATACACATATACATTTGTTAATGAAGTTAATAAAACGAAACCATGCATGTTTTAATGCTAGTGAATAAAAGGAAGCGATCCACTCGCATGCATCTGCTCATCATGACAGTACCTGGATCAGTGAGCTGCGTCTCGGGCCGATGACGTCACTTCCAGGGAGGCATGTTGTACACGCCCCTGCCCCTTGACTCCACCCCCCACGTCAAAACAGCGTCACAAAGCGAGACGCGCAGAAAAATGAAGCGCACAGGAAAAACTGCAGCGCAAGCTCAAACTAGACTGACACGCAAAATAAAATCAGTGTTGCAAATAAAATTGTAGATATGACCATGGAAAATATGTATTGCAAAATAATTGCTTTCGCGCGGTTTCATTTAGGTTTTGCAATTCTTTATTTTTGTTTGCAAAAAGCAAAATTATTTTCCTCAATACTTTAATTTTTGTTTGCAAAACTTTATTTTCCTTTGCAAAACTTTATTTTTTTGCGTATATATGTGATATTATATTGACTCCATATACATCCCATTTTGCGGAGCAGGCGAACTGTTGAGGACCCAACGAAGCCCCTGCATCCCACTTCGACGGGACACATGGTGGCTTTCCAGCCAGCCTCTCTGCAGTCTTCTACTAGGTCTGCATACTTGGCACGCTTCCGCTCGTTGGCGGCCTCCATACCCTCCTCCCATGGGACAGTGAGCTCCACTAACAAGATGGTCTTGGTTCTGACCACATGATCAAATCTGGCCGGAGCAAAGTTTCTACAATCTCTCTGGGGAATTGGAGCTGCCTCCCCAGGTCAACCCTCATGTTCCACTCCCTGCCAGATGAGAGGGCTCTAGATGTCACTCTCTGGTGATGGTGGTTAAGTTTCTCCCTGGCCCTTGCAAACAGGATGGGACTTCTCGTTGGCGCGGAAGGTCTACTATTAGCTTCTTGTCTGCATGACTCTGCCACATCTGCTATTTCAAGTTCAAGTTCAAGTTACTTTATTTATACCTGAAGGTAGATTTTGTTTGCAGTAGCATCCTTATACACACACACAGTATGAAACAGAGCACATATCACACATCATCAAAAACTACATCATCAAAAAGTTCTTATCGGTCCAGAATAAATAATACATACATAAAAACGAAAGAAAAAAAAAAACTCCTCATACCCAAATAGGAAGTAAAATACATAAAAACCAAGTACACAATAAGCTATAACTCATTCCTCAAAGTAATGGCTGCAGGAACAAAACTATTTTTGTGTCTTTTTGTTCTACACCTGGGGATTATAAACCTACGCCCAGAGGGTAGAAGCTGGAATTCTGTGTGCAAAGGATGTGAACTGTCATTTAAAATGGAACTAGTTATGCACTGTAACTGTTTTGTGTACAAGGTCTCCACATTAAGCTGCGGGTCACCTATCAGCCTGCTGGACCACTTTACTATTTTATTGAGCGAGTTTTTATTTTTCAAAGTGCGGTTCCCAAACCAGGCTGCTAGCGCAAATGATAAAATTAACTCAATGAAAGCGTGATAAAAAAGGGTCATGATGGATTTATCAATGTGAAATTGATTCAGTTTCCTCAAACAAAACTCAAAAAAAATGCTGATGCCCTTTTTTACAGACTTGTTCACAGTTAGTTCCAAATGTAAGTTTAGAGTCTATTACCATCCCCAGGTATTTATATGATTCGACACATTCAACAGTTTGACCTTTGACTGATGTAATTTCTTGTGTTTGGATTGTTTTTTTCCTAAAATCAATAAGCATGTCGTTTGTTTTTACTACATTTAGTTGAAGGTGAGACGCCTCACACCATTCAACAAAGTCATTGATGACTGGACCGTGACCTGTTTCACTATCTTGGAGCAGGCTAACAATTACTGAGGCATCTGCATATTTAATTATAGTCCTGTTTTCCCACCTGCTCTGGCACATATTTGTGTACAGGATGAAAAGAAGAGGTGAGAGTATGCATACTTGTGGGGAGCCTGTTGATGAACAGACTGTTTCTGAGAGACTGCAATTCACTCTCACTCTTTGTGTCCTGTCTGTTAAAAAGTTAAGGATCCAACCGACCAGGTTATTACTTAGATCAAACTGTTGCAGCAGCCTTGTGGTTAAAATATGAGGTTGAATTGTATTAAAAGCCGATGAGAAATCAATAAATAAAAGTCTGGCATGAGGGCCATTGTTATCTAAATGCTTAAAGGGTAAATTAAGTAAGGTGACTGTGGCGTCTTCCACCACCCTACGGGGTCTATAAGCGAATTGCAGAGGGTCAAGTGAATGCTCCGTTTTCCTCAATATTTCAGATCTCACTAATTTTTCAAAAACTTTCATTACTATTGATGTGAGTGCCACTGGTCTGAAATCATTAAGATTTTTGGTGTTGTTAGATTTGGGGACAGGGATAACTACAGCATCTTTCCAGACCTCAGGTACTAATTGTGCCTCTAAAGATTTGTTAAAAATGTAGTGGAAGGGAGTACTCAATTGCTTTGCACAGGTTTTGAGTGTGCGCCCACAGATGTTATCTGGACCATGACTTTTATTAACTCTTATAGAGAGTTTGTGTTATATTAAAATGTTGAATGTCTACAAGCTGTTTACTCAACTTGTCGATCTCATCGCTTAAATCAAAAAATATTAAACCGATTGTAAAATTGAATAAGAGCACTGGCCAGGTCAGTATCTGAGCTGAAGCCATCCAAGGTGACTGGGCTGCTGCTTTTTAGATTCTGGAGGCCTGCTATGGTTTTCATACTGTCCCAGGCTGATCCAAGATTGTTTGTTGCCATCTGGTTCTCCAGTTTATATTTATAGTCTCGTTTTGCTTTGAGAATTCCAATTTTTAAATCCTTTTTTTGCTATTTGTAGTTCAGCAATGTCACCCCCCTTAAAACATGATTGTTTTTTCTGTAAACTATCTTTAACAGTTTTAGTTATCCATGGTTTGTTATTAGGATAAATTTTCACCTGTTTACATGGGACAATCATGTCTCTACAAAAGGCAATATATGAGCATGTCACATCAGTCCATTCATTTAGGTCATCCCCACAAGTTTGGCGCCTCAGGTGAGAGTGATTGTAATTTCTGCACGGTTTCGAAGATGGTGTTAGAGGCCGCCGCATCGTTCGCCCTTGGGTGAATATAGACTGTCATAATAAAAACTTGTGGAAATTCACGGGGTAGGTAGAAAGGTCGTAGTGATACTGATAAAAGTTCAACATCTGATGTACAGATACGCTCTCTTTCAGTCACAGAAGTGCAGTATCGTTTGTTAAAATATAAACATACCCCGCCACCTTGAGATTTCCCCGTTACCTCTCTCTCCCGATCAAGTCAATAAGGTGCCCCAAATCCATCAATTGACAAGTCGGTGTCCTGATCATTCTCCGTCAACCAGGTCTCTGTGAAAGCCAGGACACAACACTCCCTGAAGTCCTTCAGAAAACTGACGTTCCCCTGGAGCTCATCCATTTTATTCCTCAGGGACTGGACGTTCCCTAGGATCATGGAGGGTAGAGGAATGCGAGAAAGCCGACGTTTTCGGAAGCGTTGCCTGACGCCTCCCCGCTTACCTCGCTTTTTCTTTGTTGCTGCTATTTTCCCCCCTGGGTTTTTTAGGATACAATCAGGCAGTTGTAGCATGATGTCTGTCCCAAATATTCTCCCACAGTTCAATTGCAACAGTGTGGTTCTGGTGTACTGTAGCTTTCCATGGCTATAGCTCCTTTGACGAAGTCGGAGATAATTAATCCAAGGAAGAGCGTCCAAAGGACAGAAAGAGTTCTAATGTCCATTGTGTATACGCGCATACATAAACGACGCTATAAACCGGACCCGTAAGAACTTTTCCAATAAAATAAAGAAGGAAAACACAAACACGAACGCTCTAAAACTTCCACGCCAAACTTTCACACACTCTCACTCTCACTCCCACTGCCGGTCACAGCGTATTTTCCTCAATACCAGATTGTGTCGCCACCTGTAGCGGCCTTGAGACAATGCTGTCTTACATCCCGACAGGTTGTGCTGGAGGCTTGCATTGCTAGTACTGCAAAGGGGCAACGTTATTCAGCGCCGAACCACTGGTGGAGGTTTCTGGGACAAGGTAGGGTGTCATAGGTAGATCTAATCAGGAACCTGAGCCTGGCTTGGGGGATCTTCCACAGATCAGACCATGACAAATGCCTATCTGTGACACCTTCCCATGACATCCAGCGTGCCTGCCGGCTCTGAGACACCGCCTTGATGTTGAGACACTCCTGCCCGGTCGTTGTCACTTCTGCCACCACCATGGCTCTACAGCTTTACATTCCTCTTTGAAAACAGCCAAGATCCTAGAGGTGCGCCATGGGTGGAGCTAAAGAGTCATGAGCACTTACATGCTTTTTGATGCAGTTTTACTTACCACCTGCAGTTCCGACTCATGACTGGGATATTTTATTGCTGGGACCACTCCATCTTTCAGTATCAAATGATTTGCAAATCCAGCGTCAACCGGGGCCTTGTTTATTAAGCATTTGTCACTGAAATGCCAGTAACAAACATATATACTTACGCAACTACGTGGCTGCCCTGGAAAAAAACCCAAATGCATCCACTGTTCACATAACGCTGGGTTCTTTGGGAAGCTGAAAAAGGTTCTCTTTCCCTCACATCCAAAAACACTTCTTTGGAGACATTCTTCTCGAGCAAGTCAGAACTCCGTGACCTGAGTGAAGCACGTTGATGGGCTTCTTTCACTCGTGCTCTGGTTAATGTGTGCACATGCTCTTTCTGGAACAGTGCACATACAAGGAATCCTGCACTTCATGACGACCTGAAGGACCGTGCTTGAGAAAAAAAAAAAAAAAACCTTTACAAAACTTATATGAACCCTGAAGGAGTGTATTTGGCACAGAAATACTCTGTCTTATGTCCAAATCATTTTTTGAAACTTTGGTCATGTTTAGCATGAGAATCCAACTCCTTAATAACTCAGAATGCATGAAATAGCATTAGGACCCCCCCCCCCCACCCCCCACCACCGCCACCTTAAATGTAGTGTGAATATGAGGAGAGAATGTTGGAACACAGTTGAAAAGTCATGTATGAGAAGGGAGTGGCTCCATCAGTGAATTGCTTGGCTCATTACCCTGTCAATTGCAGTAATGCCTATCTCTAATATATGTGGGACAGGCAATCGAGTTATTCATCATTCATTGACTTGAATGGATCAAACTGCAGAAACTGGACTAATTACAAAGCAGACCATTTTGGACTGTTCAGTCTGTGTGTGACTTTTGCACCGTGCGCTGTCCAGTCCATGTGCTGCTGAAATTCCTACTGAGGTGTATTGATGTGGGTATTTTCCAACTCTATATTGCAGCTATATCTGTTATGTGGAAATAGGAAATACTTCTTGTGGCCAGGGCCATAGCAAGATTTGAACATTTGTGAGATCAAGGTAGAGGTGTCAAGAATTGTACCATAATTACACGTACAAATGCAATCCTTTTTAAACACTACAAACTTAAACTTAAGCCTTATTTGGATGGTAATTGTTTCTCATCATTTGTTATTTAATTGCTGTCCGAATCCACATCTTTGAGTTTACAAAAATGGATCAGTTCAAAATTCACTGTTTATATAATTTTGACCACAGTAACCGTTTGACCACACTTCTCTCCAATTTAGGGTTCTCCAATATTGCTCCTGGAGAGCTACTGTCCTGCAGATTTCAGCTCCAACCCCAATCAAACACACCTGAACCAGCTATTCAAGGTGTTTAGGGCTACTTGGTAATAACAGACAGGTGTGTTGGAGCAGGGTTGGAACTGGAGTCTGCAGGTTGGTAGCTCTCAGGGTTAGAGCAGGGTTGGAGATCCCTGCTGTAATTTGCATGCATTTTAGATGTGCACTTATTCCTGAAATGCTGAAGAAAAAAAAAAAAAATTACAACAACAATATTTCATCACTTCTCCCCCACAGCGAGTGGGAGCTGTTACAAACAAAAAGAGATAAAAGAAAAGCACCGAAATTTATTGAATTGACTGTTATTATGGCAGCAACAGGTATGCAATACAATTTTAAAATATACTATATACAATTATAGGCTACATTAAAAATATAAACATATAAGCAACTTTATGTCTACCTTATATATATATAAGACGTTGCATTATTTACTCCAAACAACTGGGCAACTGGCTACATTTCCAGTTTCGTAAAAACAGTACTTGCTCCTCCACTGTGTATGAATTTCTTTCTGAATGCATGTCTTTTATCACTAAGGTACCATGTAAATTTTTTTTTACAGACATCCACATGAGAAACAATTACTACGGCCAGTGCTATTGCTGAATTCCCTTCAAAGAAACAAAGAAGGGATTTTTTTTTTTTTTTTTTTTTTTTGGAGTGATGTAATTCATATTTAAGTCTCATTCACAAAAAGGATATTTAGAAAGTTTTAGTAATCTTTCTAATTCTTTGAGAACAGTAAAATCCAAACCAGAATTATAACCATAAAGACAAAGAGGAATTATATCTTTAGAATCAGTTTCAAAACATTTTTTTTTCAGCTGATTGACAGCCAGTTAGAATTAACCAAACTTTATATAGTCTGAGCATTTAAAGCGGCAGACAAAAACACCTGCAGCATAAGCTTATAATAATCAGAACACGTGCATAACTCCACACCAACTGAAACTGACAATAGCTAAGTTTCCATCTCCCTGTTTTTATATGCATGCGATGGAATGGCATAACTTGACTAACCAATGGTCCAATCTCGTTGTACAGCATCTGAAATGTCTGAGCAATGTCTGTCGCAAGAGTATTTACATTTACATTTACATTTAATCATTTAGCAGACGCTTTTATCCAAAGCGACTTACAAATGAGAACAGTAGAAACAATCAGATCAAGGAGAGAACAACAACGGTATACAAGTGCTATGACAAGTCTCAGTTAGTCTAGTACAGAACACGTAGCCAGGGTTTTTTTTTTTTTTTTTTTTTTTTTTTTTTTTCTCTTTGAATATGATAGACAAGAAAAAGAAAAAGGAAAGTACTAGTATTAGTTGGTTAAGTGCAGGCAAAAAAGATGAGTCTTTAGATGTTTTTTAAAAATGAGTAAAGACTCAGCTGTTTGAATTGAGATCGGGAGGTCATTCCACCAGCTGGGCGCAGTCCAGGAAAAAGTCCGTGATAGTGATTTTGAACCTCTTTGGGATGGCACCACAAGACGTCGTTCACTTTCAGAGCGCAAACTTCTGGAGGGCGCATAAGACTGAACTAGTGAGTTTAGGTATGTTGGCGCCGTGCCAGTGGTCGTCTTGTAGGCAAGCATCAGTACCTTGAATTTGATGCGAGCGGCTACTGGTAGCCAGTGTAACCTGATGAGGAGAGGAGTCACATGAGCTGTTTTTTGGCTCATTGAAGACAACCCTCGCTGCTGCATTCTGGATCAGTTGTAGAGGCTTGATAGTACATGCAGGAAGGCCCGCCAGAAGAGCATTACAATAGTCCAGTCTGGAGAGAACAAGAGCTTGGACAAGAAGTTGGGTGGCTTGCTCTGACAAGAAGGGTCTAATCTTCCTAATGTTGTATAAGTCAAATCTGCAGGACCGCGTCGTTGTAGCAATATGGTCTGTGAAGCTTAACTGATGATCCATCACAACTCCTAGGTTTTCTTGCTGTCCTGGAAGGAGTTATGGTTGACGAACCCAGCTGTATAGAGAAGTTGTGATGAAACGATGGGTTAGCTGGAACCACCAGCAGTTCAGTCTTAGTAAGGTTGAGCTGAAGGTGATGGTCATTCATCCAGCTAGAAATGTCACTCAGACAGGCTGAAATGCGAGCAACTACCGTCGGGTCATCTGGTTGGAATGAGAAGTAGAGTTGAGTGTCATCAGCATAGCAGTGATAGGAAAAGCCATGCTTCTGAATGACAGATCCTAATGACGTCATGTAGATGGAGAAGAGAAGCGGTCCAAGTACTGAGCCTTGAGGAACCCCAGTAGCAAGTTGTTGTGACTTAGAAACCTTCACCCCTCCAAGACACCATGAAGGATCTATCAGAAAGGTAGGAGTTAAGCCACTGGAGAGCGGTTCCAGAGATGCCCATCTTTCTGAGGGTGGACAGGAGAATCTGGTGATTAACAGTGTCAAAAGCAGCAGACAAGTCCAGCAAAATGAGAACTGAGGATATTTCTGTATAATTGTCTCACAGAACTGTCTTACTCAACTATGTTCTCAAACAGTTGCATCCACTTCAGAAAGCAATGAATGCTTGTCATTCGTCAGCAAGTAATTATACGTCAGCAAGTAATTATGCATGAAAAATATTATATTCAGTGACATCTCCTACTTTTCTTAGTGATATACTGTATAGTGCCAGTTTATCAAGAAATGACAACTTTGTTCTCTTTGACTCGATGGCTGCTTTATTTGCAAATGTTGATCTAACCTGATCTAACAAATAAAGTTATTGCATTTATTGTGCACTGATTAGGAAATAGTGCTCCCAAAACAAGCCCCTTAAAAATGCACTATAATAGGAACATATGACAAAAATACATTGTAGATTAAACTAATATCACCAATATCTTACAAAATTAAAAAGCAGAAAATTTAAAGTAAACAATGTACTACACCAAGGGTATCCAATACTGCTCTTGAAGGGCCAACATCCTGCAGAGTTTAGTTCCATTAAGCTCCAATACACTTTCCTGGAAGTTTCTATTGAGTCTGAAGACATGTGCTCAATTAGGATTAGAGCTAAAATCTGCAGAACAGTGGTCTTCCAGGAAGAGGTTTGGACACCCCTGTATTACAGCATAAGCTTTACTGCCTGCATAATCACAGAAAGAAAAAAAAAATGGGTTCATGGTTTTTATGGTGGTTGTGGATGCATCAAACTATAGTTTGGGTAAGAGAGAGGCAGCAGTTTAAGATTCCATGTCTGACCTTTTTGGCAAAATTGTGCCCCATATGGCCTAAGGTCTATTGATCACAGGAAAAGAGAAGGAGACTGTGAGTTATCACTGAAACACTCTGGATGGCTAAGTATGCCCTCCTGCTGTTCCCTTCATTATGTGTGTATGTGTGTTTACTGTATTTTGTGTTTGTGTCTGCTTCTGTTGAAGAAATTACTTACTAATGACTTACCATAGGTCGTATCCATCCCCCTCCTCTTACCTTCCCATCAGACAACAGGCTCTGCTGGCTGCTGTCAGTGAAAAAGATGGCTGCATCAATCTACTAGAACTTTCTCCCATGAGAAACATGTCAACACCTGAGGACGTGATGACCTTGAGGAGAGAAAAGGTGAGGTTTATGATTCACCAAAAACAACAGGCCATGATTTTCACCACGTGGTTTTATGTTTTTAATTTAAATCCAATCAGTGTTTGAAAAGTGGTTACTTACACTCACAACATAATGCATAGATGAAAGCATAAAACTAATAAAATGGAATGTACCTTGTATTTCCATGATTCCACAGTCTGTTTCTCAATCAGTCTTTCTTTGTCCATCTTTGATGTTTAGTTCTTAACGAGTAGAGTTTTGGTCAAATGACTTTGCAATTTGTGCAGGACACACACATCACTTCATAGTTACTCTTATGGTTGGTTAGACTAGTGTTTGAGAGCACTTTCCATCTGAAATTCAGAGTTACATTCCAGTATCACATTGCCTCACTGTATTTATCACAGAAGTTTAATAAAGCTTTAGTTATAAAAATTTTTTCGTAATCAACATTAACAGTAACTAAAATAATGTACTATTAGAAACCAAAACTGAGCAAGCTTTTGGGGAATGTTGTCTCTAGGCCAAACAGATGACTTGTAAACAGTTCGGAATGACGGAAGGAATTTCGGGGAAGTAGCCATTATCTGTTTAACACTGCCCATGAGTCAATAATTCTTCAGTGAGGAAAAGACACACAGATGAGAGCTGTTGTGGACACATATAATTATTGTATAAATGTTGTGTAACAACTGTACTGTCACTATCGTATAAACGTGCAGAATTAAAGAGTATTCTTTGTCAGTATTACACAACAACCAGGAACAGGCAAAAACACACATTTACACACATAATCATGCATCATTGCCTCTAAAACACCAGGATGGATGAGATAAAACTATTGCTAATTGGAAATGTTCAATTATGATTATTAAAAAATCATATTAAAAAAAAAAAAAAAAAAAAAAAAAAAAAACTATTGGACATTTAAAATTTACCATTGGTTATCTCTTGAAAAAAATATCTAAGATTTTTAATAACAATTTTAATCAGTTTATCTGCTCCCATCAGTTACAATTGGCTAAAACAGCTAAAAACCTAAACTAAACAAAAGCAGATTTTTGATGGGTTCCTTATGATTTGCCTTAAACTTTTCAAACAATATTGTAAATATCTAAATTAAAGCTATTATATGAAGAGGTTCTCACAGCTGGCACCAACTTAATATTGTGAGTTTTGGTCTCGACACTTAAGTGTGAAAATATTGGATGACCCCTCCTCATTTTACCTTGTTGTACCAGCTAAGGCATTTTATCTTAACAATAAGAGAACAATCTAGGAGAATTTCTGAGCCTCTTATTGTATTATCAACATAAGGAAGGCACAAGTATAATAAAATGAAATTGTAAAATAAAAAGTAGACAAGTAACAAGTAATATAACTATACAATATATACGGATACAAGCCCATGAAAGAGACGAGGATGAGATGAGCTAGTAAATAGCACAATAATTTTATTAAACCAATTAAAAGAAAATAGTCCAACATAAGTAGAATAATCCAATCCAACGTAACATTGTGCATCGCATGCACAAACTTCTTCAGTAGAACACAAATTATGATTTTTAGCTTCAGCACAGTGGCACAGTGGCAAAGTTAATGCATTCAGGAGAATAACTGACCTGTGGGTGCGTAAACTACAAAGAGGCATCACTGACATGTTTCCAAATCTATCTGAATTTCTGGATACAAACTGTTTGGGAGTGGACTTCATGCTCAACACCATTACCAGTCACCTCATTTCACTGAATGAACATTTCAGTCACTAGTTCACAGACATTGACATGGAGAAATATGACTGGGTTTGTGATCCCATTTCTTGTGATGTAATGGCCAGTGGCCTCAGTGGAAAGGCTGAAGATAAACTTTTGGTACTGTCCAGTGATTGTACTCTCAGGATGAGATTTAGTTGTGTCCAGCAGAATTCTGGCCCATGGTTAAAAATGAATACAAGGAGGTTGCTCTTTAAGCCATGTGAATATTGCTGCCTTTCCCAACAACATGTCTTTGTGAGATAACTTTCTCAGCCATGATGACAATAAAGAAAAAATACAGGGCACTGCTTAATGTGGAAGATGACTTGAGAGTTTGCCTGTCCCCAATAACACACAGAATTGATAAGCTCTGCAAAGAAAGACAGTCTCACCCTTCCCACTAAGACAGGCTGTAGGTATTTGTACAGTGGTTGTTATTAAATTTATGTTTCTGCATTACATGATTTCTTTTGAATTATAGTGTAAAACAATTTATTTTTGAGTAGACATTTTTTGTTTGTTTGTTTGTTTCATGCAGAAAAATGGATTGCTGAAAAAAAAAATCAGATTGATGTTCAAATTACAAACCAAACTGAGCCACTGTCATTTTACTACATCGAAATGTAAGAAGTACTTTTTGACAAAGTATTTGTAAATTAACTTTCCAGTATACATTCACTTCTATGAACATAGCAAATTACTGTTCAGTATTTAAAATTTTTGTTGCTCTTCTCAGGCAATAATATCATTAACTGTCAAAACTGTTTTATAACAATTTGTTATATGGTATGAAATACCAAATTTTACAAATTCTGTGTCCATAAAAGGCATAACAGAGGACACAAGATATCCAGAGAGTGCAACAATGGATACTGTTTCTTTGTGGGGAGCTGCAGAAGCATGTAAGGCCCAAACACACAAGATGGTGGTAGTCATCACAGACAGTGCAGACGTAAGAGCTAATAACTCTGGGTTCACCTGACTCAGATGTGTAGAGACCACTGAACTAGGTAGTGCTGTAGCTTGGGGGTACTGGAACCACTTGCCTTGGCAGGACTATAGGAACGTTTGCCATCGGGTGAATCAGTGGTGCTGGTGATGATCTGGAAGCCACTTGAGTGGTACTTGCTTCCCGTGGACCCCTGTGTCTGAGCAGTCTTATAAAAGATCCTTACTGTTCACTTCATTTTGGGAAGGATCTAGAAACTCAAGGAAGAAGGTGAGTGCTCTAACACATCCATAATTGGATTGGATGTCAGATGGGTTGTCAAAAACAGCATTGTCCCCAGCTCACTGAGACACCAACTGGCATCAGTGAAAAGTTAATGACATTCTGCCTTCTCACTGCTGCAAAGCAGTCTGCCACACTTTTTAGTGCTTACTCACCTGCCCTTTCGTCAGTAGGAGAGATGAAGGACATATTCACAGAGATACTGGATGAGACAATAAGGGAGGTTCATGAAAATTTGAAAATCTTTCTGCTGGAGGATTGTAACACAACAGTAGTCGCAAGACATCAGGAAAAAGAGACACAGAACAACACACTGTTAATTAGTTCAGTGAAAATTTCACACACATCTCTGCCCTCCTTAACTATACGCAAGCCTGCCTTAAAAATCCATAATTTGTAGAAAGAAATCCAATAGACTCTGCAACAGCTGCAGAATCAGTGGCATACAAGACATACAAGAGCCCTACTGAGATTCTGAAAGAAGGATAAATTCTCCAGTTCATCAGCCTTGTGGCAGAAAAAAAGTGTTCCTCAACAAAAAAAGTGTTCCTCGACAATGTAGAGAATCAAGTATTATTATGATTTACAGAAACAAGGGTGACAGGTTCATTTGTGAAAACCGCATCTATCTTCCTCCTTTCTGCAGCAGGCAATGCCATCTCCAGAAATAATTTACCTGAATCACAATGTGTATTCAGAGCAGGTTGAGGCACAGTGGACAGGACATTCACCTCACACCAGGTGGAGGAGAAATGTTGTGAACACTAGAAGCTGTTCATTGTCTTTGTGGGCCTTTCCAAGGCCTTTGACACTGTATATTGTAATTTTTTTTTATTTTTATTTTTTTTCTATTTTTATTTTTATTTTTAATTCTTATATAGTTTGGATATCTTGCAAAGTTCATTTATACATTGTTGCGATTTCATTACAGATTGATTCCCAAAGTTACTCTAGGTGGAATGGAATCTGCCCCCCTTCACAGTAGGGATGAGTGTGAGGCAGGGAGGTATTCTTGCAACTAGTGGTCGACCGATATATCGCCAAGGCCGATATTTGGCATTTTTCAAATATCGGCATTGGCCGATAAGTTTTTCTGCTTGGCCAATATGTTCGAGGCTGGACTTTTATTTTGACGACACGGAAAAAGGCAGAACCTGAGCACACAGTGCTCACATTCTCCCTCTTGTTCGCCGTCGTCATAGAGTGGTGGAACGATGATTTCACTTTGTAGGCAAAAACCCGGAAGCGAGTTAGCATTTTAGCACTTCCGGTTCCATCGTCCCAGAGTCAATGGGTTTTTTGAATGGGATTTTGGTTAAATACCTCAAATAAGGTCCGCGGTTCACACAGGCTCAAGATACTTTTACGTTTTATTCTACGACATAAATCATACCAGTTACACCCCACTTGTGATTTTTTTAAACTGTAACATTTCTTAAAAAAGACGGTTGCTAACAAGTTGCTAAATGGGACTACAGGCACTGTCGGAGAAATATAATGTCATCACGCCAAACAATTCATCAATTTATAGTATTTTCCAGTCGTCGTTTAATTTGTAATACAATTAATTGTAGAATAACCAATTGATCGTGTCCTGCATTTTATATTGTTGGTCGACAAGTTTTTTTTTTTTTTTTTTTGCCCTGAAATGCAACACAAGTCTTTGGATGGAAGATGCTCTTTTTTTCGCTTTCCTACTGATGCAGAGACTCTGGGTTCATAAAGTAAACTCATATTACGATTATTCCACGTAAACACCATATTTACCGGATTAGTCACAGTGAAAGTGAAACTTTAACGATGCATAGTGCTTAAAGCCACATTAAATTTAAATGTTTACAGCCACATGAAGCTGTTAGAAAGCATATGATGATTTACTACAAGCAAGGATGAAATAACATTTTGTGTACCCACCCTAAAAACTAACACTAAAATAAGTTTAAGGGCGATCCGCCTACAAAGTGACATCATAGATCCCCCACTCTATTAACAGTTCTGTCTAATAATCAGATAGAACGGTTAAACAAAGGAATTAATGTATGAAAAAAGTATTCTAACGATTGCTTTTATATTATTAGTAATAGAAAGGCAAACATTATAATACTTTCTTGTTTGCCGTTAGCATTAAGCAAATACGCATTTATATTATTTAAATAATTTTTTGAATTATTTGTGTGAATTTTGTTTATTTAACCTTGCAAACTTAGTCAAATCCAGCTGTGAGATCTTGTGGTGTGTGCATTTTTATCCAGCATGATTGCGTGATCTCTGTGTTGCGGTCGGTCCGTGTGAATTGAATGCTTTAAACTTTAAACTCGTGATTTCAAATTATGCTGCACTTTATGCATTTGCCCACTGTCATATTCATGTCATTTTCTCTGTGTGCTGTAGGTAGAATGAGTGTTACCCTGGCTTTATTTGAAAAAAATTATTCCTAATACGCACAAACTTCCCAGAATATTGAGTGCCCTGTTGGTTACAGTGTTTACTTCCTTTTTAATTATATTTTTATTAAATATTTATTTATTTGTGAAAAATACATTGTCATCTAAAGTATGTTTATTTTACACTTGTAATTTTTAATCCATTGTCAAATTATTTCAAATTTCTTAAATATTAATATATATATATATATATATATATATATATATATATATATATATATATATATATATATATATATATATATATATATATATATATATATATATGCTTTATATCAGCTGTCAGCCCCACTGCTTTCCAAGATATCGGCATCGACTGTCAAAAAAACAATATCGGTCAACCACTACACAAGGAACACAAGGGAGTAGAAAAAAAAAATAGAGATGCAACATGAAGAAGTGAAATGCATGGTTGTTGTCCACGTTGGAGCAAACTGTACTACTGTAGCCAAAGCACAATAAACTCATTTATTCACATTATATAATCACTAAATTTATATATTTTATATATATTTTAAATATTCCTTCATTGATTACCTGATATACTGACCTGTGAATGTTATTTCTATGCTTCCACTGTTGGACCTCTATTGTATTTGCTCTATATTGTTGTGCACAAGCTATATCCTAACTGCATACTCACCTTTGTATACTTTCCTTTGTCCTCAGTCTCTGTAAACTTCTGCAACTGGGTCCAATCCTTACTTCTGTGGTGGTTTGTCATAACATCCACAAGTGCTTATTAATAACTGTTTATGGTTCACTGAACAAGTATGAAAAAATATTTTTTAAGCCATTTCCAATAAAGATATAGATGTACAATATATGAAAGTGGGATTCTCTGAGTGGGATTCTTTTGATATTTATTCAATATGATATTTGTATATTGTCCATCAGGCACAGAGTAGGATGAAGCACATGGCAGAACATTATGAAGATGGACACATTCATCCACAGTATTCCCATCATTCGCATCATGGTCAGCATCGTGAACTGATCTCCCCACCACCAGAGCAGGTCACTGACCTAAACAAACACACTCACCCAAACCTACTCACAAGAGATTTGTCTGTGTTGTACCTGTGTAATCACACACACACACACACACACACACACACACACACTCACACACACTCACACACACACACACACACACACACACTTTTAAACAAAGTATTTTTCGTCAGGTTGTCTTCTAATAGCTTTCAAGGAATATTGATTAGCTCAAAAAGTTCTGTGATGTCATGATAGATGATTTTAAATTATGTGGACAATCCCTTCTAACAGATATGTTTATTCTAACAATTCCAGTCAAACATTTCTTAACTCTATGCCATAGAATGTCATTTTAGAAAATTTTGGAGAATTTTGTGCTTGTGTGGGATACATAAAAAAATAATTCAATAACTTGAATGAGGAACTGTGTAGTTCTATAGTAATGTGATGTGTGTTTGTTTTAGGATGATGAGGATGGCATATGGGCATGACAAAACAGAAACTTTCACTGACAGGTGAGTGATGCAGAGTTTTATGACTACTGTTTTTCCTTTACATCTCCATAGCTTCAAATGCACTACTGGAAATAAGCCAAATATCTGGGCTGTCTGTCTAATATCAGTCTATGGTGGTCGTGTTCTCTGAGTTGATGCAGCACACAGTCCTCCACACACCAACAAGCACTTCGGATGCCATATGTCTGCACCATGTACAAAGGATAAGTGGTCTGTTTAAGTCCCGCTAGAAGCAAATATGGGAGATGGATTATAAAAGCATTATAAAGTTAATATGTAAAATCTCTACAGTTAACAAATTCACAAAATAATATGTTTGACATAATATCAGCTGACATATCATTAAAAAAAGAGCTATAATGTGAAATCTTTTTAGAATATAATTTAGCAAATTGTTATTTGGGTTAAATAGCAACATTCAGTTATGGCAGTTTCACATGGGTTTATAGAAGAGACTTTCACAATCACACAACATATATATATATATATATATATATATATATATATATATATATATATATATATATATATATATAGATATATATATATATAAATCACATTTGGCATTCAACAGGCATTGATTTTAGGCGTATTATGTACATTGTATATTATCTTTTTTTTTTTGTAGCCAAGGTATGTGTCTATAAAGGCTATACAGTAGTGAAGGCTACACAGTAGTGGTTATACAACACAATTAGTGTTGTCTGTCTTGCCATCTTATCAAATCATAAGACTACAAGTCATAAAAGTAATGCATTCTGTTGAAATATTTTCAAAGTTACAGGGGTCATATGATGCTGCTAAAAAGAACATTATTTTGTGTATTTTGTGTAATGCAATGTGTTTATGCGGTTTAAGGTTCAAAAAACACATTATTTCCCATATAATGTACATTATTGTTTCTTCTCTATGCCCCGCCTTCCTGAAACACGTCAATTCTTACAAACCTCATCATTCTGAAAAAGCGAGGTGTGCTCTGATTGGCCAGCTATCCAGTGCGTTGTGATTGGCCGAATGCCTCAAGTGTGTGACAGAAATGTTACGCCCCTTAACATACTGTGATCCCATCTCCCAGCAGGATGAGACTCAGTCCAGCTGCTCTGCATCGGTTCTCTTTGAGCAGTTCAGTCAATGTACTGTTAGGAGTAACTGAATAACTCAGGATATTGGTATATTTCACTTCAGAGGGAGTGTAAGGCACGTTTATAAACCGAATAACTTAAGTAATTTGTGGATTAGTGCGTACTGGTTCACAAAGAAGATCCGGTTAAATAGAAAGATTCGTTTGCGATCCGGACATCACTAGACAAAACAAAACCAATAAAACCCATTACAAATGAGGCATTTGTTTCATCCAGTGGAGACATAATTACTGATGATAGTGACTTATACTGGCTTTTTACACATTGCGTTGTGTATCGCGCTGCATAAACATAAAACCAAGTCTGCATTTGTGATCTGAGAAACAATAAACAACAAGCTTACTCTACTGCTCAAAACTCGCATTTGAATCATCATTGGCAAATTATTTAAATATAAAAAATGTACTTACAGGCTGTGGATCAGAAGTGCCAGACTGTCCTTGCAAAGTTTGAACTGCCTAACTTTATAGAAACAGCCATTGTGCCAAAGATGCATTGCAGGCTACTGGTATAGGAAACAGTCCTCATCCTATATATACAGGAAACAGTGTTGAAATATACAGAGCCTCGCACATGGCATGCAGGAAAAAATAGTAGGCTAAATCATGTGCATGATTTACTAATTCATTCCCTCGATTTGCTTAAGCGTGCACACGACTTATAAATCGAGAGAACGAATTAGTAAATTGTGCGCACAATTTAGCAAATCGAGGGAACGAAATAGTAATCGTGTGCACGTTTTAGTACATCGAGGGAACAAATTAGTAAATCGTGCGCACAATTTATTTATTTTTTCTTGCATGTCATGTGCAGGGCTCCATAGAAATACAACTTAACCACTGAATTCTAGTCGTGTCCTATTTTGAAAGGCCAAACAAAGTAGTTTTGCTTTCACAACAAAACACACAGCGACTCCACAACATGGCAGCAACGGCAACAGAGAGAATAAAAGTTACGCCTTCTTTCTTTGCGTGAACATTTGGGTGGTGTTATGCAAATCTTCCCACATAGTGACGTAGGGATGTGGGGGCGTGTTAGAACGAGCCGTTTAGGGGTGTGTGGTTGACTCTTAACTTTTATAAAGAATATCTCTTTGGATTTGAGACTTTAGTCTTTGCAACTTTACAGATCTTCCTTATGCACCAAGAGCTTGTAACACTCCAAAGAGAAAGGAAAAACTGAAATTGCATCATATGACCCCTTTAAGAAAATAACGGTACTAATCTGATAATAATGATACCAATACAATTTTAATTACATTTCTGAGAAAAGCCCAGGGCAAAGATGTCAGTTTTCCTAGGCCGGACATCACGTTTGTCTATTCATATATATAAAGAGGATATTCATGCAGGAAAAATTGATTGGAAAACAATTAATGGTAAATGAAAATAAAAGAAAATAGTAAAAATGAAGTCAGTCAGTAATGTTCTTATCATCTGTCACTTTTTGTTATAAAATAATGTTTTTGTTGTTGTTGTTTTTTCTCAATATAGTTAAACTACTCTAATCTAAACTAAACTAATTTGAAGTTTAGCTTTTATTTTTATGCATTCTTCTTAGATTCAGATTTCTATGTTCCTTGAGTAACAGATTAAGTTGATAAGAATGAAGTAAATAGACCATTGTAGAAAAAGCTGCTTCTCTTCGGTGCATTTTTATTTTGAATGTGTAAGTTTAACGAATCCTACTTCCACATTTACAGTACATTATGAAAATGTGCAATATATCTCATGGATATATAATAATAATAAACTTTATTTTCTATAGCGCCTTTAAAAGTTACATCTCAAAGCGCTTTACCAAGGCATACAAAAAAAAGAAAAGAAAAAAAAATACATTGAGATTGACAATCAGAGAAACATATCACATATGTGCTAAATGGAAAAAATACATTTTAAGAGAACATTTAAAAATACTAAGGGATTCAGTTTGTCTAATTTCAGTAGGTTGAGAGTTCCAGAGTTTAGGTGCCACAGAAGAGAAGGCCCGGTCACCCATAGAGCGTAAACGAGTTACAGGAATAGTTAAAAAGCCAGAATCCGATGAAAGAAGATTACGCCTTGGAGTGTAGACAGTTAAAAGTTCAGTCAGATATTCTGGAGCTAAACCATGCAGGGCCTTGTAGGTAAGCATAAGAATTTTAAAATCAATGCGAAACCTGACCGGAAGCCAGTGCAAGGACTCCAAGACTGGAGAGATGTGCTCACTTGTCCTGGAACTTGTCAGGACTCTGGCAGCTGCATTTTGAACATACTGCAATCTGCCTAAAGTAGATTTCGAGACCCCCGCGAGCAAAGCATTACAGTAGTCTATTCGAGAAAAGACAAACGTATTGATCAGTTTTTCAGCCACTGAAAAGGACAACATGGGACGCAGTCTTGCAATGTTTCTAAGGTGAAAAAATGATACTTTAACCATGTTCTGAACATGAGGATCAAAAGTTAAGTTTGAATCAAATATCACCCCCAGATTTTTAAATTTTTCTTGAAACTCCATAATAGACCCATCCATCTTTAAGTTTAAAATACTAGCTTTACATATTTGATGGGGTGAACCAATCAGCATAACCTCAGTCTTGTCACTGTTGAGACAAAGAAAATTTTGAGACATCCATATTTTTACCTCCAATATGCAATGTTCAAGAAAGGCTACAGCCGAATTATCACCAGGTTTTGAATGAATATAAATCTGAGTGTCATCTGCATAAAAATGAAACTTAAGACCAAGGGATCTTAGAAATAGCCCAAGGGGGAAAATGTACATACTGTACTAAAAAGTAAGGGACTCAAAACTGAACCCTGTGGAACACCAAACTGCACTGAGACAATATTGGACCTGCAACCACCCAGGGACACAAACTGCCTATGATCTGATAGATAAGACTTGAACCAATTTAAAGCAGTGTCAGTAACACCAAAAACTTTTTCCAATCGAGAGAGTAAAAGAGAATGGTCTACAGTGTCAAAAGCTGTGCTGAGATCGAGTAAAATCAGGATTGACTGAGAGCCAGAGTCAGCAGCAATTAACAAATCATTGATGACTTTAACCAATGCTGTTTCAGTACTATGCAGTTTGCGGAAGCCAGATTGGAGGGGCTCAAAAAGATTGTGCAAAGTAAGATGAGTATTTAACTGAGAGGCCACAATTCGCTCAAGTACTTTAGCCAAAAAAGGCAAATTGGAGATGGGACGAAAATTATTGATGTTTACCCAGTCTACGTTGGGCTTTTTTGGTACAGGTGTTACAGCAGCAATTTTAAGTGCAGCAGGTACAACACCCGTGTTCAGTGAGTCATTTATTATACTCAAGACTACTGGGCATAATGATGCAAAACATGATTTAAACAGGCAGGTGGGTATTGGATCAACTATGGAAGTGGCAACTTTCATTTGTGAAACAACATTACCCAGAGAGACAGGATCAAGTAAGCTAAAATTTGAGAAAAAAGTGCCGGAAAAATAGGGATACTAGGAGCAGAAGCAGACGCAACAGATGTAATGGATTTGCGTGCATTAGTAATTTTGGAACTAAAATGATCAAGAAATCCATTACAAAGCTGATCTGAGGCAGGTACATTGGAGGAGCTGTTACCTTTGAACAGTTTGTTAATGGTATGAAACAATTTTTTTGGGTTATTCTGATTATTACCAATTATCTGAGAGAAATACTGAGATCTGACAGACACAATCTCTGCCTTATATTCAAGTAAGTGGTCTTTCCAAGCTTGATAATGAACATTCAGGCCAGAGGTACGCCACTTATGCTCCAGCTTACGACCCGCTGCCTTCCTAGAGCGCAGCTCACAGTTATACCAGGGAGCAGATCGTATATAGGCCACAGACCAGGATTTTATCGGTGCAAATAAGTCCAAACCAGACAAAAGAACAGTATTTAACAGAGAGATGTTGACCTCCAGAGGGTCTGATAAAGAAAGGCCACTTAAGGGGGATTAGATAAGTGTTTAGAAGTGATGTGTTTAAATGGATTTGGTATTGTAATGATTTACAGTACGGAAAGGGTAAATGTTAGTATGCGACAGTTCCATACTAAAAAGAATAGCAAAATGGTCAGATCAATCCTAAATCCGTGACAGAAAACTGCGATAAGAATAATCCATGAGAGATAACCAGATCTAAGGTGTGCCCCTTAATATGTGTGGAGCAATCCACATGTTGCTTCGAATCAAAACATTCCAATAAAGACACAAGGTCCTTAGTCATTACAGAGTCTTTTTTATCCATGTGGATGTTAAAGTCCCCTAGGATAAGAGTTCTTTCAAACTTAAGACACAACATAGACAGAAAATCAGCAAACTCAGTTAAAAAGTGTTCAGCAGTCTTAGGAGATATCTTCTAGAAGGCATCACAAAAAACTAAATGTTTGCATGTAAAGTTCAAACTAATCAGCTTCAATTATTGGCCTAGGTTTTGTGTGTTGTGGAAATTAGAATTTATCTAGACAGGCTTCAGAATACGTATTCAGTAACTAAAAAGTGTACAAATATATTTAGATTGTATTGCTTACAATAATTTCAGATTTCCTTTTCATGGTCAAAAGAAAAATCACAATACTGCAAACACACATGCTCACTCGCACACGTTCTAAAAAGTACCAAAAAGGTATGGCCTTACAATAATTTCAGATTTCCTTTTCATGGTCCAAAAGAAAAATCACACATTTTACATTTCTGACCCGAATTTTAGCTAATACACCCATGCTCACGCCTCGCTACAACTGGGCGGGGGCACACATGCTCACTCGCACACGTTCTCTTTTCTTGCTTCCTTTACATCTCTCTCTCTCTCTCTCTCTCTCTCTCTCTGTGCATGTTGCATGCTGGGAGCGAGTGGACGGAGTTTGGTGTGGGTGTGAGTGGCTCTGAGTTTGAGTGGATTTTTTTCTTCCTTACCTGTTTTTTCTAAATTTGTTTTGTTTTTGGCGGTAGAGTTGTTTAGGCTGACTTCGGTCAGTGAGAGCAAGAATGGAGACAGACACGGTTGATTTCTCGCTTCTGACCATCAGGCATGGCTGTAAATGCATGCCTGATGTGTCCGTATCAGTGGAAGATTGTCTGATGGCCGTGAGTGCTGTAGTTGGCAGCATTAACATCAGGTCTGCTTCTCACATAAATAAGGCCATAGTTATTTTTTTAGGCGAAAGTCAAATGGCAGATGGGTTGATTGAGAGTGGATTAATAATTAGGGATACGTTTGTGCCCGTTTTGCCTCTGTCAAGCCCAGAGAAGATAATTTTGTCAAACGTGCATCCATTTGTAAAAAATAAAAAGTTGGAGAAAATACTAAGGAGATTTGGTAAATTAGTAAATCCAATTAAGTTAATTTCGCTTGGGTGTAAAAATCCTGAACTAAAGCATGTAGTGTCTTTTCGGCATCAAGTTTTCATGATTCTGAACGCTTAGAGTGAGCCTCTAAATTTGTCATTGAAATTAGCAATTGAGAACAAAGATTACACCGTCTTTATCAGTTCAGAATCTATTAAATGTTTTATTTTAGACAGACTTGCCCAAATCGTAATGCTGTTAATGAGGAATTGGCGGTCGATGTGGAGGGTAATAGGGCAAGATACTCTGATACTACTGAGGACGTTGTGCCGCTACAACTCTCGCAGGCCGGGGTACAATCTGCACTAAGTAGCTCACATAAAAAGAGACTGGTGCCGGCTAACCTGAGCAATGATAGGGACTGCGAAGATTTGTGTGCTGAAGATGACGAGACGGATGCGGTACATGCGTTGGAAGGTAGAAATAAATTATATTCAGTTCAACAGATCAGTAGCTTTCTTGACAAAATGAAAGGGCTTTGTAAGCCTAATATTGAGCTGTTTTTCCCGGATCTAAAGTTGTTTTTGGTTTCTTGTACTGTGGCTATTAGGAAGGCTACCTTTGACGAGCTTGACAGACCAAAACGATATCGGCTTAAGAAACTTCTGTGTAGTGTAAGAAGTATGTTGCACTCACAAGGTAAAAGTTGAGATTGGCTTGGCTGTATGTGATATGTTTTTGTATTTATTATTGAGTTATTTTTATTTTTTCATGGCACCTTTGAGATTTGGAACTTTAAATATCAACGGGTGTCGTGATGTTATGAAAAGGTGTTGTTTATTTTATTATGTTATGATAAATAAGTTTAGTGTAGTATTTCTTCAAGAGACGCTGAAGAGACGTTCAGATTTAGAAAATCAAGTACAATGGCAAAGTGAATGGAAGGGGCAGGCCATGCTAAGTCATGGTTCTAACGTCAGTGCCGGTGTTGCGATCCTTTTCGGGCCTGAATAAGGAAATACCTGTAAGTGTTTTTGAATTAGTTCCGGGTCAAATGTTGCGTGTTGATGTTACTATTCACGGCAGTAATTTTTCACTTTTTAATATTTATGCTCCAAATAATGGTTCAGAACGAATTAGCTTTTTTCAGAAAACTTATAGTTCCTCTAAGTGACATTTCTCATGATAGGATGATTGTTCTGGCTGGGAATTTTAATTGTACCATAGATCACACACTAGATAGGAACCATGAAGAAACTTTGATAACTTATCATCACCTTGTGGATATTTGGAGAGAAACTTTCCCTCAAACTAAACAATATATTAGGGTTAAAGTTAATTCTAATATGGTATCTGGAGCCAGGCTTGATAGACTTTATGTGCAGGAAAATGCCAGAGCTAAATTTTTTTATGGTTGTATTTCTCCTACTCCTTTATCTGATCACTTTTATATGTCTGTTGCACAGAGCACTGCTAAGCACTTTATTTGGAAATTTAGCAGTAAACTTTTACGAGATCACAATTTTGTGCACTCTTTTACACTTTTTTTTGGGGGGGGGGGGGGGGGAGTTGGAGAGAGAGAAAATTGCTTTATAAGTCCTTAAGTCAGTAGTGGGACATTGGCAAGGTGCAAGTTAAACTTTTTTGCCAGAGTTATACTGCCTACAATAAAAGCATCCTGGAGAGTAAGATGAGATGGTTTGAGTTTGAATTTGTTATTATTGATGTTGATGTTGATAGTGCTGATGCTGCTGAAGTTTTGGAATGGAACAAGTTTCTTTTACGGAATCTTTTTGAAGAAAGGGCCCAAGAGGCGCTTATCCGTGCTAAGTTCCTATTTTTTTTTCTTTTAACATAGTTGATCATGCTTCTTTATTTTTATTTTTTGATATGGAGATTGGTATTTGGAAGAATTTGTGTTTTTTTAATTTGATAGATGGGAGAGAAGTGACTGATGATTGTGGAATTATTTCCTATGCACTGCCCTTTTATGAAGATCTTTATAAAGCTGAAATGGCTGACTTTTTACTCCAGTACTTACTTCGTCATGCAGAAGAGGAGAAACATATGCTTGATCAACCTTTGACCTTTGATGAATTTACTGTAGCTGTTAATGAACTTTCTCCAGGCAAATCTCCAGGACTAGATGGGCTAAATGCAGAATTTTATAAGCAGTTTTGGCCAGTCGATGGAAAAGACTTGTTTTTGGTCTTCTTGGAGTGTTTGGAAAAAAGGCACACTTCCGTTGAGCCTTCGGAGAGCTATGATAACCTTATTACCTAAGAAGGGTGACCTTGGAGACATTAAAAACTGGCGCTCTGTGCCTTTGCTTGGTGTTGACTATAAGATACTTTTTTAAAGTTTTAACTAATAGAATTAAATGTTGTATGGCTTCAGTCAATCATGCAGATCGATCTTACTGTGTTTCTGGTCGGTCAATTTTTAACAATCTTTTTTTGATTCGAGATTTGATTTCTTATGCCAAAGTACATGAAATTGATGCGGGTTTTACTTCTCTGGATCAGGAAAAAGCCTTTGACCTTTGGTTGATCATGGCTTTCTTTTTAAGTGTTTTTAAGTTTTTGGGTTTGGTCGATCCTTTATTTCTTATGTAAAGTTGTACACTGACGTGTACAGCATGTTGAAAATAAATGGAACTCTTACAAGGCCTTTTTTAGCTGGCAGAGGCATACGGCAAGGTTGTGGTCTTTCAGGTATTGTATATGCTATAATTATTGAACTACTGCTGGTAGATTTGAGATGACAGCTAAGTGGGATTTCAACAACTTGCCCTGTAGTGGGGTAGTAACAGTCAGACTTAGTGCATATACTGATGATGTCACAGTGGTGATAAGGTCATATGATATAAGAAACTTAATATCATCCCTTGAGGTTTATCAGAAGGCCTCTTCCTCTAGAATAAACTGGCTGAAGAGTGCAACTTTTCTGTTGGGTGATTGGGAAGATGGAGGCCCTCCAAAACTTCCACAGTACTGCTCTTGGAGCTTTGAGGGGTTTAAAATGTTGGGAGTGTTTCTGGGGGTGGATCATTATATGTTGAAAAACTGGGAAGGTATTTTTGATAATGTTTCAGGTCGTTTACAGAGGTGGAGGTGTATTCTTCACCTCCACCTCTGTAATTAATAAAGAGTGCTTATAATTAATAAGTTAGCTGCATCTATGTTATGGCACCGTTTTAATGTACTTGATCCACCAAACGATTTAATGCAACAGTTACAAAAGGTTTTCACTGATTTTTTTCTGGGATGGTAATCATTGACTCCCTTCTGCAATACTTTACTTACCCGTTAATGAAGGAGGCCAAGGACTAATTGACATGAAAGCTAAATTTAAATCACTGAGATTAAAAGTTGTTCAGAGGAATGATTGCACAGTTCAAAGATCTTCTTTTAAACCAAAATCATATTTTATGCCTCCAGTTTCGAATGTGACTTTGACTGCTTTTATAAAAAAGGTGGATTATGATATTGAAAGATTATTCTTATCATCAAATCAAAAAAGTAGGGAAAACTTGACTAAAGCCCAAAAATCTGCTATCGATCATTTAACAAAGAATGAGTCTATAATAATAAAACCTGCTGATAAAGGAGGAGCAGTTGTAATAATGGACAGAGATAAATATGTTGAAGAAGCCTTACGACAATTTAACAATCAAGATTACTATCAACGGCTGTGGTTCAATCCGATGGACAACATAAGAGATGAAGTAAAAGTTCTGTTGCTTACGGCGAGGGATACTGGGTGGATTTCAAAACAGGAGCGTGATTTTCTCTTATGTCAACATCCTAGAATACCCACCTTCTATATGCTCCCAAAGATCCACAAGTCTCTCGAATCTCCTCCTGGCAGGCCCCATCATATCGTCCAATGGTTCTCTCACAGAGCCAGCTTAGCAATTTATAGACTTTCACATTAAGCCATTGGCTCAACAACTTCCTTCCTATATACAGGATACTACTCATGTGTTGAAGGTCTTAAGCGATATGAGAATTCCAGATAACTGTTTCTTAGTCGCATTGGATGTGGAATCACTCTATACCAACATTGCTCATAACGATGGACTAAAAGCTTTACAACATTTCCTGACGAATAGACCTATAGACTCTTTGCCTCCTTCCGAGTTCATCAATAAGCTCACTGAATGGACACTTAAAAATAATGTTTTCCTTTTCCAAGGCCTATTGTATGTTCAGGTTTGGGGCACTGCGATGGGTGCATGTTTTGCCCCTAACTATGCTAACCTTTTTTTAGGTTTGTGGGAGAAGGATTGTGTCTATTTAAACAGTTACAGTGATAAGATAAAATGGTGGGGGAGGTACATTGATGATATTCTTCTGATTTGGGGTGGTTCTTATGATGAACTGTTACAATTTTATGATCACTTGAACAATAATGATAGGAATATAAAATTGTGCATGGAACATTCCAAAACGGCTATTAACTTTTTAGATCTAACCATTTCTATTGGCAAAGATGGGAAACTCCATACTACTGTATATCGTAAAACAACAGATAGGAACACTATGTTGAAAGCAGATAGTTTCCTTCAAAATTGGCTAAAAAATAATATACCTTTTGGCCAGTTCCAACGTCTTAGACGGATTTGTGATACCGATAATGAATATGAAGTGCAAGCTAAAATCATGTCCAAACGATTTTTAGAAAGGGGCTATCAAACAGAAATTGTACAAAATGCTTACAAGAAAGTCCAGTGCATTTCTAGACTGGATTTTTTTAGGAATATTATGAGGAGATTATGTTAAGATAGTCAGGAGTATTTTGTGACAGAATATAGCTCTTTAGCCAATCCCATAAAAAGGATTATACACTCAAATTGGAATCTTATAAAGAGTGATCCGGTTCTTAGAGAAGTGTTTTCTGCATCTCCTAAAATTAGTTTCAAGAGGGCTCCAACTCTACGAGATAGGCTAGTATCTAGTCATCTTCCTGCTAAAAAACAGACCACTTGGCTTAATAGACAATTGAAAGGTACTTATAAATGTGGGTCTTGTAACCATTGTTCTAATATTAAAGAATGCAAAGAATTCTGTAATTTCAAGACAGATAAGAGGTATAACATTAAGACATTCATTAATTGCAATACCACTTTTGTGGTATACAGGTTATCATGCAAATGTGGATGCTTTTATGTAGGCCGGACCAAGAGACGTCTCAAAGACGTCTCAAAGACATAAAAATGCCATTAGAAAAGCTAATTTAGATTACCCTATGGCAAAACATTTTCAAAATGTGCACAATAGTAATCCAGAAGGCCTAATGGTTGAGGGTTTAGAAATGATCAAAAAGAGCATTCGGGGTGGTGACCAATTAAAATTACTTCTACAGAGAGAAACATTTTATATATATGAGTTACAGGCCACAGTATACCCTGGTTTGAATGAAGAAATAGATTTCAGTCCCTTTTTGTGATACGCCTTTGTTGCTATGTAACTGAATTTATAGAAAAAATACAAACCGACCGTGAGAATTTGATATAGAATGGCGTCTTTCGATGAACGTATGCGCCTTAACCTCCTAGTGGACCTTCTCTGTATGTGCATCTAATTTGTCATTCAGGTGTTTCCAATCATATAAGAGTAAATTGTTTGATTGTAATACATACCCTGAAGAAGGCTGTTTGTGCTCAGAATGTTTGGTTTGTTTCTCTTTGTTCTCTCTTTGATATGCACTTGTTTTTTGATGTCTTTGCATAATTGGTCTTTTATACGTGATGTTCAATTTTATGCTTCTGTTTTAGATTCTTGGACTGTTTTGAGGAAGTCCAGACAAGAGTTTGACCATTTTGGTTTGAATCAACCACTGTTTTATAATTATTTTCTAGGTGACAGTGATTGTAAGTCTAACACCATTGTGGAAAAATTCACTGATAAAGGTCTGACTGAAGTTGTACATTTAATTGATGTTACCTCTAGGAAATGGATATCTTCAGAAAAAATTTGTGGTCAGCTAGGGTTTAGATCAGTAAGGATAGTGGAGCAGTTTATTGTAGGGTTGAAAGTTGCATTTCCTTCTCAGTTGCTCCAGTCAGTTAATTGTTTTCTGTCTGGTGGACCTATACAATGTTCTTTTCCCAAGTTATTTGTGTCTCCAAGAATTTGTATAGAAGATGACCAAGAAGGGAAGATATTGAAATTTAAAGGTTTAAAAGAGCTTAATTTTGAGACTATTGGAAAAAGAGAGTGTTATCAGATATGTATAAAGTCAGATTGTTGTAATGATTTTAAGCATAGGTGTGATACAAAATGGAGAAAATATCTTATGATTCCTGATAATGTTGCTCCTTGTTGGCTCTTATATAAAAGTCCCCTTTAAATTTTTCCCCTTTTCAAAATTTTCTGGAGACTTACAGTGGAGAACATTGCATTGTGTGCTGGCCACAAATAAGTTTGTTTGTAAGTTTAATGTGAATGTTTCACCTCTTTGTAATTTTTGCTTTGCATCAGAGTCTGTGTAACGGTCTGCCTTATGGGCCAAATTAGATTAATTTAAAATGGGGTCACATCAAACTGTGTGAGGGCTTTGAGTGTTTAAAAAGATGGGACAGACAACAAGGTTAAAAGTGAAAAACAAATATGTATTTACAATGTTCACAAGGGACTTAAAACACCACAATAAAACTAGAAATCCTAGGCTGTTAAAAGCATAGAGTCTTTCCTTTCCATACCCTTAAAACAGTCCTTAAGAATTCCAGCATGCTGTAAGTGCAAATATGAATGTGAGAAGTGTCCACTGGTGTATATACAATCCAAAGAAGGTGATAATCCAATAAAGTGCAGTTCTGGAATGGTAAGTCCACAAAAGTAACTCCTCATCCAGCTTTTGGTCAAAGACCCTGATTGTTTGTCATGCTGCCTCCTTTATACTGTTCAGTTCCTATTTCCTGTCATGTGATCAGTCACATGACAGGCAGACCCAGACTCATTTAAAGACATACACACCTTAAAATGGTTAAGAGTAATAAAATGGCTAAGACAACATGAAAACCTATTAAAACTCAAATATACATAAAATCATTAAAATATATTGAGCAGGTTAAAACGTGTGTCCTGTGTGACAGTGTCACAACTGTTTTTGATGTTTTTATTGAATGTTCTAGATTGATACCACTGTTTGCTTTATTGGAAAGAATACTTGGAAATCACGCTGCGTCCTCTAGAGGGCGTTATGGGAATCCCTTCAGCATGACCGGTGTCTGAAGCATGAATGAAAAAAAAGTGACGTGACATACAGCCAAGTATGGTGACCCATACTCAGAATTCGTGCTCTGCATTTAACCCATCCAAAGTGCACACACACAGCAGTGAACACATACGCACCGTGAACACACACCCGGAGCAGTGGGCAGCCATTTATGCTGCGGCACCCGGGGAGCAGTTGGGTGTTTGGTGCCTTTCTCAAGGGCACCTCAGTCGTGGTATTGCTGGCCCGAGACTTGAACCCACAACCTTAGGGTTAGGAGTCAAACTCTCTAACCATTAGGCCACGACTTCCCCAAAAAAGACAATGAACTTGACATTGGCAGGCAGAAGTAAGCAAATGAGTGACTGCAGGTATAAAAGGGCACTTGTAGAACACGTCATCCTCTTTTTTTGTCTTCAAGCCTTGTGTATGAAGTACATGAATTTGACTCACAAGAGAGAAGGATGCGCTCACTGTTTGCATTCGCAGGACTACTAGAACAGAGGTCTGTACTCGAGTTTTTGCCAGCGTTTGCATGAGCGCGTTCGGCTCTCGGGAGAGTTAAACAAGCTTAATGCGATGCATGTAGTACGGTGTTGTTTTCTGTTCTTGCCTGATTCTATGAGGGCCTCCTCTGAGTATATTGAACAGGTACGTGTATTTATGTAAGCTCTCGAAAGCTGCGATGCTGAGCACGAAGGCGATAGAGCTGTGGATTTAGCGCCTCTCACCCACGTTTTGGGTCTCGTGGCTGCCGAGGCAGTTAATCAGGCCGATCGCGGGGATTGTAGGTGGGGCATGGGAGGAATCTGACAAGGAGTGCTTTCTCTTACAGCTCTGTGGCTTTTTAGGTTTCTATGTTAGTTTGAAAGATTAGGAGAACTGTGTTCGATAATGTGGGATATCTACATCATTGGTGAAGGAGGCTCCTGACTTGGTGTAGTAGTGAGTTGTTAGGCTCTTGTTAAAAGAAAAATATGAGCCTCCTCTGAGCCTCCTCATCCTCTCAGCCCAGGTACGTGTATTTATGTCAGCATGGTTTAAAGAAAGCTGCTATGCTGAGCACTCTGCTCCCTAGTATTATTGTGTTGCAGTTATTTCAGGTTGTGAGGCTCTCTGTGAGCCTCCCTGATCAGCTGTTTTTGAGCCTGGTAGCTCCCCTACCTTTGAGGGTCGCTATGCTGAAATCACAGTTCCTAGTGCTCTTTCAATAGAGCTCTGTGGCTGTTAGGTTGTAGGCTCTTGTGGGCCTCCTTGATGAATCACTCTCAGGTCGAGCTTTCGAGCACTCCCCTCACCTGAGGGCCTTTGTTCTGATTGCAACACTCAGGAGCATGGTAATACTCCTAGCTTAGTACTCTAGCGTTGGAGTTATGCAGTGTACCTCCACTCCCTAGAGCTCAGCTTAGACAATACTATTAGTATAGGCTCTATCGTGAGCCTCACTACTGTGTTTAATGTTGAGTGTAGTCAGGTCTCCTCTCATTTTAGAGAGTCGTTATGCTAAGACCTCCACTCTTAAGAGCTCCTCAACTAGATTGAGTGTTGTTAGGCTTCCTCTTGCTAAAGAGAGTCATTCTGCTGAAGCCTCCGCTCTCCATAGCTCCGCTTAAACAGTACTATTGGTATGTAGGCTCCTTTTTTGTTAGCCTCGGTAACTGTCTTTAGCGCTGAGTGTTGTCAGGCCTCCTCTCGCTCTAGAGGGTTGTTGCTCTGAGACCTCCACTCTTAAGAGTTTCTCTAATAGGGTTGAGTGTTAGGCTTCCTCTCATTTAAGAGAGTCATCCTGCTGAAGCCTCCGATCTTCAGAGTGCCATCTTTGGCAGTGATATGAGTTTGTAGGCTCTTTCTTTGAGCCTCACTAACTGCCTCGGACGTTGAGTGTAGCTAGGTCTTCTCCCTTTTAAGGGGGTCATCATGCTGAGATCACCACTCTTAAAAGCTCCCCTGCCAGGGTTGAGCGTTGTTAGGTTTCCTCTCATTTTAGAGAGTTGTCCTTTTGAAGCCTCCACTCCCCAGAGCTCTGCTTAGGCAGTAATATGAGCGTAGGCTCATTCTACTTTAAGCCTCACTAACTGCCTGTGATGCTGAGTGTGGTTAGGTCTCCTCTCGGTTTAGAGAGTCATTGTGTTGAGGCCTCTGCTCTTCAAAACTCCACTTAGGCAGTGTTTATGGTATGTAGGCTCCTTTTTTGGGAGCCTCGCTAACTGTCTCTAGTGCTGAGTGTAGTCAGGTATCCTCTCGGTCTAGAGAGTCATCAAGCTGAGGCCTCCACTCTTAAGAGCTTCTCTATTAAGGTTTGAGTGTAGGCTTCCTCTCGTTTGAGAGAGTCATCCTGCTGAAGCCTCTGCTCTTCAGAGCTCCATCATGGGCAGTGATATGAGTTTGTAGGCACTTTCTTGAGCCTCGCTAACTGCCTTTGGTGCTGAGTGTAGCCAGGTCTCATCTCACTTTAGAGAGTCGTTATGCTGAGACCTCCACTCTTAAGAGCTCCCCTACCAGGGTTGAGTGTGGTAGGCAATCTGCTGAAGCCTCCACTCCCCAGAGCTAATGCTTGGGGAGTTAAGTAAACACGTTTGACTCTGTGTACTTTCTGAAATCCACATAGTGGTAAATGTGCACGTTGAACACTTTTGCACTTTCTATAATCCACGTAAGAGGTAAGTGTGCACACTAGCTCTTTTGCACACTTTCTAAAATCCACATAAGTGGTCAGTGAGTGCGTACACAAGACTCTACTCACTTTCTGGAATCCTGTACGGTAAGGGTTACGCGTATTAGCTTCGTTCCCTTTCACTGAGTTGGTTAGACCCCGGTACCTTGGGTTCCACTCAACCAGTGTGTCTCTACCAACACACTTTGAAACATCGCTCCCCTCAGCATTGAGGTTTATGGTGAGCAGGGTGCTTCCTTTCGGGCACTTGAGTTCTCTCCCCTTCTGATGGGTTGAAATTCCTCTCTCCGTGGGCGACTCCTGTTGGCTTCCTCTCTGTTGGGAGAGTCATTCTGCTGAAGCCTCTGCTCTCCAGAGCTCTGCTTAGACAGTACTAAAGAATGTAGGCTCCTTTTTTATGAGCCTTGCTAACTGTCTTTAGCGCTGAGTGTAGTCAGTTCTCCTCTCATTCTAGAGAGTCATCATGCTGAGGCCTCCACTCTTAAGAGCTTTTCTATAGGGTTGGGTGTAGGCTTCCTCTCATTTTAGAGAGTCATCCTGCTGAAGCCTCCGCTCCCCAGAGCTCCGCTTAGGCAGTAGGTGAGTTGTAGGCTCATTCTATTTGAGCCTCACTACCTGCCTCTGGCTTGGAGTGTAGCTAGGTTTCCTCTTGGTTTAGAGAGTCGTTATGCTGAGACCTCCACTTTTAGAGCTCCAGACTATGGCGGGTGAGTTAGTCTATGATGATTGGAGCTTGAGCCTGCTGTAAAGCCTAGCGGTTTTGCTAGCAGAGATGCTGTTCCTTAACCCTCTGGAGTCTAAGGGTATTTTTGGGGCCTGGAGAAGTTTTGTCATGCCCTGACATTTGTGCTTTTTTCAGTTTCTTATAAATATCCAAATGGCTAAAGTCTAATCTCACTGTAATCAGCACAAACTGGGCTATAATAATATGTGAGCAGCATGTATGTACATTATTGTGTTTTTTGAGAAAAAAAAATGTTATGCGTGGTTAGTGGAAAACTAAAAATGTTAAATCACTTGAATAAGGCAATAAAACACATACAGAACATTGGTTCCCGGGACTTTTGAGAACTGGAGCTTGTAGCCTAGAATTTTCTTTTCTAAATGTAAATTTTCTTTTCATATGCGAGTAGGCGTCAACTATCATGAATTCACACCTGAGAAGACAAAGGCCTGCATAATGAGCTGCATAATGAGCCATTCAGTCAGCTGTGACACTGAGAGGGATGAGTTACGAGAAAGAATTTGAGTACAAAATAAATGTATATAATTTTATGTTTGTAGTTTATTTAGAATGTCTTGACTTGGGGAAACAGTTACCTGGGCACTCATACCTCAGCATGGCGGCGTTGGTATACTGTTCCCATAGCGCCCTCTAGAGGACACAACGTGGCATTCCCTTTCGAAAGGGAACATCTCAGGTTACGCATGTAACCATGGTTCCCTGAGAATAGGGAACAAGATGCTGTGTCCCTGTTCCATGCTTCGGTATCATGCCTGTGTCTCCACAGACAAAAAATAGTATGATGTGTTCTACAGGTGCCCTTTTATACCTGCAGTCGCTCATTTGCTTACATTATAGGCTTCCGCCTGCCAATCTCAAGTTCATTGTCGTTTTTACATTCATGCTTCAGACACCAGTCACGCTGAAGGTGTTCCCATAGTGCCCTCTAGAGGACACAGAATCTTGTTCCCTATTCTTAGGGAACCATGGTTACATGCGTAACCTGAGACACTTCTCTTTAATAAGGCTTTTTTTTTTTTATTTATGAATGCAAGTATTCTATAGAACACAGATTGAAGTGTACTTTGGCAAATTTTACAGTTGGTCAAGCCAAATTAACCATTTGGAAAACCCATAGAATGGCTTCTGAAGGGCATAATGAAGATGTATTGAAATATTTAACTGCTTTGGTTGAGTCTAGAATTAGGATGGAATATAAGTTTTATCAAACCACATGCAATTTACTGCATTTAAATGGTGTGTAAATGAAGGTTTATTTATATTTTGTGAAGAGGGGATTATATCACTTAATTGGTGATGTGATCTGTTTTATGTGGTTTGTGGTATTATATGTCGTATTCTGAGGCTTTATTGGTATTAAAAGTGTTTTAAAAGTCAAAGTCTCTCTTTCTCTCTCTCTCTTGCATACAGTACCTTGTTACTCCAATTAACTCTAGATAGCAGCATAAGCCTCTTAAATGATGCTTTCACAATAGTAAAGAAAGGCTTCAGCTGCCCCAAAGTAAGACACACCTATCTAACAGCTTGTGCCAGTGTAACTCTTCAAAAACAGCTCTTTAGTTCACCCCAAATGAAAATGCTGTTATCATTTACTCACCCTCAAGTTGTTCCAAATCTGTATGAGTTTATTTATTTTTCTGCTGAACACAAAAGAAGATGTTTTGAAGAAAGTGGGAAACCAAACAGTTGATGATAACCATTGAGTTCCACAGTATTTGTTACCTTACTATAGAAGGCAATGGTTGCCAGCAAATGTTTGGTTACCAGCATTCTTCAAAATATCTTCTTTTGTACTCAGCAAAAAAAAAAAAAAAAAAAAAAAAAATCTTACAGGTTTGAAATGACATCAGGGAGAGTAAATGATAACATTATTTTCATTTTTAATTGAACTATCCCTTTAACCCATTTTGTGTCTGTGTTGTTAGTAGATTACCTGCACCTGTTATCATCGGATCTCCTTGTTTGTGCCACTCTTGGCACAGTAGATTGTGTTGGTCATTATGGAAATGATCTGGTTGCATCTGTGTTTCATTTGCACATTGTCAGTAGATCACCTGCAGAATGTTCCACTCCCGTTTGGGCTTTATGGGATTGTGATCTTACTCTTAGTTGGCCTGTTTATTAAATATGGGCCTTGATCTGTGGTGAAAGAAAGGAGTTCCACTCACAAGAGAAGCCAAGCCCCTTGTCTCCTCTAATCCTAGCATTGTAGCTGACTGACACTGTTGTTTATTACAATAAACTTAAAATAAACCTTTGTCTATTTCCTGTTAGAAACCAGGGCATCCCAGGTGGAGGATGGATCAGAGACACTGGACCCATGCCTTATAGCAATTGACCAGCCATAAAACCAGGCGGAGGCCTCCTTAAGTGCTAGCTGAGTTAATCAATTCCTTCTGAGAATTTAGAAAGAAGGGGTGCACCTGAACACAGAGGAGCATCTAGATCAACAGGGGAAGAAGAGGGCTGCTTCCAGAGCTGTTCACTTTGCCTAGAGTCTAGAGATGCATGTGCAGTTATAGCAGTGAACTCCCCATGCTGGAATGAAGAACACTGAGCACCATTCTCTGCTCAGGGTTTGACTAAATGTGTGGGTTTGACTATCTTTAATGGGACTGTGTTTCTTTGATGCACATTGAGTGTAGATTATGCAGTGCCGTGCACAGAACCCCAGTTTAAACTGTGTTCCGAAGATGAACGGAGGTCTTACGGGTTTGGAATGACATGAGAGTGAGTAATTAATGACATAATTGTAATATTTGGGTGAACTTACCCTTTAAAACTCTAGCAGAGGTTTTGTCAGAGCGTTGCCATTGTGCGCAAGTGAGAAATGTTAAATAAAGCAACATGGTAAAAAGATGAAAATGACTTGATTTACCTTCAATTCCTTTTACATTCTCCAAGGTATTAACATTAAAAATTTTCATAACTCCATGTAGGATGTTTCTGTACATAAATGTAAGCACTGTGGCAGTAGTAATGCAATATTTAGAAAATGTACTCTTGTACTCTTGATACTCAAGTACTTTTAAAAACAAGTACTTCGGTACTTTTACTTAATGTACTGCAAAGTGTTTTGATGTTTAATTGTCTTTTCTTTTCATAAGCCTATGTATTTAAAGGGTTTGCCCAAGCATGAAAATGTATTGAAAATGTGCTCACCCTCAGGCCATCCAAGCAGAAGATGAGATTGTTTCTTCATTGGAACAGATCTGGAGAAATTCCATCATTTGCTTACCTGTAGATCTTCTGCAGTGAATGGGTGCAAACAAAATGAGAGTCCAAACAGCTGATAAAAACAAGAAGTATTTTGTTTATTTTATAATGTTTATTGATGGACTGGAATCATGTGGATTACTTGTAGGTTACTGTGATGTTTTTATCAACTGTTTGCACTCTCTGACGACACCCATTTACTTATTTTTAGAAATCTGTTCTGGTGAAGAAACAAACGGTCCCACTTTATATTAGGTGTCTTTAATTACTATGTACTTACATCAAAAGTGATGAATTGTTTGGTACCTAGTATTTATTGTTTTCATGTTGTATTGCAAATCACATTTGCTGCTATTAAGGTGGAATACAGGTAAGGTTAGGGACAAGTTAGGTTGTAGGGTTAGGTTTAAAGGGGGGTTAACATGTAGGGATAGGGTCAACAGTGTGTAATTATACATGTAATTACAGATATTAATTACAGATGTAATTACAGGAAGGATTTTTTGTTTGTTTGTTTGTTTTTTTAATGTAAATGTAAAAATGTGCAATGTGCAATGTAAAAAAAAAAAAAAATCATTTAATCATTTAAATGTAAGTGCATAGTAGTTAAAGACACTTAAAGGGTACACAACATACACAGTTTAACCTAATCTCATGTTAATCTTGAGTACCTATAGAGTAGTACTGCATCCTTCATATCTCCAAAAAGTCTTTAGTTTTTATCATATTTATAAAAGAAAAATACAGTTTTCCAATTCTCTCCTGAAAAAGCCGAGCCCCTGGAGGCGTGCCGTCACTGAAATGACGAGAACACACAAACACACTTGCTACACTCCGTTGCTGGCCCGGAAAAATAAACTGCATACACTGTTCGTGCAACGCTGGGTTCTTTGGGAAGCTGAACATGGTAAACTTTCCCTCACATCCAACACACTTATTTGGAGACATTCTCGAACAAATCATATGCAGTGCTGCCGAGGATTTCCTGATGAAGCACTTTGATGAGCGGCGGTCTCGCTCTCCTCTTGTTGACGTGTGCGCGGGCGCGCTTTTCAGAGAGAAATGCTCATATAAGGAGTTCCACCATCACCTACGTCATTAGATCCACGATCGAAAAAGAACAACCGAAACTTTTACCAACCCAGAAGGAAGATTTTCGGCACAGAAATTTTCCGTCATTCGTCCAAATTATTTTTTAAAACTTTGGCCATGTTTAGCATGAGAATCCATCTCTTTAACACTGTGAACAACTCTGAATACACGAAACACCATTGTAGCCCCCCTTTAATATAAAGTGGGTCCAAACAAACTCAACTACATATTGGATGGCCTGAGTGTGAGTACATTTTCAGCACATTTAACTTGCAAGCTAGTTTCAGGGGAGGATGGGGGATTGTTGAATGTGATGTCTGGGGTGGTATGGAAGCAGCTATATGTTTTGGTAAATGGTAAGGTGTTTCTAAACTGTTCCTAATTAAACAAACCTAATTGAACTCATCAGCCTGTTAGTAAGGATTTCAAGACCAGAAATAAATGGGTCATATAAGGGAGAATATTTACCATTGGCGTGCATCTAGGAACAGGGTTGGGAAACACTGAGGTAAGCTATATCAAATTACATACATCCAAGGTATATATTTTGCATGTGAGTAATGACTATACATCTACAACCCCTTTATATATTCAATCGACCTGTCACTTGTAGTCCCCTTGTGTGAAATAAAATAGATATTACTATATTTGTTTATGGTGGTGTGTCATACTGTCTTGCAAAAAGACTAAACTTGAATAAAGTTGTTCTGCCTCAGGTAATTTCACTTTGACATGTTTCCTTTGTCTCTAAGGTTTATAGCAGTATAAAATTATTTGAGAGGTCTTGTCATTTTTCAGCTCCTAATTAATACTGTTGTTTATAAAACAAGTTGATTATTGATACTGCACTCACATTTTTTTGATGGATGATTTTGACCTTTAGCCCCCTCCCTTAGGGATTAACCTCTGACCTTTTAATGATCTCCAGATGTGCTATGCCATCTGTTTTGTAATATAGATGGATTACCGAGGTTGACCTGCGACCTCCAGGCTGAAATATGAGATTGTTTAAATTGGCCTTTAATGATGTCCAGATGTGCTATGTCATCTATCTTTAATATATTTGGATTACAGTGATTAACCTGCACTGAAAAAAAAATGATTTGTTGTCTGAACAACCATTACTTATGAAGTAAATATATTAAACACAAAAAACGTAGTATTTATAACTTTTCAATGTCTACTTAACATACAGTATATAGTGTGTGTAATGCAAAAATATGTTACAAAGTGAACTTAAGTGTATGCATAAATAAAATGAAAAAAAAAAAAAAAAAAAAAAAAACATAAGTAACGTCAACTACTTGTGCAATTATGTTAAAATTAAGTAAGTCTAGCATAATATTTTAAGTATTTGTCTGTGAGCCACGTGATATGCAAATACTGTTTCCTGCCAAGGAGCCATTTTGTGAAGCACGTATGAAAACGGTGAGAAGAGGTAAGCTGACTTTTTTGAAAACTAAGTATAATATTAGATTTTGGTGATTTACCATCAATGAACACTTGTTTTTTTGTGTGTATGTTGAGGTGAAGATATTTCTGAAATGCAACAAGATGTAGACGCTGAAAAGCGGTAAGCTTACTTTGTCTTTTTAACGTATACTCGTTTTTTGCGTTTGATCAAAAAAGGAACTTTTAAACTGAATTTCTGAATCGCTGAGAATAGTGCTTCACAGCAATCAGAAACGTATTATGAATACTTATGAAAATGTCGAGCATGAATCAATTAATGAATCATGATGAACTAATATGACAGTATGACAGTCAGCCCAAAATATAGTTTTTTTTTTTTTTTAGTTTAACAAGATAAAAAAAATTTCTTTTTTGTTTTATTTTTAAATAGGCCTATTGTTTTCCTTCAGAAGACATTGATTCATTTACTGGGGTTCACATGGTTTATCATGTTTGTTGCATAGGGTTTAGGGTCCCAAGTCAGTTGCATTATATGGAGACAAGGATCTGTCCTAGGTCCTCTGCTATTTTCAATATACATGTTGCCCCTTGGTAATATTATTAGAAAATACAGAATTAGTTTCTACTGTTATGCTGATGATACTCAACTATATATCTCAACGAGACCAGATGAAACTTCTAAATTATCTAAGCTAACAGTGTGTTAAAAAATGTAAAAAATTGGATGACCAATAATTTTCTCCTATTAAATTTAGATAAGACAGAGATATTACTTATTGGACCCAAAAACATTACACAGAATCTCGTAGATTACAGTTTGCAACTAGATGGATGTACTGTTACGTCCTCTACAGTCAAAAATCTGGGTGTTATATTAGACAGCAACTTGTCTTTTGAAAATCATATTTCCCATGTTGCAAAAACAGCATTCTTCCATCTTAGAAACACTGCCCAAGGCTACGAAACATGTAACCTGTTTCTGATGCAGAAAAGCTAGTTCATGCATTCATGACCTTTAGACTGGACTATTGTAATGCACTGCTAGCTGGTTGTCCTGCATCTTCAATAAACAAGCTACAGGTAGTCCAAAATGCATTAGTTAGATTTCTTACCAGGTCAAGAAAATATGATCATATTACCCCAATTTCTACAGTCTCTGCACTGGCTACCTATTAAGTTCCGTATCAGATACAAAATATTACTTACTTACTTATAAGGCACTTTTGGTTTAGCTCCTGCGTACCTAACTAGTCTTCTACCACGCTACAATCCATCATGCTCCCTAAGGTCACAAAACTCTGGACTTTTGGTAGTACCTAGGATAGCAAAGTCCACTAAAGGAGGTAGAGCTTTTTCACATTTGGCACATTGGCATTCTGGAATAGCCTCCCTGATAATGTTCGGGGTTCAGACACACTCTCTCTGTTTAAATCTAGATTAAAGACACATCTCTTTGGCCAAGCATTCAAATAATGCATCTCATAATTTTGGACTGCAGTTATATCTGATCAAATGTTCATTATTATTCTTTAAGTCAAGTCAAGTCAAGTCATCTTTATTTATATAGCGCTTTAAACAAAAAAGATTGAGTCAAAGCAACTGAACAACATTAATTAGGAAAACAGTGTGTCAATAATACAAAATGACAGTTAAATGTGGTTAATATTTTTTTTGAGTGATGTGTTTATGCAGCTCAGTTCAGTTTAAATAGTATCTGTGCAATAATTTGCAATCAAGTCAACGATATCGCTGTAAATGAAGTGTCCCCAACTAAGCAAGCCAGAGGCGACAGCGGCAAGGAACCAAAACTCCATCAGTGACAGAATGGAGAAAAAACCTTAAGAGAAACCAGGCTCAGTTGGGGGGCCAGTTCTCCTCTGACCAGACGAAACCAGCAGTTCAATTCCAGGCTGCAGCAAAGTCAGATTGTGCAGAAGAATCATCTGTTTCCTGTGGTCTTGTCCCGGTGGTCGTCTGAGACAAGGTCTTTACAGGGGATCCATCTCTGGGGCTCTAGTCCTGGTCTCCGCTGTCTTTCAGGGCTGTAGAGGTCCTTTCTAGGTGCTGATCCACCATCTGGGCTGGATACATACTGGATCCGGGTGACTGCATTGACCATCTGACTTGGATACAGACTGGATCTGGTGGGCACGGTGACCTCTGAATAAGAGAGAAACAGACTAATATGAGCGTAGATGCCATTCTTCTAATGCAAGTACATCGGGTGTTATGGGAAGTGTTCCCAGTTCCGGTTTACCTAATTAATGCAGCCTAAAAATCCTTTAACGGATTTGGATATTAGAAGTGTATTAGTATGTTATGTGTAAGCCAGGTTAAAGAGATGGGTCTTTAATCTAGATTTAAACTGCAAGAGTGTGTCTGCCTCCCGAACAATGTTAGGTAGGTTATTCCAGAGTTTGGGCGCTAAATAGGAGAAGGATCTGCCGCCCACAGTTGACTTTGATATTCTAGGTATTATCAAATTGCCAGAGTTTTGAGAACGGAGGGGACGTGGAGGACTATAATGTAACAAGAGCTCGTTCAAATACTGAGGTGCTAAACCATTCAGGGCTTTATAAGTAATAAGCAAGATTTTAAAATCTATACGATGTTTGATAGGGAGCCAGTGCAGTGTTGACAGGACCGGGCTAATATGATCATACTTCCTGGTTCTAGTAAGAACTCTAGCTGCTGCATTTTGGACTAACTGGAGTTTGTTTACTAAGCGTGCAGAACAACCACCCAATAGAGCATTACAATAGTCTAACCTTGAGGTCATAAACGCATGGATTAACATTTCTGCATTTGACATTGAGAGCATCGGCCGTAATTTAGATATATTTTTGAGATGGAAAAATGCAGTTTTACAAATGCTAGAAACGTGGCTTTTCTAAGGAAAGGTTGCTATCAAATAGCACACCTAGGTTCCTAACTGATGACGAAGAATTGACAGAGCAGCCATCAAGGCTTAGACAGCGTTCTAGGTCATTACATGCAGAGCTTTTAGGCCCTATAATTAACACCTCTGTTTTTTCAGAATTTAGCAGTAAGAAATTACTCTTCATCCAGTTTTTTATATCGACTATGCATTCCATTAGTTTTTCAAATTGGTATGTTTCACCAGGCCGCGATGAAATATAGAGCTGAGTATCATCAGCATAACAGTGAAAGCTAACACCGTGTTTCCTGATGATATCTCCCAAAGGTAACATGTAAAGCGTGAAGAGTACGGCCCTAGTACTGAGCCTTGAGGTACTCCATACTGCACTTGTGAACGATATGATACCTCTTCATTCACTGCTACGAATTGATGGCGGTCATATAAGTACGATTTAAACCATGCTAATGCACTTCCATTAATGCCAACAAAGTGTTCTAGTCTATGCAAAAGAATAGTGTGGTCAATAGTGTCGAACGCAGCACTAAGATCCAATAGCACTAATAGAGAGATACAACCACGATCAGATGATAAGAGCAGGTCATTTGTCACAGGTCACTTTAGCTTGGGTTAAACTAATTAATTTTACTTAGCTGCTGTTCCAACCATGCTAATTATGTCTCTATTTGTTTCTCTGTTTCTGCTGGGATTTACATCCTGTGGTAACTAGGATTTACACAAGCTTAAGTCTGGATCCAGAACACCTGAGAAGAGATGATGCCAACCCCTCAGAGGACCTCAGATGATGCTAACCCTGAAACAACATACAGAACTACCAAATTTTGCTATAAGTTTGATTGCATCATATAATAATTGCTGTTAATAGTGTCCATTGTCCATATGGTTACGTCGTAATTGATTTTTCTGTACATTTCTGCCATAAACTGACAGTCACCACTGATAAGCTACTACTAAATATTGTAGAAACTTAATTTTCTGTAAAGTTGAAAAGCACTATACAAATATACTTGAATTGAATTGAATTGAATAGAATCATATTATAAGAGAAAATAAAAATGAGATCACCCTGCTTTTATGCACATCTTGAAGTATCGCATCAGAATTGAGTGATGGAAACACTGAATTTTGAATAAACGAGCCTCAATTCACAAAAAAAGTTTTTTACGCTTGCTTGGGGTGGTTTTAAAAGTTTATGTGAATAATGGGAGATGAAAATACATTTAGCAAATAAATTCCTTTGAGTGAAACAAAAAGTCATGTGACTTTGCGCTATGGGACTTTAAATCCTGACTAACCAGCAGACCGATCTTGTTCCACAGCATCTGAAATGTTGTTATATGGTCATTTGGAAATGCACGAGCAAAGTCTGTAATCAAAGTATTTCTGTATAATTGCCTCCCAGAACTGTTAAACAACTGTGTTCCCAAACAGATGCAAGTAATGTATTATATAGGAAACGTATTATATTCAGTAGCTTCTCCTACTTTTCGTAGTGATGTATAGTGCCAGTTTATCAGGAAGTGATGATTTTGTTCTCTTTGACTCGTTGGATGGAAATGGTGCTTGTTCACAAATGTTTTGCGCGGTATTCCAATTTTGCGCATAAGTTAAATTCGCAACTTTGGATGGAAACCCGGCTAGTGTTCAAAAATTAATCTTTACTTCGTAAAAACACAAATTCACAGTCAACTGAGCATGGAGTACAGGTACAGTGAATGCTCTACAGGTCTTTCTTAGCATTAGCAGGTAATGGGAGGAGCTGTTTTCAGTATGTAACAATGAAGGTTTCCATTACACTAGACTTCAAGCATGCAGACTTACATTGGACCCCACAACGAACATAGACAACAAGTGTGGGTTCTATATCTCATATATACTCGGGGACACTATTCAGGTCTCTATTGAGGGCCAGTTACAACAAATGTGTTTTTTATAACTATGAATTGTTAAGAATGGACGATAATCACTAATTTTACAGCATTGTTTACAGTAGTAGTTCTGCAGTTTATTCAAATTAAATGGCAATCGTATCCACCCTTTCCCAAACGAGTCTACTGCCTTTTAAATTATGGATGACATGGTTTGAGGAACTTCCACTCAAGAAGTCAAACAGATCCTTTTAAATAATAATGTTGCAAATAATCCTTATCTGCCCATTTGACTGAATGAACTGTAAACTTTCAGTCAAGAAAATAATCTAGTGCTTGGAATTTTAACTTGATATTGGTATCACAAGAATATATGTGACAAAGTCTCTTTTCAGTTTGGTGTGTTCTTTTTCTTATTTTATTTTTTGCTTTTCTGTGGAAAATACAGCACATACTGCACTCTTGTGGTAGCAGTATGAAAAGTTCACTGGAATGCAGTCTCCTTTTCTTCCCAAATCCTCATTCAGGTCTCGTTCCTAATGTTTTCACATGGGCTCCTAATGTAATGTAATAAAAGAAATAAAATTAATAAAAGAGAGTGTCCTTTTTCACTTCTAAAACCTATCAGCAGTGTTTACTTGAATGCCTCTGAAACAGGGAAATATAATTTGTTAACTGTCAAAATGACAGACAGCATTTTAAAATATATATTGTAATGATGCGTCTACTGTGGAGGAGACGAAGGAGCACAGAGACGAAGGGGATTAACATTCATCACTCTTTATTTATCTAGATACAGTTGCACACGGAACAAGCAGGAACACACACGTAGAACGAGGGACTGACAAACAATACCGGACACTAGACATGGAAAGACACAGGGCTTAAGTAATAGGACTAATCAAGTAAATTAACGAGAACCAGCTGAAACAAATTAACATAACTGACACGAGGGAGTAACAAGGTAAATGGGAGAACATGGGGATAAAAACGCAAGACACGGGAACACAGGACTGACATTACTCCCCCCTCCCAATGGGGAGGGAAGAATGGCGCTCCGGAGGACCCTCAGGACAGACCTTTATGGTACCTATACCTATTTGTATCGTAAAAAGCGCTATACAAATAAACTTGAATATGGGACAGCAGGCCTCCTCCAGTGGTACCCGTTCCGGGACCCATAGCGGATCAGGCAGTTCAGGGAGCCATGGCGGAGCAGGGAGCTCAGAGTACCATGGTGGACCAGGCAGTTCAGGAGGCCTGACCTCGGCCCAACCTCTACAGACGGATTCCTATAAACCCTCAAAGAAGGCACCACTGGAGAAACAGAGCGAGCAGGCGTTTGACGGGCATTTTTCAAACTGCTGGGGTGGAACCCTGCACTTCAGCCAATAATAAACAGGTCGGACTTGTGTGCAAAACCAGTCAAAACTTCCAGTTCAGCTGTGGGGGCAGGCTGTTCAAACCGCACCTATGCTTTGACTGTCAATCACTGGTGTTGTCGTTTTAAATCAGCATCATTAGCGTTTCAGTATTTTAGTGAATGTGATCTATGCTCTGATTTTAAATCGTAATTTTGTCAGTTCCTGAAAAGGGTCATAGCCTCGATATTACACAGCAGTATAAGTAAATAGAAACTCGGTTGATAGAAGGACGCACTTATTGCATGGATGGAGCAAGAACAATGTAAGTGTGTAAAATACATGCACACAGTTCAGTTGAATGGTAAAAATCGCCCTCTTTAACAGTGCAGTTAAACTAAATGTACGAAGCTAAAATAACCTCAACATTAACAACAACATTGAAATAAGAGCACATGCATTTTACGTACATCTGGCTGATAGATCAACCATGATTTATCTGTCAATCAGATGCATTTAAATCAGGTGCATCACTTTTTCTGTGTGCGTGCTTTGGGTCTGTGAGCACATGGGCATATAAACAAGAAAGTCTATGTCAAGTCAAGTCAAGTCACCTTTATTTATATAGCGCTTTAAACAAAAAAGATTGCGTCAAAGCAACTGAACAACATTAATTAGGAAAACAGTGTGTCAATAATGCAAAATGACAGTTAAAGGCAGTTCATCATTGAATTCAGTGATGTCATCATGCAGCTCAGTTCAGTTTAAATAGTATCTGTGCAATAATTTGCAATCAAGTCAACGATATCGCTGTAAATGAAATGTCCCCAACTAAGCAAGCCAGAGGCGACAGCGGCAAGGAACCAAAACTCCATCAGTGACAGAATGGAGAAAAAAACCTTGGGTTGGGGGGGGGTTCAGTTCTCCGGTGACCAGATGAAACCAGCTGTTCAATTCCAGGTTGCAGCAAAGTCAGATTGTGCAGAAGAATCATCTGTTTCCTCTATGTATGACCAGACTATTTATTCACATCCAAAACGAGACAATATGAACATTACAGAGCGCTAAACACTTTCATTCGTACTCGAAGCCGGAGGGCGCTCTCACACAGAATGTCCAAAACGCCCTAGTAATGCAGGAAATCCCTAAAGGACAAAGGCATCCCGCTATTGCTGTAGCTAAAAAAAAAAAAAAAAAAAAAAAGGTAATTTCGAGGTAATAAATATAGTATATGAATAATCCAATGCTAATTGAGATAACATTTAAAACAGTATTAAAATTTAAATATTCTGCCTTATTATGTGTTTGTATAAACCAATTCAAAATTGTCATCAGGAAATACAGAAAAAAATATTATATAATACAGATTATTGTTTAACATCCAGCAGTGTATTTAATTTCTTATCCAATTATACATAAGAAAATATAAAGCCTGTCAATTAGACAAAAGTCAAAAGTTGTTGTTTTTTTTGTGTGTGTGTGTTTTTTACATTTACATTTATTTTTTTTACATTTCTGTGTGTGTGCGTTTTTTTTTTTTTTTTTTTTTTTTTTTTACATTATTACCTTATTGAAATCAAAATTAGGAATTGACAAGAATCGGAATCATTAAAATTCAAACAATGCCCAACCTTATCCAACCTTACTGCGAACCGGTTCTTTTTGGACAGATCGGCTCACTGAACTGGTTCAAAATGCAGATTCATCGGTTCATGATGTCATCAAGCAACAACGTCTCTACACATTTATTTTCTAACAACTCAGTGCCATGTTGTATCAATGAAAAATTCAAATAAGTAATAAAATAATGTGTAAAAGCATATTGCTGATTATTGCCATATAATTCACTTAAGTTAATGGTGTTTGTGGTTACAGTTTCATTTGTGCATCATTTATGTCAGATATGACTGACTGACCAATATTGACTAGCCAACTTGGATAAATTTTCCTAAAAGTTTAACACCTACAGCACACATTACAGACATTGATGCACAAACGCAGATATGTTCTTCATGTCTACTGTATAAAGAATGAATAAAACAGTCTTATAAAATCCTTGATTTCGCTTAAGAAACTTTAAATGTAATATGCATGCACAATAAACTATTGTAAAATTTTTTTACATCACTCAAAAGAAAGGTGTTTGCAGGTTTTAATAAAATGTAAATTAATAACAGTCATAATAAGCATATGTCCAGTACGATCCTCAGGCTTGCACAGTATCGTCAACTTACTCATCAGAATCTTCGATAATCCTCTGTAAATTTCGCCATGGCTCATTCTGTTCTTTTTGAGTCGTCGGTAATCCCCAGCAAACTTTGACATTTGGTTGAACTGGCTCATTCAATTCTTTTTGAGTTGGAAGCACTGATCTATAATAGAGAACATTATATCTATAGATCAGTGGTTGCAAGTGCTACTTCAGCTGTGCGCCCTGCGTCATCAACCCGGAACTAAAGTTCAATTCAGTTCGATTTGTGAACCGGCTCGACCGGTTACTTCCTGAGAACCAGCTCAAAAGAATGATTTGTTCAAGAACTGAACATCACTAACAGGAACACAGGACTGACATTAGTAGCCTATACCAGATAATGATAGAACAATTACAATTCATGCTACATACACGTATGGTACATAATATGGACTTACAGATATTACTGCAATACTATTTAACTGTAGTTGGTTGATGTGGCTCATGTTAAATGATGCTTTATTAACAAGGTTCGGGAGGAGCATGTCAGATACTTAGCCTAATTAGCACAGGTGGAGCACACTTAAGATAATCAACACCAGGGGCATTTTTTGTTTTTTTATTTTTTTTTGGGTGGGTCAGCAATAAGTGTGTGTTTGATTAAAAAAATATTTTTTTTGTATTTTGGTGTGGTTTTGTATTACTAACCTTATTGTAATCCGCTATTCCATTGTATTCCCTGTATTTCATATATGGGAGTAGGAGTACTGACTGAGCCATATACAACACTGTAAAAAAAAAAAAAAAAAAAAATTTAGATGTGACCAGTCACTAGAAAATTTTGAGCTGGGAATGTAGATTTTTTTTTACAGTGAAGACTTCCTGATTCATTATTAGGACATTCATGTTTATCCTTTGACGATACCACTGCTTTTTCTTATGAAATGTACGTGGAAATTGGCAGACAATTAAAACAACATAAGGGTTCAATGACTGCAATGAATCTTGGGAACACAGTGGTATTGTGAGAGGCTGTCTACGTTCTATTCTCACCTGACCGTTGCTCATTTGCAGACCTACTCCTGCACGACAAAGAAAAAATGTTGTATATCCATCTACAATGAAATATAAATTATTATTTTTATTACTATTATTTTTAGCTTTTATAATCAACAATACGGTTGGTTATACATCAAGTCACCCCCTGAAAATTTATTTCATTTCAAATCATTTAACTAACCAGCTAATATTCATTAAGAATATAAACAAAACATGTATTAATGTATTTGTCTATTGGCAATGTTTAATCTGTTCTATATTTATTTCTATTTATTAAAAATAACAACATGAATTATCAATTTGCCACTTCTATAAATCAATTACTTAAAAAAATCACAAATCCCTTTACTCTACTCATCTCATACTCTAATATATATATCATGGTACACTAATGATTCATTATTACTAAATACAAAATTATATTTAATAATACAAAACAAAATAACTCCACATGATGTTTCTCTCTCTGTGCCATTTAGTGCTTTCAGACAATGATGTGTGTCTTTAATCATGTCTGTGCATGGCTGCATAATGTAATGCCGAAATACACAATAATGTTTTAAATTTTAAAAAGTAAATTAAAATAAATCATGATCATTTTTTAAAGTATGTTTTCATGTGTATTAATCGCTTCATTTTTGTTGGAAGAAAAAACAACTCTCACACTGTGATAAGGGCTGAAGGTGAATGCAGTGAAGACGTATTGGTATTGGATGATAAGCCGAACTGTGTATTGGTCCAGTAACATTATGTAAACTGCAATTACAAGAACTGCACCGATGTAGATGTCATATCATAGCAATCCATCAATAAATGCACACACACACCTTGTACTCTCTGATGTTCGCTCTGCTCGACGCCCCTGTGGATTGAAAAAATGTGCTGAATCCATGCAGACTCAGATCAGGGGAGGAGCCGAAACTTGATGCAACTTGCGGCCGTTTCAAATGAGTTTTTAAAGGGGACTGAAGCGATCACAAATTAATTAATCAAATAATTTTTTAGGGGGGCTGGCCAGAAGTTTAGGGGGGCTGAAGCCCCCTAAAAAGGGCCTAGTGATGCCCCTGATCAACACTAGGGTATAAATACAGCTGACTTACCTCTATCCATTGACGGTTTATCAGCATTCGGTTTGTCTGGCTCTGCCAGACACCGCCGCCGAGCTCCAGTCTTCACTCGCTTACTGCTTCGACTCAACCTTTTACTGCGGCAAATCTTTCTTAGTATTGAACTCCCTGTCAGGTGCTGCAAGAGCTTTCCCGGTCGAGTGAATGTTTTCTTTCAACTAACGGTGTTGCTTGCCCGTCCGTGCAGTGAGTATTGAACTCCCGTCGAATGCTGCAAGAGCCCTCCCGGTCAAGCAATCTTGGCCTTTTCGACCGACTACCGGCGATGCTGACCACTGGATGCTGGCAAGAGCCTCCCGACTACACAACCTTACTTTTTCAATTCTTCAGTCAGTGAGGCTTACCCGTTCAAAGCAGCGAGTATTGTGCTCCCGTTGGACGTCGGCGAAAGCCTCTTGGCCAGACAACCTGACTTTTTCTTCTCCAATCCAACCATACTAGTCCGTCTCCGAGTACGTCCGCCTTAGAAATTCTCAGGCTAAATTCCCCCACGAACCACTATCTATTTTTAGACGAAATAGAAAAAAAACACCCGTCACTCACTTCTGGTTCCAAAAAATCATCTCAAATCCGTCCTGCAATTATCAGGTATCCCAGCAGGAAATTTCTCTAGCCACTCTTTACATTGGGGCAGCAACATCACCAGCCCAAAAAGGCCTCTCCAAACAGCAGATCCAAACTCTAGGACGAAGGTCTTCAGAAGCTTATCAAAGCTACATCAGGACCAATCAGTTTCACATTAAAGAAGCCCACCAAACCCTCATCGGTCACCACTAAAGTTTATATATATATATATATAAAAACCTTCACTGTCTGGCCAAATACTGGCCAGTCAACTTTATCTTTCCGTCTTATGTTCGGAGAGGCTTACCCGTTTGATGTCGTGAGTATTTACCTCCCATCAGACCTCGGCGAGAGCCTTCCGTCTAGACAACATTACTTTGTCCTTTCTACGGTCGGCGAGGCTTACCCGTTCGACGCTGCGAGTATTGAGCTCCCGTCGGATGTCGGAGAGATTCTCCTGGCTAGACAACTTACTTTTTTCATCCTATGGTCAACAAAGGCTTACCCGTCCGACGCTGCGAGTATTGAGCTCCCTTCGGACGTCAGCGAGAGCCTCCCGGCCATACAACCTTACCTTTTCCTCCTACAGTCAGCGAGGCTTACCCGTTCGATGCCTTGAGTATTAAGCTCCTATCAGATGCCGGTGAGAGCCTCCTGGCAACACAACTTTACCTTTCTGTCTTACGTCCAGAAAGGCTTATCTGTTCGATGCCTTAAGTATTGAGCTCCCATCGGATGTCGGCAAGAGCCTCCCGGCTAGACAACCTTATAACCGTCTCATGTTTTTCTAACACAAAACTAGTTTGCCTAACAACAGTTTAATAGGGAAAATATGCTTACCAAATGTGTCAATTATTCTTTTATACACCCATGAAAACAAAAATATCACCACACAAAAAGAAAATACAAGAAAAAGACAATCAATCACATTATACAAAACAATGTACAGGTCCTTCTCAAAAAATTTTCATATTGAGTGCATAACTGAACATAATTATTTGAAGGTTGACTTTTTTTGTATTAAAAACACTTTTCTTTTATTGGTTGGATGAAATATGCTAATTTTTTGAGATTTTTGGGTTTTCATGAGCTGTATGCCCAAATCATCAGTATTAAAACAATAAAAGACCTGAAATATTTCAGTTGGTGTGCAATGAATCTAAAATATATGAAAGTTTAATTTTTATCATTACATTATGGAAAATAATGAACTTTTTCACAATATGCTAATTTTTTGAGAAGGACCTGTAATGGATAGGTGCATTGCAGAAAATGGGCATTAGGTTGCACAGTTCAGTAATGTGAAAAAGTGGGTGTGTGCGAGAGTCTTATCCGAGGGTAAAAAGTTCATCAGACAATGTCCAATGTTGAAGTTGTCCCTTAGCCGAATGAATAATCCAACTATGGCGATGAATTCACTCCAAACAAAAAAGTTCACAAGCTCCAGACACTTCGAAAATCAGGTATAGCTATAAGTAAGCCAAAAAGACGCAAGCCTACATCCACCTGGGCTTTAAATCCATATTTAGCTCACGACATTCAGTGTTAAAGTCACCGATAAAGGGTCCTTCTAAAATACATACAAATAAACTGTATCAACCTTTTAACATCAAACCCAACACAACTTTAATTGCTCAGCATATATCAACACACATGATCAATAATGTCTTGGCAACAAATATCATTAACAGACAAGTTTTTAAGTAAACAGGAAAGAAAACACATCCTTACTTTAAGTTGAGCTTGAAATACAACATTTCCCAACCAGGACATAGGACAAATGCAGTCAAGCCATGCTTTCTGCTACCGCTATTCTGCTAACTTCCTCTACTGCAGCACCTTTACTTAAGGAGCTAATTTAGGTGCCATAGCACCCCTAGCAGTAAGGAGGAAAACTGCAGACAAAATACTTAGTAACAGGCTTGTCTGTTACAACCTTACCTTTTCCTTTCTACGGTCGGCGAGGCTTACCCGTTCGATGCCTTGAGTATTGAGCTCCCATCGGACGTCGGCGAGAGTCTCACGGCCACCTAACTTTTCGTTCCTTTTTGACGGATGGCGATGCTCAGCCGTATGACATTAAGAGTCTCGACCGCCTGCCAAACACTGTCCAAATCTTTTCCCCCCACCTGGTGAGGCTTACCCATTCAATTTCCTGAGTCCTGATCTCCCATCGGATGCTGCAAGAGCCCGCGCAGTCGGGTTTTCCTTTTCCCACTCCCAGGCCAGCAAGGCTTACCCGTCTGATGCAGTTGAGTATTGTGCTTGCATCAGATGTCCGCGTGAGTGCTCCCGGTTGGGTTTCTTGACTTGCTGCCCACAAACAGGTCTTATCCATCTGATGCCATGAGTATTGATCTCCCGTCAGATGTTGCTAGAGTCCTCTTTGCCGGCGGCCCAAAGCCTGTTTATCTGCTCAAATGAGAGGACCTACACATCCGTCGTCCCGAGTCTCGATCTCCAGTCGGAGGCTTCATGGGCCCTCTCGGTCAGTTATTTGCCCTGGTTGCCCACTGATTAGCAGGGGCTCATCAGCCAGTAGGGCCCGTATGCCAACACCGTGACCTATTCCAGTCGAGGCAACTGGGGCCCTCCTGGTCGGGCTATTCAATCACGCTGCTCCTCCTTCATCGGCCGGTAGGGCTCATCCGTTCCAGTGCAGTGAGGTGCTCTGGTTGAGCAACGGCTCGAGCCCTCCCGACCGGGCGCCCCAAATCACGAAGTTTGATACCAGCAGCTGGTAGGGCCTACATTTCCAAACGCATAAGTCGCTCCCACCGGAGTACATAGGCTCTTCCGGCCTGCCAACCAGCTGACTTTCCAAATATCAGCCCCCACCAGATCTCAATGCTATTGTGGGGGGGTCCTTAGTCTGGCAGCTGTCCCTTTGCTATTGCTTTTTGGGGTGGGTGGGTTTATTTTAGGTTTGGGTGGGTCCCGAGCTTGGAGCCCTTCCCCGGACAGCACGCCAAATATGCACTATAATACTTCAACTAATTATATGCAAGTGTGAACTCGTGAAATGATGTTTTATTAACAAGGTTCGGGAGGAGCACGTCAGATACTTAGCCTAATTAGCAAAGGTGGAGCACACTTAAGATAATCAACACTAGGGTATAAATACAGCTGACTTACCCCATCCATTGACGGTTTATCAGCATCCCCCCTCCACACCATCTCCTCCACTTAGAGTTTATTTTACACGTTTATATGGGGGGGTACTCTAGATTCAGGCCATTCCCGGGCTCGGAGCCCTTCCCCGGACAGCACGCCAAATATGCACTGTAATACTTCAGCTAATTATATGTAAGTGTGAACTCGTGAAAATGTGGAAAAAACCAATTAGAGCTTGAGATCAGTAGAATACAAAAATCACTTGAGTTCCACATTAAAACAGAAAGTGCTAGCCTGGTCTTCTTTATACTATTTGTTGTAAATTATCTGTATCTCTGTTTCAGGCTCTGAGAATAAGAGTGTGGTTTTGGCCAGCAGCGCCATTCATTTGTTGGATGAGAGAGAGTCGGCTATCGCTGCAGGTACCACACTCGTCCTTTAACCTTGCATAAATATCACTTCTCATTTTACAGAATCTTACATTTTTGTTGTTGTTTGTTTTTTTTTTATTTTGTGCACTGAAAGAATATATATATATATATATATATATATATATATATATATATATATATATGAGAGGGATTGTGAGATGGAGAACTTAAGACATAATCCATGTGAGCAAAAAGTAACACTATACAAACAGTAGGAATGGATGAAAGGAAAGAGAATAACACAGAGAAAATTAGAAATTGTCTGCTTGAACATAAGCCTGGAGGGGCACTCACTCACTTACACACATACACGCACACACACATACCCTCATGCACAAATGATTCATGTTATAACTGACAGAGAAATGAAGATGAACAGACAGATTTTCACCCTCTACAGCACATGATTAATTGTTTTGATGGAACAGAAATACACACAACTAAAATCAAGTTCTATACAGTGTTTCATGTTGTTTATTGTATATATTTTACATTTTATGTATCTTTTACATCTTTTATTATTATGCTTTAATGCTAGTAACTAATGAACATATTTAACAATTTTTTTTTTTTTCATACAGGTACATACACATACTGTATACCACAGATATATGACAAATTAAGCTTTCTGGTTCAGTGAGTGTTCGTTGATTTGAAAACAATAATTATATATATTTCTTAAAATAATTTTCTTACAGTGCTTCCGATGTGATACGGCTCAGTTTTGCATGTTCATTGCAGCACACAAATGCAGCCTGACATGCTGATGACAGAACACTTTTGTGTAACTGGGGCATGTGTGCGTGTCCTTGATGTGTTTTAAAGGCCAGTTTACAGGATTTTTACCTATAATCACAACTTGAATGTGATTTGTGCTTGATGACAGCCATAGCATTAAATTAAAATTGAATTATTATTATTTTTATTGAATTTTTTTTGTTTTTTGTTTGTGTTTGATGTGAGTTTTTGAGTTTATTTATATTCACTGTACTTACCAAAAAGATTGCTTTTATGATGATGATGATAACAATAATAATAATAATAATAATAATAATAATAATAATAATAATTAACATTGTTATTTAAAAAATATTTTGAGATTTTTAGCATGTATAGTATGTTGCACCTTGCAGAACATGTAAACTTTACTAATGTACAATATATTGCTTAGCTCTGTGCTCTGTTGTTGTATAACATACATAGATCATATCTGATAGGTCGACCTTTTATATGCACGTTTATATAATCTTGTATATTCCATCACAAGCCATCTATATCACTATTTCCTACTTGTCATCTCATTTCTCAAGAGCTCAGATTCTCTTTTTCCACTGTTTATATCTGTATATTTACATGGATCTGTCTACATGACCTAATTATGAACTGATCATCCATTCATGATAATTTATCATATTTTTGATTAAAGATCTTAAATTATGCAATAGACTGTAAATAACTTGTGTGACTTTGTGATTTCTGTTTCACGAGCAGAATTGCAATATGTGTATTAGAATCAGCCATTCATACAACTGTTTTCCCCCCTGTTTAGGAGAAAAGGGGGAAACAAGTGAAATAGGATAGGATTAAAACACACAAGTGTGATATGTTCACATAAATCTTTGGCCTAACTAAAGCTCAGTGGGAATTAATGTTGCTTTATCCATAGAGCTGTAATAGTGTAAACAGCAGTAGGGGAGTATCCCCTCAGTTTTCAGTCTTATCATTTTAAAAGTTACAATAGATAACAGAGACTGTACGAGGGGGCAACGACAGACCACATATTGAAAAATTAAAAGGCAAGGTTGCATTGCTTAATATGAGAGCTGTGGGAATGGATGTCCTGCAGTTCAGTTCATTCGAGGGATTACACCTGAAACCTGATTGTAACCCTGCACGCAATTAAAGAATTTTTTTTTTTTTTTTTTTTTGAGAACTAATCAGGAACTTTGTGCCTTAACTACACAATCATTCTCTTCCCAATTTGCAATTTATTTCACAAATATTTTCCCAGTATTGAAAAAAAAAATAATAAGAATTTTCTTTGCCTTGAAATAAGTTTGAAATCTGTAGTAGGCCAAAAACTGTGAGCTGGCTACAATTTGGCAGCATTGTGTTGGCCAGTTAAAGGGATCATTTACTGCTGGCAAGATGAGCCTTATGCAGTAGGAAGGCTTTTTTTTTTTTTTTTTTTTTTTAGCTACATGAGTACAGAAAAAAAAAGGAGAAAATGGGCCGTGGCATTGCCTTTCAGTAGGGATACTTCAGCACCCATAATGCACTACACTCTTAAAAATAAAGGTGCTTCAAAAGGTTCTTCAAGCGATGCCATAGAAGAACCATTTTTGGTTCTACAAAGAACTATTCAGTCAAATGTCTCTTTCATATAGAGCTGTCCGATGAAGATTCGGCTGCGCTGCCACCCTCCGGGATCCAGAGATGACAGCTATGCTTTCCCGGGCCATCGAGAGGGTGGAAATCTCCACCATGTCCTGAGCCCTCGAGGTGGGATGATTGGTTTCTCGAGGTGGATCGTGCTGGTTCTCAGCGCCCCGCCCCAGTCAAGTCAAGTCAAGTCCAGTCAAGTCAAGTCAATTCAAGTTAGCTGAATTAGGAAAACAGTGTGTCAATAATGCAAAATGACAGTTAAAGGCAGTTCATCATTGAATTAAGTGATGTCATCATGCAGCTCAGTTCATTTTAAATAGTATCTGTTCAATCATTTGCAATCAAGTCAACGATAAAAAACCTTGGGAGAAACCAGGCTCAGTTGGGGGGCCAGCAGTTCAATTCTAGGCTGCAGCAAAGTCAGATTGTGCAGAGGGCTCAACTGGTCCCTGTGGTCTTGTCCCGGTGGTCATCTGAGACAAGGTCTTTACAGGGGATCTGTATCTGGGGCTCATCTAGTTGTCCTGGTCTCCGCTGACATCCAGGGCTGTAGAGGTCGCTGTTTGGCACCCGTGTTCAGACCTTTTGAAACTCCATGTCTGGTCCCTGGACGGGACACAGAGGTTCTAGGTGACCTACCCCAGGAGCTAGTGAACACCATCACTTCGGCAAGAGCACCGTCTAAGAGACACGCTTACGCCTTGAAGTGGAACCTGTTCATCGAGTGGTGTTCTTCTCGCTGAGAAGACCCCCGAAGATGCCCGATTGCTGTCGTGCTTTCCTTTCTGCAGCAAGGACTGGAGCGAAGGCTGTTTCCCTCCACCCTCAAAGTCCAGGTTGCCGCTATTGCTGCGTACCATGACCCCGTGAATGGGAAGTCTTTAGTAAGTAAGTAAGTAAAGTTTATTTATTTAGCACATTTATCACAGCAAAGCTGACCAACGTGCTGAACAAAGTCAAAGATAAACATAAAATAAACAAAACAGATGATACAGTAAAACAATGTAACATAGATAAAATCCCATTAAAATGCCTGGGAGTAAAGATATGTTTTCAACTTCATTTTAAAAGTTGTAATAGAAGGTGCAAGGCGGATGTCCAGTGGCAGTTGGTTCCAGAGACCCTTAGTTTTTAAGTGTGAACGAGGGACAACTAAGAGAGCTCTATCAGAAGATCTTAGAGATCTGGATGACTGAGGAAGACCCAAATATAATGAATTACAGTGTTCAACGTGGGAGGTAATAAAAGCATGAATGACTTTCTCCAGGTCATTAAAAGTTAAAAATGATTTCAGTCTTGAGATTATCTGTAACTGATAAAAACTGTTCTTGACAACTTTATTAATTTGCTTAGTTAAGCAAAGTTCAGAGTCCAGAATGACACTAAGGTTCCTGACCTGGGATGAGACTGAGGAGAAATGCTTGCCAAGCTCATTTATGAGACCACTTCTCAACTTTGGGGGGCCAAAGATGATTACTTCCGTTTTATCTTCATTTAGTCGAAGAAAGCTATTGGACAACCATTTCTTGATGTCCCCAAGGCAGGCCAATAAGGGTTCAATGGTATCGCCAGCTTTCAATGGTATGTACAACTGGGTATCATCAGCATATAAATGAAATGAAACATTATGATGAATCCATGAGAACCGTGGAAGGCTGGGTTCCATATTGAGACCTAAGAAGTACTCATATGTGTATAGTCCACGGTATAGCCTTAGAGCCTGTGTTCCCCCAGCAGACTTCTGCCTTCCCAAGAGGGTTTTCATCACCTCAATTTTCTCCATATACACCTAAACAGGTGCTATATGTGTATTTGCTTCCAAAAACTCCTTCGGGAAGGATGGGGCTTCCACAGCATCCCTGTTCCAAGTGGAACAGGTACGTTTTCCCAGTGTTATCCAATCTCATATAGTGAGGTAGTGCTTTGACAGTGGTGAGTGGAACTACTTGTTCCGAGCCCCGGGCTACACCAAATAGGGGTGCAGGCGGCTCGCACAGGGCACTGGAAGGGGCAGCACCCATGGCGCTTTGGTAGGGATCCCGATTCGTCTGTCACCGAAGTGACGTCGAGAGTGACTGACTGAAAGGGAATGTCTCGGTTACGTACGGTAACCCTCGTTCCCTGAAGGAGGGAACAGAGACATTACATCCCGTCGCCACGGTTGCTGTACCACCGCTGAGCCGCCGGGTCACCGGCTTGGCTCCTCAGCGAAAACCTGGTATGCATTGCACCTACTGCCTTATTATACTCACGCTGTGATCAGCAGCAGCTGGGTGATATGATTGAGTTGCAATGTGCATTGGCTCGTTTAGTTTACACTCAAAGTAGATTGGTCAATCGTGATGTCTCTGTTCCCTCCTTCAGGGAATGAGGGTTACCATACGTAACTGAGACGTTTTATAATCTGAAGAACCTTTTTTTGCCACAAAGAACCTTTTGTGAAACAAAAAAATTCTTCAGATGTTAAAGGTTCATTATGGAATCATTTAGACCAAAAGGTTATTCTATGGCGTTGTGAAGTACCTTTATTTTTAAGAGTGTATGTGCAGGTAACATGGTGAAAAGGTACACATTTCTAATTTACATATACTACTAATACAAAACTGTTTGAAATTCTAAGAACTTGTACTATAAAATAGAATGAGTGTTTGTTTAGACTGACAGATATTTAACTGCCTTTTTGCTAAAAGTATCAGCTGCTGTTTTTAATCTAAAACATGCATGTGCGGTTGTTCGACCAGCCTGATTTTTTTTTTTTTTCTAGCCTAATTTAGGTGGAAGATACATGAAGATGAAGATACATATATACTCACACTGTGATCAGCGGCAGCTGGATGCAATAATTGCATGCCAATGTGCATTGGCTCGTTTAGTTTACAATAGTTTACACTCAGTCCTTATATTTATATATATATATATATATATATATATATATATATATATATATATATATGTATCTTCATACATCTATATATATGAAGATTTCCAATGCAAAAGCCTCTAAAAGACATCTTGGTCAAAAATTTGACAACGATACTGAGTGAATGCTCTCCACATATAGTATATGTTCATCAAGTACATCTCACTTCAAATGCGCTAAATTCCAACCTCAAGCTTTAATTCAGAAGTACCAGTACTTACATAGAAACCTATACATACTAGCCAGAAAGAAATTAACATTTTAAAGAAAAACGTCAGATGTACTTGGAGGCTTTTACATCTGAACTCTTCATATATATATATATATATATATATATATATGTATGTATGTATGTATGTATGTATGTACACTGTATACTCTATATATGATCAAATAGAAATGTGCTTTTGAAATAAAAACTTGATGGAGATTTACGTGTTTCCTCTTTCAGGTAGGACCTGTATCTGCATAATTATAAAATAGCTGCCCAGGGGCATTGCCAATATGGGTGCCAAGTACACAGACTTGCCCTAAAAGGAACTTTGTAGATGCACAACAGTATGTGAATAATCTGGAGTGTATCCTTGATGTGTATTTGCGCTTCATGTACATCATATGATGCTGATCTTCGCGCTACTCCAGAGGTTCCTTGTGCTCCTCTCTTTCAATATTTTTCCGCTCATCTCCTGAACCCGCCTCTTTTGCTTTTTTCTTCAGCTCCCTCTGGTACTTGGCATTAATTGCTGCATATGCACATCCATAGACAGCTGCTGCCAACATCATCAAGCACACAATTCCACAAACTACTCCTGTGATGACCACTGTGGCTATAGCGTGTCTGTAGTTCACAGGCCGGGTTCTCTGCTTGGCCTCACACTCAGGGAATATCGCTTCTCCTGAGGGGCTGAAATCACCCCCGGATGGTGATCTGGGGCTTGGATGGAGTTGTCCGCTGAGCATGCGATGCTTATTGTCCAGGTAGTGGATGTTGGCGAACAGGTAGCTGTAGCTGGTGATCATGCAGGAGTGGAAAAGTTCATAGGGAATGTGCCGGAGGTCTCGTTCCAGCATGAGATGAGGCTGGACACATGTGACGCTGTCGACCACTCCACCTAAGAACAAGAGAAAGTGATGAAGCTGAAATGGCTAACAAATGGATTTTGTCTTAACTATATGACTTTTCACATTGAGCTTAACCCATCTTCGTTCTAAAGCCTACTTTTAACCTTGGGTAGAGGAATATTTCACACTTGTAATTCATCAGCGGTCTTAGTGCCTCTTTTTACCTGGGGAATGTAAAATCTGAAATGTAAGCTTATGAATACCCAGGATAAATTGTTAATTATGAGCAGTGTACTGTAAAATTGAGTTATAAGTGTACTTAATTTTGCTTACCCCGAGTTTAGAATGATGCAAGGTTAACTAATGTAAAAAGCCCTTATGTAAAGCTCAGGACTGGTAACCAGAGAACTGCTCTTTCTATCCCTGCGTGGAGCAAGCCATGAACAAAACTGAGCAAAACAGTGTAGATGTAGATTTAGCAGAATTGTTTGTGTAATAAGTTTGTTGACGGTATGTGAAAGTCGTGGAAATAAATTCCACTATCCCAGTCATGAATTAAACAGCGGGTCACCCCATGCTCCAACCTTTCAAATAAACTCACGGCAGTAGTTCAAAAGAGACATCCAAGTTGGATGCAAAAACTTGTTCCATGATTTGCCGACTGGAGGGATAATCCATGGATCTCTAACAGGTGCAGCCCAAATCTGGAGCCTACTCCCGATTGCCAGCTGCATTAAAACTGTACACCAGCTGATCAACCAATCCAATTGTGAGATATGCTGTAGGATATCAGAGCGAATCTGTCAATTTAAGGTTAGATCAGAACAGTGTTTATAACAACACAAAGAGCCAAATTCTACGAAGAGGCCCAAGATAGGACTAATAAGGTAACATGTTGATTTATGTATTGGGAGGATAAATATAGTAACACACCTAGCTAAAACAATGTCTATTGGTCAAAACACCATTAGAGATGTGTCTAACAGACGAATTTAAAACCCCATGACATGAACAAGTCATGTCTGTAACCACTGGAACGTTGTTCATTCCATTGTCACCTTTTTGGGGTTTTAGGCTTCCTGGCCTTCATGTCTGCTGCCCATCTACCATCATTAGGAAATAAGCCATCTAGTCTCATTCTCACATTTGTTTTCTTTTCTATTTACTTTAGTTTCTTTTCTTTTCCAATGAGAGTTTCGTGTTCTGAGTTAAGTTGTGTTGTAAAGCCGTGTCTCCGAGTTCAACCTCATCTGCGTCCACCACCCAAACTTCAACCAGGTCACAACTCTGCAATGTTCTTCAGCAAACGACCCAATGAGTGAGTACCAAAGACATCACTCCGGATGACTACTAGACCTCTAGTGAATCAACAACCTTGATGGTCTGCAAGGACGCCATAAAAAGGGAATACTTATAAACATGGGCAATGCAAGTAAACCTTCAGATTCTAGCTGAACTTGGGGCTGTTTCATAAAAGACGCTAAGAAAAGTGGACATTAACGTCCAAAACCTTTCTTAAAATAACGTAACAAATCAATCAGGACTAAAGCAGTTTCATACACAAAAATTTAAGTTCACGCAATCTCACTAATTCGATCCAGGTTCAATGAATCAGGATAATTTGATGTGCACGCTTATTGTTAAGCAGCCCTTAATGTAGATCATGGATCAAATCGATCCACCATTGCAAACAGCGAATATTTGTGCTTTTTAATGCATTTGAAACATTGTGTTTTCCTCTGTGCATAACTGACACATCACAAATATATTTTTCATCTGTAAATGTTAGAAAGTCATGCAAATATATCCATTTTGCTGTCAGGAGTGGGTGAGACTTACCCAAGTGATGAGCGTTGCTGCACGCAAGCGCACTACATGGACTGAGCGCAATAGAATAATGGTGCAATAATTCTGAATAAAATATGCACTCTGCTAAAATATTTGTTGTTGGACATTAAATGTGATGCATGTAGAATTTTAATCCTACATATAAGTTTATTTTTTATCATTGCAGTAACTGTAAATCAAATGTAAGCTGCTAATACAGCCCTGCTATCTTAAATGAGTTAATGTGTGTTCCTCTTATCAGTTAAAATGTAGTCTGATTTATATTATTTATTTTCATTTTTAATTCACTGGTTTTAACTTAAGTTTAGTGTTTTTAATGCTTTAATGCTTTAAAGAGCAATTTTAGATGGTACTGTTTTAATCTTTTACTAATAACCATAAAAGGTACAGCTGTCATAATACCAGACAGTAAGGCTGCATGGCACCATGCTATGTTAAAATGTCTTCATCCTATTTGGTAAACTTGTTTTATGAAACAGGCCCCTGGTGCATTTAATATGAAATTTAATAGCCTCATTGAGAAACGAGGGTTAATTAAATGTCTGATGGTTGTTCAGGTCTAAGAAATTGCATATATAACTATAAACTGGGGATTTCACATTTTCACTCTCCAAGACTCATTCTTTTCTCACTTTCTCTATTTTTGTAACTTCTGTAAATGTGTGAGTGAGTGAGTGTGTGTGTTTGATTAGTTTATATGTCTTTGATTAGTCCAGTAAAGTCTTATATATATTGAAAAAAGAGGCATCTTGTGTTTTGTGCTTACAAGTTAATGTTTTAAACTGCCAAGCTTGATAACAAGCTAATAAATAATGTTTTCAAGATACTTTAAATATTAATTATCCATTGCAGAGTTGATGTTATACAGTCCATTCAATGAATTGCTGGAGATTCAGTTGATCAGCCATAGAACAGTGATTCTGTCAAAATTCCCTATAATATCATAATTCCCTTTGAGCTAAATCTACTTGTTTCCTTTTCAATGCGATTAACTCATTCACGCCTACCTAGAAAAGAATGGCACTGGCGGAGTGCAAGACAGGGCACTCAAGCTAAACTTTACAAAGGGCTTAACACTTTATTATAATTTTTTCTTTGTGATAGAAAATGAGAACTTATTCTGACTTTTTGCTTTTATTATTTAATAATATACTGTATAAAAATAATAACAATATATACATATATTTCAGCAGAATTGTCATAATTTATAACTATTCTTACTTGCATCCTTCATTTGAGAAAAACAATTTTTTTAGCTATGTATTAATGTTATATATAATATAACGTATAATATTATATATATATACACACAGTATATATATATATATATATATATATATATATATATATATATATATATATATATATATATTCTTCTTCTTCTTTCTAGCAGTCACAATAAACACTCTATTGTGGATTTGACCATTTTGTTACCTTTGAATGCAAATGTCTCCAACCATAGTTTGAGTCCTATCAGATGACAGTCACATCTCCAAGGATTGCCCTTCAGCTGCAGAACTTTAAGTTTACCAAGAGCCTCAAGGTGTATGCGGTCCAGCTTAGTTAGCCGATTGTAATGGAGTGACAGATGGGTCAGAAAGTGGAAACTATCAGCAAGAGCTCCTGGTAGACCACCTATGGTGTTAAAGGACAAGTCCAATATGGTTAGATTTCTTATTGAAACCAGAAGGCGTCGATCAACTTCCCGAATAGAGTTATTGGCCAAGCTGAGGACCTTTAAGCTTTTAAGTCCCAAAAGGGAACTTGGGGAAAGCGTTGTGATTGTATTGTTTGCTAGGTCCAGAATTTGAAGTTGTGGTGTCTCTCGAAAGGACATGGAGCCCAGGCCTCGCAGACGGTTATTTTGAAGATACAGCTCCAGGGTGTCTTGATGAAGTTTATGTGGGATATCATATAATCCTCGTCCTCGGCAGTCCACCACTTTGGCATGAGTGTCACATGAACACTCCTTGGGGCAAGAGGAGACTGTTTGTAATAATAGCAGGCTGGATAATACAAAGACCGCACCTGGTGAAGAGATAGAAAAACTAAATAAATTAGCATTGGATTCATTTTGTCTTGATTCTTAGCCTTTTGTGCTTCTTGTACAAACAGTATATTAATTTAGATGACACAATCATCAGACATGAAACAGTCTCTTACAATTCGGTAAGTACAAAAAGTACAAAAATGGTGTCATCATCTGTCAATAGCTGTTGGAAATTTTCATCCATTCAACTGTTTATGTCCCTTAAGCAAACTAAAAGTCTACACATTTATACCAGATTTTAAAGGGCAATAAGGCTGTATATCCTCTTCATAAACCTGGATGCTAACCTAGATACTTTTTAATCTATTTGGGAGGAAACAGTGATCATTGGCCCTCTCCTTCTGTCAGCCCCACACGTGGGGTATTTTTGGATGTAGTGGCTCACATTTTTTACTTTCCAACATTCCAGTTGTGCAAATGTGTAAGGACTGTACGAGCGAGGATATGTGAAGATTTGCTGGCTAACTATCTTTTGCAGAGTGAGGCATCCTCTTTGAAGGCTCCAGTCTTGCTGTCTAAGCTTGACCCGCTGCCCCATATGCCTTGTCAATCACCTCACGGATAATTAGCAAGTCATATGTGGCAGCAGGTCCGGCTGTTTGTGCTCTGCACACAATGAGAAAGGGAATGCAATTATGCCATGCCTCAGACTTGCCTGTGTGCCTTTTTCAGACATAAGAGTTGATGACGTATAATTCAGGCACCTATTTATACTCACGGGCAATCTGTGTGTAATGTCATATCATAGAGACACTCTCTAAGGTAGTTACAATCAATAATGTCAAGATGGACTGGTTTCTGACAGTAGACTTGAAAGATGCATGCAGTGTTTAAATTGCTTCTTATCACCGTGTCATGTATTATGGAATGGAGGTGGAATCTTTAGATGGTGCTGAGGCTTTTGGGAGTGGACTTAATAATAATAAATAATAATTCATTACATTTATATAGGGCTTTTCTGCTTTTCTAAGCACTCAAAGCGCTCTACATTGTGAGGGAGTATCACCTCATCCAACACCAGTGTGCAGCATCCACCTGGATGATGCAACAGCAGCCATAGTGCACCAGAACGCCCACCAAACAACAGCTTATTGGTGGAGAGGGGACAGAGTGATGAAATCAATCAGTAGATATAAGGATTGTTAGGAGGCCATGATGGTCAGAGGCCAGTGGGTGAATTTGGCCAGGTTGCCAAGGTCACACCTCTACTCTTTTCGAAAGACATCCTGGGATTTTTAATGACCACAGAAAGTCAGGACCTCGGTTTAACGTCTCATCTGAAGGACGGTGCTTTTTTGACAGTAAAGTGTGCCCATCACTATACTGGGGCATTAGGACCCACACAGACCACAGGGTGAGCACCCCCTGCTGGCCTCACTAACACCTCTTCCAGCAGCAACCTAGTTTTCCCAGGAGGTCTCCCATCCAGGTACTGACCAGACTCAAACCTGCTTAGCTTCAGTGGGCAAACAGTCTTAGGCTACAGGGTGATATGGCTGCTGGCTAAATCTCCCCTGGGAGTGTATAGCTCACAGGTGACTACAGGGCCTCAAGTATGCTTTGCTTCTTATCAAATTGCTGAACCAAGTGTTGCACATAGTGAAGGAGAACAAGGATTTGGACTTGTTGATTGTGCCAATGTGGCCCAATCTGCTGTGGGTAACCCTATTTGTAACCCTATTGGACACACCTTCTTGGAAGATTCTTGTTAGGTGCGACATACTCGTTCAGGTTTGTGGGATGGTTTGGCACCTGCAGCTGGAGAAGTTAAAGTTCACTGTGTAGCTCCTGAATGGCTCTCAGTGGAGAGTCTCTCCATAATCACCATAATGGTGCATGCGCAGAACATTGTGGTTTTACAGTCTCAGATGGTGTCTTTTTGCACCATTATGTTCTTAAGAAACTGCTTTGCTTTCCAGGGCATATTTTTTGCAGTTTCAACAAGAGTGTTTGAAAACAGATTTACTTATATCTCAAAGTCTATGATGTGGCTATAGCGGCTGGTCATAACTTGCTGAAAGGATATATGACGGAAGGATGTATGCCAATATGCCTTTATATATATGCCATTATTTATTTAGGCTAATGAGATGCCACAAGTCAAGTGTTTAAAGGAGTCATATGACATTGCTAAATAGAATATTATTTTGTGTATTTAGTGTAATGCAATGTGTTAATGCAGTTTAAGGTAAAAAAAAAAAAAAAAAAATAAAAAAAAAAAAACCTTATTTTCCACATAAAGTAGTGACGTGACATTCAGCCAAGTATGGTGACCCATACTCAGAATTTGTGCTCTGCATTTAACCCATCCGAAGTGCACACACACAGAGCAGTGAACACACACACACACACACACACTGTGAACACACACCCGGAGCAGTGGGCAGCCATTTTATGCTGCGGCGCCCGGGGAGCAGTTGGGGGGTTCAGTGCCTTGCTCAAGGGCACCTAAGTCATGGTATTGAGGGTGGAGAGAGCGCTGTACATTCACTCCTCCCACCTACAATTCCTGCCGGCCCGAGACTCGAACTCACAACCCTTCGATTGGGAGTCAGACTCTCTAACCATTAGGTCACGACTTCCCTTTGCTCCACTATGCCCCGCCTTTCTGAAGCGCGTCGATTTTATAAAGCTCATCGTTCTGAAAAGCAAGGTGTACACTGATTGGCCAGCTATGCAGTGCCTTGTGATTGGCCAAATGCCTCAAGCATGTGATGGAAATGTTATGATTTATGTTATGCCCCTTACCATACTGTGATGCCGTGTCCTGGCGCAACGAGACAAAAAACAATAAAACCCATTACAAACAAGGCATTGGATGCATCCAGTGGGGCAGGGGCAGGGGCAGGGGCAGGGGCGGAGTGGGGGGGTGGCTAATTGGGCTTAAGCCCCGAATGTTCTGTCAAAAGCCCCAAATCTTTTAGTTTTTTTTTAAATAACTTCAACTTTGTTTCATTTCCTCTCAGTCTTTCAGACTGGAATGGCAAAAAATGAAACAAAAGCTCTATTACCGTGCGTGGTGGCGGACGGTAATGCATCGTGCATCACTCAGCTAGTTTGCCAACTGCCAATAAAAATTAACAAAGAAGAAAATAAATCTTCTTTTTCATCATTGTCATCAGGTGCTGGCGGGCTTTTTTATTTCACCAGCGTCATAGCGAGCTCACTGGCTAACCGGCTGAAATTAACATTATGGACATTAACCTCATCGGCCGGAGAGAGATTCAGAAGCAGCGTCAGACGAACCGCGGGCAAGTGTTACAGGTTTGTAAATCCGCTGTTGTAACACTTGAGTTACATGACTGTATTGCTGGCTAGCTAGCCAGTTAACGTTAGGTGTTATTAAGAGAAACTTGCCTCTTTTAGTTGCCAGGGGTTAAAATTAGTCATCCTTAACATTTTTGGTGTTTTGGATTCACTACAACTGGAGAACAATTAAATACAAAATAGGTTGTAGGCTCTACTGGGGGAGTATGTCCCTGGACCCCCCTAGGTTTGGGCTAAGCACCGAATGTTTACATTGTCTGGCTCCACCCCTGCAGTGGGGACATAATTACTGATTACCAGAGGCGGACAGAGTACACAGCTTCATTACTTGAGTAAAAGTACAGATACCCCCTGCTAAATTTTACTCAAGAACAAGTAAAAGTACTACAGTCAGATGTCTACCACTTTGCAGTACACGAAGTACTTGTTTTTAAAAGTACTTGAGTATCAAGAGTACAAGAGTACATTTTCTAAATATTGCATTACTACTGCCACAGTGCTTACATTTATGTACAGAAACGTCCTACATGGAGTTATGAAAAATTTTAATGTTAATACCTTGGAGAATGTAAAAGGAATTGAAAGTAAATCAAGTCATTTTCATCTTTTTACCATGTTGCTTTATTTAACATTTCTCACTTGCGCACAATGGCAACGCTCTGACAAACCTCTGCTAGAGTTTTAAAGGGTTAGTTCACCCAAATATTACAATTATGTCATTAAATTACTCACCCTCACTGTCATTCCAAATTCCCGTAAGACCTCCTCGTTCATCTTCGGAACACAGTTTTAAGATATTTTTAGATTTAGTCCAAGAGCTTTCAGTCCCTCCATTTAAAAATGTATGTACGGTATACTGTCCATGTCCAGAAAGGTAATAAAAACATCATCAAAGTAGTCCATGTGACATCAGAGGGTGCGTTAGAATTTGTTGAAGCATCGAAAATACATTTTGGTCTAAAAATAACAAAAATTACGACTTTATTATGGATTTTATTTTTTTGTGTGTTTGTTGTGATATACTAAAATGTATATTTTATTCAGCATTTTTTTTATTTTATATAAGTTGTTATGAAGTCTTTGGCGGATAGCTGAATGTGATTGCTGATAGGCTGTGTCCCAATCAGTGGCGCCTGCACAATCCAATCACGTTTGAGAGGGAAACAACAAATTTCCGAGATTTTTCTTTTTTCCGTCGCACAAATTTTTTTATTGGATAGGCGTTTCGTCCACACGGAATCCGGCGTTTTGGGAGAGTGAAACCGATGTTTTTTGAAACCGGGTCCCAGAGAGAGAATAAATCTGAAAACGCCGCCTTTGCGTTTTCGTCTGGACGGCGAATCCGTATATTTTCTGAAATGATGAAGTCATCAGCCCACGTCTCGCCCTAATCAGACACCGCTACGTCACGTAATAGCAACAAAAACATGAACAAACACTGAACAATTGTCTTTTTATTAACTAACAGTAACACAGATTAATAAATGTATTGTTCCGTGTTCGTTTGTGTACCACACGCAAGGTTTATGAGCATAGTCCAAGTCTTCTTCTCCGTTTTTAGTGAATCTCTGTGGCAGAATTACAGCGCCACATGCTGGTCTGGCATGTATACTACATCGTTTTGCGGTTTCGTGTGGACGCGGATATTTCTTAAGACGAGGGAAAAAAGATCGGATTGGGGTAAGCTCCGTCTCCGTGTGGACGGGGCCGAAGAAGTAACGGGTACTTACGGTTATGGATAGAAATGTAGCGGAGTAAAGAGTACAATATTTGCCTCTCAAATGTACTTGAGTAAAGTCATGAGTAGTCCCCAAAAATGATACTCGAGTAAAGTACAGATCCCTCAAAATTGTACTTAAGTACTGTACTCAAGTAAATGTACTCCGTTACTGTACGGCTCTGCTGATTACAATGACTTAATAAACTGTCTTTTTATGTGTTGCGTTGCATATCACACCTCGTAAACATAAAACCTTGTCTGCATTTGTGATCGGAGAAACGACAAACAACAAGCGCTACTCTACACTGCTCAAAACGTCCGTGGCAAATTCTTTAAATATGAAAACGTACTTACAGGCTGTGAGTCAGAAGCCAGACTGTACTTGCAAAGTTGGAATTACCCCACTTTATAGAAACAACCTTTGTGCACAGCCTTTCCAGCTTCAGGAAACAGCCCTCCATAAAATGCGCTGCACACATCTGAATATTTGGTTTGAACTGTTCTGGAACAGTGTTGTAAATACAACTTAACCAATGATTCTAGTTGTGTCCTCTTTTAGAAGGCCAGATAAAGAAGTTTCGCTGCCACAATGAAACACACAGCGTCTCCATGACATGGTGGCGGCAGCAACAAAACTACAGCGAGAATCAAAGTTAGGCCTTCTTTCTTTGCATGAACATTTGGGCAGTGTTATGCAAATCGCGTCTCCATGACATGGTGGCGGCAGCAACAAAACTACAGCGAGAATCAACGAGGCGTTTTAGGAGGGCGTGGACAAGTCTTATCTTTTATAAAAAATATCTCTTTGGGTTTGAGACTTTAGTCTTCGCAACTTTAGGGATTCCATCTATGCATGAACAGCTTGTAACACTCCAAAGAGAAAGGCAAACTTGAAATTGCATTACATGACCCCTTTAAGCACTATTTTAAGACCCCTTTGACAATGTGTGCATGTTCTTGATTTGTGCCAATCTTTGAAGCTACGACAGTGTTTAGTATTGTTTGTGACTACAATCTTTAATGTGGTGATGTTTTTTTGATTTGTCATTTCTTTGCATGAACATTTGGTCGGTGTTATGCATTTGCATGAACATTTGGTCGGTGTGCCAGTATCAGAATCTGTAACTGCTCTTTTTGGACAACATAAAACACTTTAGAGACATATTAAAGAGATTTCAAATTAGTGTTTACGTGTTTGAAAATTTGTAAAGTTTTATGTAGTTTGAGGTCATTTTTAATGCTATTTAATGCTATATACATGTAGATAGCGTAGTGTAGAATAAAAATATATTAAATGAAACGTTACACATTAAAACCACATTTTATATTTCTAGGGCATTTCTGTCATTTAATGCGACATTTTCCCCAAAGTCAAAGTTAATATTGTATTTGTAAAAACTATTTATTTAGTATCTGAGGCTTATGTAGGGGTCAAATGGATTTAGTGTGGAAAAATTATTGGACTACAAAATAAATATCTGGCTTTTAGTTGTTGAATTTACAAAGTGATTTACTGGACACTTACTACAATGCCAATCACTAGAGCAATCTGAAGTTAAGTACATTTTTAAGGGGACTTAAACAGTGATATTCAATCTTGTGTAGTTAACTAAATAAGAATGTTTTTAACTAAATAAGAAAGCCCCAACCCTAGTTGTAAAATCTAACTGTTTGATGAGAACCTACAAGTATTTGTATTTTGTTTCCTTTCTTTTACAGATATAGCATTTACAGATTTAACATTTGTGCAGTGTTTGAAGTGAATTTGTTCACTGACCTGAAGGGTTGCTAAATTAAGGACACAAACGTCAGATTAATGAGAACAGGGCTTATCATTTATTTTTTTGATATTTGTGCAGTGTTTGAAGTGATGTGTGGTGTGTGTGTGTGTGTGTGTGTGTGTGTGTGTGTGTGTGTGTGTGTGTGTCTGTGTGTGTTTGTGTTTGTGTTAGAGGATGAGGAGCCTCTGAAAACATATGAACATGTTTAACAAAATTGATGGGCTCAAAGTAGAAGAAAATTAACAAGTATTTCAAAGTAATGAACAGTCAACACGATAATGTGTCCAGTTAATACATTCCCTCTATCTTATACATCACACAGAGAATATTTTTGGATATCTTTATGAAATTCATATACATTTGCATATCTCATATGTGCAGTCTCCTCTGGGTTTAGGGATGGAACATCATGGTGATGTTTTACCTTCAAAATGTATGTTTTCGAGCTAGATTACATACATTCATATGAAATCACTATAGTAAAACATACAAATTCACATATAATTTAAATCTGGGTGAACTATTATTTTGAATATCAACTAGTATTATGTTAATCTGCAGATTACCTAGTACAATTTGATCTATATAAGAATTACTCAAATTTCACGTAAAAAAATAGTATTATGTTTTTATGTATATTAGATTTTATAATTTTTTATGTATAAGAATTAATAAATTTTATGGCTGTTGATGTAGTTGTGACTTAATTTAATTTAAATTTAATAATTTGAAAAATATAATGGTTTATCTGAGTTTTTTTGTTTTATTTTTGTTTATTTTTCTTTTACTAATATTGATTTGATTTTGTTTTTCTGACTTTTTTTGTTTTTTTTATATATATATATATATATATATATATATATATATGTAATTGTATTTTTTTTCTCAAGTTTTATTGAACTTGCGTTTTTGTTGTAAAATAAAATATTTTTTAGGTGTATTTGTTTTTTTTTTTTTTTTATAATGTTTTTTAGAAGTTGTTTTTTTATAGTAAATATTTTTGTTTTTAGTGAACTGATAATGAATTATTAAGTGAGTTGATAAATAGCTAGTAATTACTTAGATCAAAAGTAACATTAAAATAAACAATTGAGGCTGCACACTTTGTCAAAATAAAACTGAAATAGATATAGATCTTATAATATCATGATTTTAGTAAATCAAAGTTTGTGATTCAAAAAAGTAGAAAGTCTGTTGTGTTTCACAGTGACAAGTGGCACTGTGTTCATTTACACGTGTGCAGTTGATAATATCATGTTTCCAGTACTGTTCCACAGGTTCATAGTAAATGCTGTTTCTCACTATCTGTGAAAGTGATGTGAGTTTAATGTGTATTTTTGAATATGATGTGTGTTCACTTTATTTACATTCACATTCACATAGTTTTTTTTTTTTTTTTTTGGTCAGAAGTTTACATTTTACCAATATTCTGCCAAAAAAAAATTCTTTAACACACATAGAGTGTCTGAACAGTTTGTCATGCCAGTGATCTTTTTTGATGTTAAGTAGACAAGTAGCGCAAAGATTATCTATCGTTTATGTGTTTATTTTTTGTGTTATGTCCTGCCATGGTTTCTAGATTGTTCCTCCTGTCAGCGTGTCCAGGTTTAGTCCAGCATGTCTGATCCAATCATTAAAGCCCACCATCCCAGTAATAAGAACTTGTTACTGGACGGCAGGCATTTTCTTCTTCTGTGCCTCTTCCTATCTCTCTTTCGTTCTCTATATATGTGCATACATGCAAATACCTTCATGTTTTGCTCTGTATCATCTTCACCTCCATTGCCTCATACACACACACAAATAAAAGCACACTCTCATTGTCAAGAGCCACGCTCTGACTCTCTCTCTCTCTCTTTTTATCTTTTCTCTCTCTCTCTCCACTTACTCTCTCTCTCTCACACACACACACACATATACATTGTGTTCTGTTGTTGCTCTGTGATGTCACTGTGTGCGTAGAGGTGGCAGAGCATGCCCTAGCATTTCTCTCGTTTCCTTCACACACACACACACACACACACACACACACACACACATTTCATCCCTGAAGCTCCTTCACCAGCTCACGCGGTGTTGCTCACATGCACACTGCCTTCAGAAAGCACTGACCTCCTTTACATTTCCAAATGTGTGCTCTGGGCCTAAATAACTCAAAGCTAGAAAATCAACCACAAAAAGTCCATGCTGATCCACCATATAAGCTAGAACCGAACCAAAGCGACACCGGCCAGCATTAACTGGTCTAGAAGATAATATAGAATCAAAGCAACACGTCACAGGAGTTAAAAATTCTGGACTAGGTCTCAGGTTTTTTTTCTTGGTGTTTCAGGATTTTTGATTTATTTATTTATTTTTTTTTTTTTATAATTTCTTCTAATTACTTTCCTAAAGAGAATTAGCTGATTTTTTTTTCTCTATTTTCTTTGAAATTCTGTCATTCTTGTGTCAATTGTGTCATTTCTTGTACCATTTGTGTATCGTTGCTCAGTATGGCCTGGTCTTAGCAGTGTTTCTAATGTGTCTCAGCCAAGGGTCCCTCAACTGCTCCCAAGAAGATGGAAAATAAACCAGTACTCAGAATTTTACATAAAAAGCAGTCATAATTTTGAAATAAATGAATATTTTCTACCCTGTTTTTGATCCTCTAGTTTAAACAACTTTTTTTTTCTTCTGCTAGCTAGTGTTGAATGCATGCATGCTAGAGTTTTGTTCAGTACGAGTTTATATGCTCTTGTGAATGCTCTCGACATAATTAACTGTAGACACAATGTGAATATGATAAAATATATTATATTCATTATGCTGTGTTGACAGTTTCAATGATTATACCTGGCATTTTGGTGACAGCAGGGGTATTTTATCATTGAGATACCATTATAGTTTTTGTTCATATTTTAATTCAATTATATTTGTGTATTTTATATTAACTTTAGTTCAAATGTTAGTAATTTTATTTCCGTATTAGTTATTTTAGTACATCAAGGTATACTAAATGAAAATGAGAAATATTGCCTTGGAAACATTTGAAATTGTTCAGTTATATTATTGTATGTGTTATTTATTTTATTTTTTTTTTTATTTTTTTATTTTTATTATTTTTATTTTTTTTACGGTTTTAGTTAACTATATTAACCCTGGGAGCGGAGAGAGATCAGAACTCTTGCTGAACTGAAGTGATTGATAGCTCATATAAAAGGAGCGTTCTTTTGGCAAGGCATTTTGATTATGCGACAGAATGGCTGGCTACATGAATCATTATATATTACAACAATCTTTTATCACAGATCAGGCTTTAGAATTGACATTGTTGCAGTAGTATGGTTGTTTTCATCTTTTAACTAAAAGTGTGTTTGCAAAGCTTGTTTACAGTTGTGACATACCTATAAACAGTTATGCCCTATGATCAGCCACTTAGTTGGCCCATTCCCAGCATTTTACAGTCTGTTAGAAAGTAGCCAGAGACTTCTTCTTCCACATCTAAGAACTCCTTGCTGGTCATGGCATGGCAAGTTCATAGATGGCTTTAGGGATCTGTGCTGGGTACTTGTCTAGTTTATAAAGTCATTACCCCATTCACACACTTTTCTTGTTAAAGATTTTAATTTGTGTATTTATATACCTACTTATACTCATGTGCAGAGACAATTATTATGACAACTTTTAAGTTATCCATTGGTAGGTTGATTTCATGGGGTGCTTGCTTCTGAAACATGGCTCTGTTTGTTTGCGTGGCCCACCAAGCTCAGCTGTTATCTATCTGTTGACACTCCCATTAATCTCAGTGGCAGTTGCCAAGACTGGCACAGGACCCGCAGAAGTATGCAATTAGAAATCACTTTCTTATCTCAGTTCTGGATACGGTTGATTTTAAGTCTGTGACCTGAGTTGTAAATAGCACTTTTATCAGATGCTTCCTAGATATCTGGCAAGGTTTTATAAATGTTTTAAAAAACAGCAAACATTTCATAATTTATTGAAAACAAATAATAATCTTTCCACCAAGCAGTGTAATTCTTCAGCAATGTTTACCAGACTCGGCAGTCACACATTAATAGTGATGTAATGATTTCAGATGTGTTTATAGAGTATTTTACAACAACTTCTAGGTGGTTCAACCAATCAAAATAAAGAAAGGAACTATCCATTTATTATTTGAATTTTGATTCTGAATAAATGAAAATCAGAAAGTTCACTGATGTCTTGCTATTTTTTTTTTTTTTTTTTTTTTTTTTTTAAATGTTTCATCAGCTGTGGCTATTCAGATGAAACTACCACACACACAGTTTTCCATGCTTTATGGGGACATTCCATAGGTGTATTTTTTTTTCTTATACTGTACAAACTGTATTTTACATGTTTACAAAAATATTGTCATACATTCTGTTATTTTTGGTGAAATCCAAGCACAGCATTTCATGAGAAGAATGGTTGGGTGATGCAGCCTAACAATGATCAAAACATGCAAGCAAGTCAACCTCATAATGGTTGAAAAAAATTGGGGGATTTAGAATAGCCAAGTCAAATACCAAACTTCAAAAAAAATGTGCAGTTCATGCTTGATAGCCTACAACTATCACTGAGTTGAAGTAGTTCTGTGATGTGGGGTTTATGATTGATAGGTTAAATATATAACTTAGTTGAAGTTGTTCTGTGAGGTGGAGTGGGAAGCTTTCTTAAAAAATTGCTATTGACAAACCCAATCAATGCTCTATATAAAACGACGATATAAAACACAGGATAATAGCACACAGTTGTAAGGGTCCACCCGCTGGCCCAAAAAGTGGAATCCAGCAGCCTGGTCAAAGGTTTAATGCGTATTTGGTCTTTTACTTGCACTTCTGAATTTATCAGGATTTAGTTTGAATTTTAGTGTAGCTCCGTGTTCAATCTGACTCCAATTTCACGTGATCATTAAATTTGGGCAATATTTCTATCAAAAGATGATCACAGATATCGATTGTTTATTAATTTAGATATTTGAGTATTCTGGAAATCCCATACTTTCAATTATTCGTTCATTAGGGACCAGGTATCGCACAGGAATTAAACTCAGCTGATAGTGAACCCATGGACACAAACTCGTCAGTTCCGAACTTACTCAGAGGATGCAGAGTGGTTATAATACCTTTAAGTGAGCTACACCCTGCATGCTCATAACAAAAATGTATTTTTTCCTATAACCACAGAGCTACACCGTGTTAAGCCCGTAACAGTCAGAAATCTGAAGCACGTAATGGTGCTCCCCATGGTTCATCCATTGGTGCTTCAGTATGATCTGTCCTGAACGCAGATTTGCGGAAATACCACTACACATTAATCTACTTGAAAATTTATTTCAGAAGAGATCAGAATAAATCAAATTTAACAATTTATTATTTGTCAGGTAAAATTGTATCATGCCAATTACGTAATGAAACAATTAGAAGCCAATTTAGAAAAGATAATGCATTGTGAATCACATTGTAGACAGTGGCAAACCGCTCCTGTACATAGACACTGTAGCCATATGGGAAAACAGCCAAGAGTTCCACTCAAGAGACAAACAAATTTAACATAGTCACACATGTCACAGTTATCCTAATTTAAGGCACATAGTCTAAAATGCATAGCAAAGCACTCAGGTGTTTTAGAGAATAAACTTAACTAGCTTATGTGCACGTGTAGTAGCACAAACAACTATACAGTGTGCTCTATGGGCACAATGTGTTTACCACAGTTACATTTTTAAATCATACCTGACAGCAGTGAGACACACAGCAGCGAGAGTTCTGGTGCAGAGCTCCAGAGACTCTCACACACTGCATGGGGTTTTTCTGACTACAGAATCCCCCGCAATGTTTTGTCACTTCGCTTATATATTCAGACCAGACAACAAAGAAATCTTCAAATCAGTTGTAAAAACATAAAGACCTTTTGGTGTGTTAAGTTCTCGTGTGTCACACCTGGCTTGGAGATACACTCACCTAAAGGATTATTAGGAACACCTGTTCAATTTCTCATTAAAGCAATTATCTAATCAACCAATCACATGGCAGTTGCTTCAATGCATTTAGGGGTGTGTGGTCCTGGTCAAGACAATCTCCTGAACTCCAAACTGAATCTCAGAATGGGAAAGAAAGGTGATTTAAGCAATTTTGAGCGTGGCATGGTTGTTGGTGCCAGATGGGCCGGTCTGAGTATTTCACAATCTGCTCAGTTACTGGGATTTTCATGCACAACCATTTCTAGGGTTTACAAAGAATGGTGTGAAAAGGGAAAAACATCCAGTATGTGGCAGTCCTGTGGGTGAAAATGCCTTGTTGATGCTAGAGGTCAGAGGAGAATGGGCGACTGATTCAAGCTGATAGAAGAGCAACTTTGACTGAAATAACCACTCGTTACAACCGAGGTATGCAGCAAAGCATTTGTGTAGCCACAACACGCAAAACCTTGAGGCGGATGGGCTACAACAGCAGAAGACCCCACCGGGTACCACTCATCTCCACTACAAATAGGAAAAAGAGTCTACAATTTGCACGAGCTCACCAAAATTGGACAGTTGAAGACTGGAAAAATGTTGCCTGGTCTGATGAGTCTCGATTTCTGTTGAGGCATTCAGATGGTAGAGTCAAAATTTGGTGTAAACAGAATGAGAACATGGATCCATCATGCCTTGTTACCACTGTGCAGGCTGGTGGTGGTGGTGTAATGGTGTGGGGGATGTTTTCTTGGCACACTTTAGGCCCCTTAGTGCCAATTGGGCATTGTGTAAATGCCACGGCCTACCTGAGCATTGTTTCTGACCATGTCCATCCTTTTATGACCACCATGTACCCATCCTCTGATGGCTACTTCCAGCAGGATAATGCACCATGTCACAAAGCTCGAATCATTTCAAATTGGTTTCTTGAACATGACAATGAGTTCACTGTACTAAAATGGCCCCCACAGTCACCAGATCTCAACCTAATAGAGCATGTTTGGGATGTGGTGGAACAGGAGCTTCGTGCCCTGGATGTGCATCCCACAAATCTCCATCAACTGCAAGATGCTATCCTATCAATATGGGCCAACATTTCTAAAGAATGCTTTCAGCACCTTGTTGAATCAATGCCACGTAGAATTAAGGCAGTTCTGAAGGCGAAAGGGGGTCAAACACAGTATTAGTATGGTGTTCCTAATAATCCTTTAGGTGAGTGTAGTTAGATAGACACAGACCCTAAAGGGGACCCATCCCATCCTCAGCAGAACGCAATTCTACAAAAGTTTTCAATCTTTCTTATAATACAAGTGACTACTGTGAAATTAAGACCAATTTACCAATCGCAAAAAGACCTTTAAAATGACACCAAACAAGAAAAGTTTACGGGTCATGAATCCTTAATATATAGTAAATGTTTTATGTGAGCAGGGGGGAAGGATGGGTGAAGGGACCAAAGAGCAAATGGTCTTTCTTCCAGATCTTCCTATCTGTTGTCTTGTGGCATGGCATTTGTATTGCGAGAGTTTCTGAGTGTTTGGCTCCACGAGGAGATCAAAGCCCATTGTTTATCAAAATACCAACACTAGGCCTTTAGCGTCCTAATGGTAATGAGCAAGGTACTTAACCATGCTTTAGTTTTTTTTTTTATGCCTTGGGAGTGAGAATGTTTGTAAAGTACTACAGAAAGTATTTGGTTGCAGTTATTAAAGCTAATTGGGGTGTAAGCAGTTATTCATTCTAACTTTATAAATGTGGATAATATGCATGTATCATAATGTTGTTTGCTGCCAGAATTACCTTATTTTGAATCCTTCAGTGTGCAGCACTTGACAGCAAGTGTTCCATCAGCTGTGACAATGATGTGTGTGTCTACATTTACTCTTTTTGCTTTTTCACTATATTTGCAGTAAAGAACTGTTTTTAAGTTTTGGTTATTTTTCTACCCCTGTAGCCCTATCTGTTTGATCTTTTTACTTTTTTAATTTTTGAAGTTGGATTTTTTTTTTTTTTTTGTTGTTTTTCTTTGGTGTGTGACAGTTTTCTGTTGTATTATCAAATCATCTTAATTACAATGCCCCCTGCACTTCCGAAATCTATTAAAGAATCAATGAAAACAAAACTACTGTGTGTGTGTGTGTGTGTGTGTGTGTGTGTGTGTGTGTGTGTGTGTGTGTGTGTGTGTGAGAGAGAGAGTGTGAGTGAGAGAGAGAGAGAGAGAGGGAGAGAGGGAGAGAGAGAGAATAAAATAATGGATTTGGTCAGATTTTTAGTTTTTAGTTTTTTTAATATTTTTACTTGTGATATTTACTCTGGGAGTATCTCTTTCAGACTGGAGTGTTCTTTGGAGAGGCTGAGGGAGCTGTGATGAGCAAACTTGTTTCAATGGGTTCTTTTAAGAGGTATGTCAATGCTGAATGAGACAAAATACATTAGATTGTTTCTCTTGAGTATGAACAGTTGACTGAATTTTTTGTCAATTCATGCAATAAAAATAGTTGGAGGAAGGGCAGCATGTTTCAGATGATTATAATCTGTTTTGTATAAAGCGGAATATAAATAAAGGTGACTTGACTTGACTTGACTACTACTAAAATGAAACAAACATTATATTTTAAGGAATAATCACACAACATTTCTTCTGTGTTTTAATTTTAATAGTAAATCTGCTTTGTTTGCCAAAAATAAATAAAGTTTGCTTCATTTTCAATAATTAAATGATAAATAAAATTAATGTTTTATGCCTTCATTTGATAACCAGAAAAATGTAAATACACAACACAGAATTTCTGAGGGGAAAAAAATCGTCTCGGTTACGTATGGTCTGAAGGAGGGAATGGAGACGTCACGTCGGTGACCGACTACTTGGGATATCGCTTCGATAGACCAATCTACTTAGAGTGTAAACTAAACGAGCCAATGCATAATTGCAATGCAATTATTACATCCAGCTGCCGCTGATCACAGCATGAGTATAATAAGGCAGCTGGTGCAATGCATACCAGGTTTTCGCTGAGGAGCCGAGCCAGAGACCTGGCGGCTCAGCGGTGGTACAGAAACCGTGGCAACGGGACGTGATGTCTCCGTTCCCTCCTTCAGGGAATGAGGGTTACCATACGTAACCGAGACGTTCCCTTTCAGTCGGTCACTCGCTACGTCACGTCGGTGACCGACGAAATGGAATCCGTACCAAAGCGCCATGGGTGCTGTCCCTTCCTGTGCCCTGTGCGAGCCGGGAATGAGGGTATTAGGGGTAGGCTGGGGCTCGAAACAAGTAGTTCCACTCACCATTGTCAAAGCACTACCTCACTGGGTGAGATTGGATAACACTGGGAAAACGTACCCGTTCCGCTTGGAACTTCTGCGGAAGCCCCATCCTTCCCGAAGGAGTTTTCGGAAGCAAATACACATATAGCATCCATTTAGGTGTCTATGGAGAAATCTGAGGTGATTCAAACCCTCTTGGGAAGGCAGAAGTCTGCCAGGGAAACACAGGCTCTAAAGCTATGCCGTGGACTATACACATACGATTACCGCTTAGGTTTCAATATGGAACCCAGCCTTCCATGGTTCTCACGGATTCATCATGAAGGCCTGGTGCCGGATGTTCCGCCGCTTCCAGCTGCCTAGGGTGATGGAGGATCTCAACAGGGTCTACAGTATGGACACTCTGGAGCAGTTTTAGCAAGCCGACACTAACCGGGGCCTCTCGGTGCCACTACCCGTTTGAGGTGAGAACACAGGAGGATATCGGCTCTACACGAAGGCTATAGAACCTAGCGAACGTGTAAGGCATCGCCCAACCCGCAGCTCTAAAAATATCTGTCAGTAAAGCACCACAAATCAGTGCCCAGGAGGATGCAACACTTCTAGTTGAGTGAGCCCGCAACCTGAACGGGCAGGGCACACCCTGTACCTGATAAGTCAGGGTTATGGCATCCACAATCCAGTGGACCATCCTCTGCTTAGAGACGGCATTCCCCTTCTGCTGGCCTCCATAACAGACAAAGAGTTGGTCTGAGGCCCTGAAGCTTTGTGTCCGGTCTATGTAGCATCTCAATGCTCGGACGGGACAGAGCAAAGTCAGGGCTGGGTCTGCCTCCTCCAGGGGCAGCACTTGCAGGTTCACCACTTGGTCTGTGAAGGGTGTAGTGGGAACCTTGGGCACAAAGCCGGGCCCAAAATCTAGGCACAAAATGTCGACCAAAAATGTGTGCAGGTCCCCTACCCTCTTGATGGAGGCCAGTGCAAGCAGGAGCAGAGTTTTCAATGAAATAAACTTTAGCTCAGCTGAATGCAAAGGCTCGAATGGGCCCTGCTGTAGTGATTTTAGCACAAGAGTCAGGTCCCAAGAGGGTATAGAGGGGGGCTATGAAGGATTTAACCTCCTGGCCCCTCTAAGGAACCTGATAACGAGGTCATTCTTACCTAAAGACTTCCCATTCACGGGGTCATGGTACGCAGCAATAGCAGCAACCTGGACTTTGAGGGTGGAGGAAGACAGCCTTCGCTCCAGCTCTTGCTGCAGAAAGGGAAGCACGACCACAGTCGGGCATCTTCGGGGGTCCTAATGGCGAGAAGAACACCACTCAATGAACATTTTCCACTTCAAGGCGTAAGCGTGTCTCGTAGACGGTGCTCTTGCCGAAATGATGGTGTTCACTATCTCCTGGGGTAGGTCACTTAGAACCTCCGCGTCCCGTCCAGGGACCAGACATGGAGTTTCCAAAGGTATTGATGTGGGTGCCGAGGAGCACTAGTTCGGGGAACCAGGTTCGAGTGGGCCAATACGGCGCCACTAGCAAGACTTGCTCCTCGTCCTCCCGGACTTTGCACAGTGTCTGTGTGAGAAGGCTCATTGGGGGAAACGCATATTTGCATAGGCCCTGCGATCAGCTGTGTGCCAGTGCGTCCATGCCAAATGTCCCTACAGAACAGTAGAACAACTGGCAGTGAAAGGTCTCTGGAGAAGCCAACAGGTCTACCTGAGCGGCTCTGAATCGTCTCCAATCAGCTGGACAGTCAGGATGGAATTGGCATTCTCCCGGGCGCATTGCTCGAGACAGCTCGTCGGCTGTACGTTTGAGCAGGCCCGGAATGTGAAAAGCATGAAGTGACCTCAGAACCTTCTGACTCCAAAGGAGGAGGTGGTGGGCGAGTTGCAACATGCGACGGGAGTGCAGACCACCTTGTCAGTTGATGTACGCAACGGTCGCTGTGTTGTCCGTTTGGACCAGCATGTGCTTGCCTCATACGCAACCTTTGAGACGGTTCAAGGCAAGGCACACTGCTAACAACTCTAGGCAATTGATGTGCCACTGCAGCTGCGGGCCTGTCCAAACCCCTGAGACTGCATGCCCGTTGTATGTGGCCCCCCCAGCCGGTGGTGGAGGCATCCGTGTAAACCACAGCATGCCTGGAGATCTGCTGTAGGGGCACCCCTGCCCGGAGAATGCAACATCTGACCACGTGGGTGAGGGTTTGGCGACAGACCAGTGTAACTTGGACCCGGTGAGTGCCGCACTTCCATGCCCACCTCGGGACTCGGCCGTAAAGCCAGTGCTGGAGCGGTCTCATATGTAACAGGTCAAGCGGTGTAAGTGCCGCTGCAGCTGCCAAATGCCCTAGGAGCCTCTGAAAAAGTTTCAGTGGGACCGCTGTCCTGCCCTTGAACGTATTCAAGCAGGCTAGCACTGACCACTCACGTTCCACTGTGAGGCGTGCTGTCTGTTCGACCGAATCCAACTCCATACCGAGAAAAGAGATCCTCTGCATTGGCAAGAGTTTGCTCTTTCCCCAGTTGACCCGAAGGCTCAATAGGCTGAGGTGCCGGAGGTACCAGGTCCCTGTGCACACACAACTGATCCCGAGATTGTGCTAGTATCAGCCAATCATCTAGATAGTTGAGAATGCGAACACCCTGCTCTCTGAGGGGAACAAGAGCAACCTCCGCAACTTTCGTGAAGACACGGGGAGGCAGGGACAGCCAGAAGGGCAGGACCTTGTGTTGATATGCCTGTCCTTCAAACTCAAACCGCAGAAAAGGATTGTGGCGCGGAAGGATCGATACATGAAAGTACGTGTCCTTCAGATCGATCGCTGCAAACCAATCTCAGGGACGGACGCACCCAAAGATGCATTTCTGCGTCAACATCTTGAACGGTAGCCAATGAAGGACCTGGTTCAGAACTTGCAGATCCAAGATTGGCCGTAACCCACCGCCTTTCTTGGGTACAATGAAGTAAGGGCTGTAAAACCCCGTCCTCATATCGGCTGGAGGGACTGGCTCTATCGCATTCTTCGCCAATAGGACTGCGATCTCTACCCACAGAACAGGGGCATCGGACACTCTCACTGTAGTGAAGCAAATACTTCTGAACTTGGGGGGACGGCGGGCGAACTGAAGCCTTGGCTGATGGTCCGCAGAAGCCAGCGAGATGGGCTGGTTAGTGCTGACCAGGCACTTAGAAACTGTACAAGTGGGACCAGCAGAACCACAGCCATACCCGCAGTGGGGCAGAGATGTGGAACACAGGGACCCAACTCAGGCAGCTTGTGAGCGGACTGGAGAGGGGTGTGAGTGTGGGGTGCAAGGCTCACCTGGTTCCACAGGTTGGCAGAGGGTGCATGAGTAGGGCCTCCGTTGACGCTCTCAAACTGTCCGCTGTTGCGCTTTGGGATGGTGGGATGTTGAGTAGGGTGAGGTTGTTTGAGGTCCGCAACTCTCCGTGCCCTCCTGGGACCCAGAGATAAAAAAAAAATTATATGGGTTGCTCCACTGGATCGGAGGTGCAAGAGGAGTGACGGTCCCCAGAGGGTTGGTTGCGGGGTTTGCCACCACTGTAATCCTCAAACCACCCGCGCTACTGCTGGAAGTGGTTCTCATCTGTTGGCTGCCAGAACGAGCCCCAGATTGCGGCAACGGACTCCGCCCCCCTGAAGGTAGCAGAGCCTGGTTTGCAGCTCCGAGATGGTCATCTTCCTGCAGTGGGAACATGACTCATCCACGAAGGTCACCTCAGCATGCTTGATGTTCAGACACGTGAGACAGCGATTGTGACCATCACCCGTTGCCAGGTAACGACCACACCCAGAAACGCACGGGTGAAACGGCATCCTTATAAGGACGATCTGTCGTCTTTACAAAGACGAACCAGTGAAGCTCTTTTGAGAAATTTGCTCTTTAGGAAATGCTCTTTTAGTGCTGAGGCACACAGGGGAATTGGCCACTTGCAACACGACAGGGGGTAGTGCAACCCGAAGTGCGCAACCCGCTCGACTCATGGTGTGCAACCCACCAGGCGTGGTCTCGCCAACACACGAAGCTTCCGAGAGCGTGCTGAACTCGTAGGTCACAGCAGACACAGTTGAGCAGAATGATACTAACACTCAGCTCCGAAGCGAAAAGCTGGTATGCATTGCACCTGCTGCCTTATTATACTCACGCTGTGATCAGCGGCGATTCGTTTAGTTTACACTCGAAGTAGATTGGTCTATCGAAGCGATATCCCAATTAGTCGGTCACCGACGTGAGCTGGTATGGAACTACGCTACTTTAAGTTGTTTTATTTATTCAAATAATTAGACATGCTAAAACACAGAATTTGGTAACAATAAAAAATATAAATAATATGGTGAGAAAAAAATAAAACATTTCATAGGGCCCTAAAGGTTTTTTTTTTTATCAACTCTTAATTAATTGATGTGAAAATGTATAAGTTTCATGATTTTAATTAATTAGACATGCTTTTAAATTAATACAGTTTAATTTAACTATTAAAAAGGAGTCAAGAAAAATTTAAACGGAATCCAGAAAAATTAAAACGGAATAAAACATAATTTGGAAAAAAATTTAATGGATTTCATAGGGCCCTAACTATCTCTCAGCCTTGCCACATGCCCCAGTTTGGGAACCATATTCATACATGCATAAAACTAGAATTGCAGAAACACAGTAAGTACCCTTCAAGTGAACTTGTCTTGTATGATTATGTTTAAGTGGATAAATATCAACATTACATTACTTTGGTTAATCACCTTTGTTGTCTGTCCTCTAGCCTTTTATGTTTTTTTCTGTCCCTGGTTTTGTCTAGCCGTTTATGTTTGTTATGTTATTGGCTTTGCAATTTTATTTATGTATTAGATTGGATAAATTGGTCATTTTATTTTTGTTTTTTGATTTATTACATCGTTCTTGTTATGAAGAGCTGCTAAACATTTTTTCAATGAAAAAGATCTATTTTTATATACACACACACACACACACACACACACACACACACACACATAATTCCATTATTTTATTATAAAGAATGACATTTATTTGAAATAACAGCCATTACAAGTCACCTTTATTTATATAGCGCTTTAAACAAAAAAGATTGCGTCAAAGCAACTGAACAACATTAATTAGGAAAACAGTGTGGCAATAATGCAAAATGACAGTTAAAGGCAGTTCATCATTGAATTCAGTGATGTCATCATGCAGCTCAGTTCAGTTTAAATCGTATCTGTGCAATAATTCACAGTCAAGTCAACGATATCGCTGTAAATGAAGTGTCCCCAACTAAGCAAGCCAGAGGCGACAGCGCCAAGAAACCAAAACTCCATCGGTGACAGAATGGAGAAAAAACCTTGAGAGAAACCAGGCTCAGTCGGGGGGCCAGTTCTTCTCTGACCAGATGAAACCAGCAGTTCAATTCCAGGCTGCAGCAAAGTCAGATTGTGCAGAAGAATCATCTGTTTCCTGTGGTCTTGTCCAGGTGGTCGTCTGAGACAAGGTCTTTACAGGGGATCTGTCTCTGGGGCTCTAGTTGTCCTGGTCTCTGCTGTCTTTCAGGGCTGTAGAGGTCCTTTCTAGGTGCTGATCCACCATCTGGGCTGGATACGTACTGGATCCGGGTGACTGCAGTGACCATCTGATCTGGATACAGGGTGTGTATGGTTGCATTGGTGACCTCGGAATAAGAGAGAAACAGACTAATATTAGCGTAGATGCCATTCTTCTAATGATGTAGCAAGTACATCGGTGTTATGGGTTGTGTTAGATGTTATTGTTTTAATAATTAATGCCGCCTAAAAATCCTTTAGGATATTAGAAGCGTATTAGTGTGCTATGTGTAATCCAGGTTAAAGAGATGGGTCTTTAATCTAGATTTAAACTGCAAGAGTGTGTCTGCCTCCCGAACAATGTTAGGTAGGTTATTGCAGAGTTTGGGCGCTAAATGGGAAAAGGATTTGCCGCCCGCAGTTGACTTTGATATTATAGGTATTATCAAATTGCCAGAGTTTTGAAAACGGAGTGGACGTGGAAGACTATATTGTAACAAGAGCTCGTTCAAATACTGAGGTGCTAAACCATTACAACTATTTTATTAAATATTTTAATGTGTATTATTATTATTATTATTATTATTATTATTATTATTATTATTATCATTATTATTATTATTGTGATTATATTTGCAGTATATATTTATTTATTAATTTCCACAATTTGATATTTCTGGAAAATATGATCTGAAATACAATATGAATCGTATTAATAATGGACTGAAATGTAATTCAGATGTGAAATATTTTAATTAGTAGTATTTGCATGATCGAGTCAGATGAACGATATATGGACAACTGTTTGTTGACTTTTTACATGTTCCCTTAACTTTTTTAAATTTCCAATTTATTTCACAAGATACTAACTTTACAATGCTAATGTGATCTGCTCAAATGATCTGACCCTCAAACATGTTAAAATAATTGAAAAAAGGCCCTTGTTGATTTTTAAATGCGACAAATATGTTCAATCTTGAATAGACGACAGAATTATAGGCCTAATATTTGTCAAGTAATAATAATCGATCTCTTTCGAATATTTATTGTAACGACGGATTTTAATAAAAGCAAAATTTAATGTCACTTATGATGTTCATGCTGTCTAACTTTTCCATTTACTTTTGAATATTTCATAATGTCCTTTATAATGTTATTCCCAAGTAGCCTAAATACCTGTACAACTTATCACCAAAAACGAAGATGAAACAACACAAAGCGCCCTACATACTGTATTATTTTGTACACAAATTCTTATATTATCAAGGTTTTTTGATAACATACACTGTATTAGCCTCGATTATTTCGTAGAAACCCCACAATGCATCAAGGCGAATGTGTATGGCATAGCTCCCGCTGCCTTTAGGGGGCACTATTTTAGGAAACGCTCCAGTGGGTCGTAGCTGAGGAAAGGTGCAGACGACCAATATGGTAGTATGAGTTGAAGGACTTGTTGGTTTAAAAGCAGCCAAATTACATGGAAAACAAGGACTTGACGACCCTGCATACATGCAGGAGCTGCAGGAGTCAGATTTGACTGATCACGGGTTGAAAGAGATGACTAACAAAGGTGGAGGATTTGCTTCTCAACATATCCCAAGTTCATTGACAAATATCTGATCTTGTATGTTTCCTTTACACGGAGTTCGATTGATCGCGAAATCAAAAGTGAAAGTGAACAGTGAGCACTCATTCGAATGTGATTTTAATACCCCGCATATTGATTTGCAGAAATTATATACAATATCAGAATGTTTGCAGGAGCGAGCGGGAGGTAAGAAATTCAGCAGGAGTGGGCTTAAAAAAACTGTCCCGTGCAGGGATCTAGGCTGCGCATTAACACACGTTTTTTTTTTTTTTACGCTACCCCATCTCCATTAATGCTGTTTTGTTCTGTCTTTGACAGCACATGTAGGGCAATTTTTTTAAATCGCACCATAAACAAAATTTAGGTTGCACTTTATTTTACAGTACATGTACTTACATGTACTTACAACATACGTACAGTGTATCTACATAACAAAATTCTGGTAATATAAGGTAACTACATAAGGTAGGATTAGGTTTAGGGGTAGGTTCGGGGTTAGTACCTAGTTATTACCTAGTTATTGTAATTACTATAATAAGTACAAAGTATGGACTGTAAAATAAAGTGCTACCAAAATTTATTTAAAATTTAATTCATGCACTTTCAAGAACCTATGTTTCTTTTCAAGTACTTTCCAGGCCTTGAATCCATATGTCTGAACTTCAAGTACTTTCAAGAAGCCTGGGAACCCTGACCAATGCATGATCTCCATCTGCTGTTAGTCACTCACCAGGTAGAGCAAGACATTCATTCACAAAAACTATTGCTTTGGTACACTGAATACGGGTACATTGAATTGAATGAACCAACTACAACGCAGGTAGAGTTATATGGATGAAATATTTATATGTAATGTGTATTTTTTTATGTGAGTGTGTATATACATGGGAATATTTCTAATCTTAGTAATTTTGAGTGGTCTAAATTTCTTTAAATCTAGTGTTCAGACTAGTTTTGCCTATAGACTGGATCCTTTAATTAGGGTTCCTACCTTATGAAACAGTTTCATGAAGCCAGGGTTTTAATCTTCTTGATACAGTGGGAACGGTTACACAGCATAGGAAAAGATACGACAATCATCACAAACAGCCACTACATTGCACTTAGTAGATTTCACTCATATTCACAGGATGAAAAATGTCACTGTTTAGCAATCACACTCTATTGCAGGCAATGCGCAAAGACACAAATTTATGATAATCTATTAAGTGAAACGTAGTGAACAGAGTCTCTTTAAATCTATAGTTACCTTCTTCAACAGAGATATTTCCTCTGAAGAAATATTTGCCATGACCTCTGGACAGGGCCACTCCCAAGCTGAAAATAAGAGAAATAAATAACAGACGTCTACTTGAGTACAGTTATTTACATCATCAAACTATTCTTTATTTTATTCACTATAGTATTTATTCACCCATTTTGGCTTCCTAACTTAATTTACTTTGAAAAAGGCCCATAAAAAAGACTTAATTAATTGATTTCAATTAATTCATAGACAAACCATATTCCCAGGACACTGTGTATGTTATCACTGTTTTGTATATTGTCCTTTGTTCTGTATACTGTTTTATGCATGCTTCATAACTGAACCATAAGTTAATGTAATCTCTTCTTTTTATTAGTTTATTAGTGCATGTGGAGGGATTTTACTTTTCTGATTTTCTGAAAATGTGAAAATTTGTTTTACCTCCATGTAATAGGTATCAAAGATAAATATTCTGGACAGTGTTCAGAAATCTGATAATGCACTTCTTTTCACACTAATATTAAAGCAAATGTTTAATATATATATATATATATATATATATATATATATATATATATATATATATATAGTAGCTGGGAAGTATTTTGAGCAGCTTCAAAGTATTTTCTTAGTAACTTGCAATGTAACTTTAAATGTATCTACTTTTTCAGAAGGACAGCTTGTCTATAGTTGAACTATAGCCTGTAGCTTGGAGGAATCCTGCACCACTCTTGCATAACACCTCACACCTGTCCCTGGACAGGTTGCGATAAGCATGGGCAAAAACCATGGAAGATCCCTGATTAATCTTCACAAGCACTAGATAGTACAGAGACAGCAACATTTTCACCAACATTTCTCTGTACACCACAGATGCCAGCAAAACCACCATAAGCACTAACTGCCCAGCCCCATGAACCCTGATGCTGCAAAAGGTTGTATCTGAAAACAGGCATGATCAAAGTATCATGCTTCTGCACATTCTATACAGCTTCCACTGGATTTAACCCTTTTAAATTGTTATAACAAATGTTATGCTACAAAAATACTTACCACATTCTTTTAGCAGATGCTCTTATCAAAAGCAACTTACATTGCATTCAAGGTATATGCTTTTATCATGAATTTTCTGGGTATTGAACCCATGACCTTATTATTGATATGTCTTTCTCAATGTTAGGTAAGTAACTTTAAAAAGTAATAAATTACTAATTATATCATCAATTTTGTATTCAAATTACTTTTCTAATTACTCTGTCTGAAAAGTAACTTAATTACTCATTAAGTAACTTAATTATTTGAATCGTTAATTACTTCATAAAATCCCTGTTAACCTTGATGCATAGAAATGCAACTTAATTCTGAAATAGTTTAGCCTTTTAGCCTTAAAACAATTGTAATAACCTACTTAAGCATTTTAAAAAATGTAAGCATATAAAAAATGTAACCTTATTTGGTTAACAAATATAATTACGCTGCAAAATATCTGAATAAACAAAAAAGCTTAAAAAGTTTTAAGTAACTTTTATAAATGTGCATTTACTGGTACTTGAGATAAAACAATGGAACTGGAATATTTTAAGGTCTGTCCCACTTGGTAAAAATCACGCTCCGAATTGTCCTAACCTCCCCTATTGTCCTATAAACATCAACATAGTAGATCAAACACTGATCTAAACATTCCTAGACTGTAACATTCATCATGCTGCAATGTAAGCATACACACAACATTTCACACAACATTTAGTCTATATGTAAGTTGCCTATTTATATATATTTTGTTGTTTATGTAAGTTTTCTTACCCCCTTAAATTTTCCACACTTTGTTATATTGCAGCCATTTGCTAAAATCATTTAAGTTCATTTTTTTTCCACACTTTTTTTTCCTCATTAATGTACACACAGCACCCCATATTCACAGAAAAACTCAGAATTGTAGACATTTTTGCAGATTTATTAAAAAAAGAAAAACTGAAATATCACATGGTCCTAAGTATTCAGACCCTTTGCTGTGACACTCATATATTTAACTGTCCATTTCTTCTGATCATCCTTGAGATGGTTATACACCTTCATCTGAGTCCAGCTGTGTTTGATTATACTGATTGGATTTGAATAGGAAAGCCACACACCTGTCTATATAAGACCTTACAGCTCACAGTGCATGTCAGAGCAAATGAGAATCATGAGGTCAAAGGAACTGCCTGAAGAGTTTAGAGACAGAATTGTGGTAAGGCACAGATCTGGCCAAGGTTACAAAAAAAATTCTGCTGCACTTAAGGTTTCTGGGAGAGGTTTGGCCTCCATAATGCTTAAATGGAAGACGTTTGGGATGACCAGAACCCTTCCTAGAGCTGGCCGTCCGGCCAAACTGAGCTATCGGGGGAGAAGAGACTTGGTGAGAGAAGTGAAGAAGAACCCAAAGATCACTGTGGCTGAGCTCCAGAGATGCAGTCGGGAGATGGGAGAAAGTTGTAGAAAGTCAACTCTGCAGCCCTCCACCAGTCCGGGCTTTATGGCAGAGTGGCCGACGGAAGCCTCTCCTCAGTGCAAGACACATGAAAAAACACCTGAAGGACTCCAAGATGGTGAGAAATAAGATTCTCTGTTCTGATGAGGCCTTAATTCTAAGCGGTATGTGTGGAGAAAACCAGGCACTGCTCATCACCTGTCCAATACAGTCCCAACAGTGAAGCATGGAGGTGGCAGCATCATGCTGTGGGGGAGTTTTTTCAGCTGCAGGGACAGGACGACTGGTTGCAATCGAGGGAAAGATGAATGCGGCCAAGTACAGGGATATCCTGGACGAAAACCTTCTCCAGAGTGCTCAGGACCTCAGACTGGGCCGAAGGTTCACCTTCCAACAAGACAATGACCCTAAGCACACAGCTAAAATAACGAAGGAGTGGCTTCACAACAACTCTGTGACTGTTCTTGAATGGCCCAGCCAGATCCCTGACTTAAACCCAATCGAGCATCTCTGGAGAGACCTAAAAATGGCTGTCCACCAACGTTTACCATCCAACCTGACAGAACTGGAGAGGATCTGCAAGGAGGAATGAATTCAGGATCCCAAATCCAGGTGTGAAAAACTTGTTGCATCTTTCCCAAAAAGACTCATGGCTGTATTAGATCGAAAGAGTGCTTCTACTAAATACTGAGCAAAGGGTCTGAATACTTAGGACCATGTGATATTTCAGGTTTTTTTTTTTAATAAATGTGCAAAAATGTCAACAATTCAAAAAATGAACTTAAATGATTTTAGCAAATGGCTGCAATATAACAAAGAGTGAAAAATTTAAGGGGGTCTGAATACTTTCCATAGCCATATATGAATGCATATCATATTTCAACATATTTTACTCGCTTTCACACATTTTAGTTTGGCAAGAAACCCCAACTAGTAAAATGCGTAAAAGTTTATGTAAAAATAACACATTAACTAATGTAAGTAAGAATAAATTACAGAAATGATACCCTCCGCTGAATAAAGCGATGTCACACGCTGTTCTTCTGAGGTAAATTCCGGCTGATTCCTCAAGTCTTATTCCAAAAACAGTGAAAAGTAGATGAATCTTGATCTTTTTTTTTTTTTTTTGAAGGCATCTGCACGCAGATATATTTAGTCTGTATAGAACTGTATAGAAGAATGTACCTCGCTTCAGTTTCATATGAATTACATAATCAGAGAATATGTGTTTTCGAGTTGAATTGGTTAATTTAAAAGTAGACACTTCAAGTTTTCTATAGACATATTTGTTTCTAATTTGGTTTGTTTTTGTGACACGTTTCAGAAAAAAAGTCCACAGAGACCAAAACAGCAGAAAGCACACAGTTTGTTTTGTTTATTTTATAAAAGTAAATTCGATTTTACCTTTAGACCAGGGGTGCCAAACTCAATTTCTGGAGGGCTGGAGCCCTGCAGAGTTTAGATTCAACCCTAATTAAACACACCTGATCCAACTAATCAAGTTTTTCGGGCTTATTTGAAAACTACATGGTATGTGTGTTTGAGCAGGTTTAGAGCAAAACTCTGCAGGGCTCTGGCCCTCCAGGAATTGAGTTTGACACCCCTGCTTTAGACTATAAATTAAGATTTCAAATTCAATATTAATTTTAGAACTAAAATGTACAATATGTAAAGCAAATACTTTATACGTAACTGTAATTAAATTACCTAAAAATGAACAGTTTTTTCAGTGGATAAGTAATTTAATTACAGTACTTAGTAACGCGTTACACCCAATACTGGTCTTGCTCTACTGCATGGACTGGTAAATTATGATCAAAAATCAAATAAAAACCCACCTGCCTGTACTTTTCAAGTAAGATGACTAAGGTTAGATTTTCCAGATGCGTTTGATTAGGTATAAAGATAAATTCTGCAGGACAGTGACCCTCCAGGACCAGAGCTGCCCATTCATGCTCTACTTTTTGAATTGTTGATGGCAAGATCACCAACTGTTCAATTTACTTTCTTGCCAAAGTCCATTTTTATTTACATTTGGTGCTGGGCAAATGTTAATTTTGGCCCCTGGCAATACATCTTTTTGGAGCTGTTCTGCAGTGGCTGATACTCTGGTTTGTGCAGTGGGTAGTGCGGTGGGTTTGAGTCCAGCCTTCTGTCTCAATTCTGTTAAGAAAAAGATCTGCTGGTGATTGGCCTGTGGTGCAGTTTGGAGTAGTGCAATACTGCATAAGAAAAATAGATATCTTATCTTCCAAGTCCATTGTCAAATGTGCAGGTTTCTTTATTCCGCTTTTAAATGTCTGCACATACCTTTCTGCAAGGCCATTGGTAGCAGGATGACCAAGAGCACTCGTTGAATGCAGGATTCCATTTTGCTGCACGAAGGTTTTAAACTCCTCAGATGTAACTTCCATTCCATTGTCTGTGACAATGTGCTCTGGAAGTCTGTATGCTGCAAACAACCTCCTCAGTCTTGTGATTGTAGCTTGTGAGGTGAGGTTAGGCATTCTAAACACCTCCAGCCACTTCGAATATGCATCCACAAGTATCATAAATGTGTGTCCTAGAAAAGGACCAGCAAAATCTATGTGCAGTCTTTTCCAGTTCTGACCAGGAAAATCCCATGGGTGTAAAGGAACCTGACGTGGTGTTTTTTTTTCCATCTTACAGGCTCTGCTAACCTGCTCCAGATCTGCATCCACTTTAGGCCACCACACATAGTACCTGCGGGCATGAGCTTCCATCTTTACTATCCCTTGATAGTACATAGTACATGACAGTACAGTACAGTGTAGGAACTGCAGATAGTACATGCAATTCATTCAGCACACTTTTTCTCAGTCTATCAGGAATTGTCACCCTGGTGCCCCAGAGCACACATCCTCTCTCTGCAGACAATTCATATCTGTGTGACTGGTAAGCTTTCGGGCTTTAATCCACATCTGTTGGCCAACCCTCAATGACATATTTCAGGACTTTGGATAACACCTTGTCTCTGCATGTGATACGCAATCTGCACTAGGGAGCTTGTTTGAAGTGTTCAGCTATTAGTGTACCAGAAACTTTTAATTTGTCATTTATCAAAAAGAACCTGCTGGTATGCTGAAGCCAGGTCAATCTTAGAAAACACAGTTCCTCCACTCAGTTTAGCCATCAACTCCTCAATCCGCGGTAGTGGGTAAGTCTCTGTAGTAGCTGCTTGATTCACGATTAATTTATAGTCCCCACACAGTCTTATAGTTTTGTTCCTTTTTTACCACTGGCGCAATGGGTGCTGCCCACTCACTGTGTTTTACAGGTCTGATAATTCCAGCCTTCTCCAGCCGGTCCAGTTCCTCACCAACTTTGCCTTTAATTGAAAAAGGCAGTGGGCAAAATTTAAAAAAGCGTGGAGGAATTTCAGGATTCACCAGTGATTTTGCCTTAAGCCCACGGGGTGTGCCTAGTTCATCTTTGAACATCTCCAAGCATGAATCCAGCACCTCTTCAAGAGACTTTGTTTGATCCACTTGACTGACATGTTTAATTTTTTTCCAATTCAAGCTGAGCTTTTGTAGCCAATTTATGGCACACAGAGCTGGCCCCTCCCCTTTTACTACTATCAAGGGTAGCAGTTCACTTTGTTTTTCGTAGCTCACATTAGCTTGAAACTGTCCCAACACAGGCATAATCTCTCCAGTATACGTTTTAAGCTTGACTCCTGCTACCTCTAGTGGCTCTTTTGAGAACGCAGCTTGGAATAGTTTCTCAGATATGATACTCAGGGCAGCACCCTTGTCAATTTCCATCATAATTTCTTTGCCATTTACTTTAAATGTCTCTGTGAATGACTTTTTGCTGTTCTCATCACTTAACAGAGAAAACATGGGCAACTCAGCTCTCTCTGCCTCCACTTTTCTCAGCATAACGTTTACCTTTCCCAGCTTCCATTTTTCCTCTGCAAGCTCTTTTGATGTGGCCAGTTTTCCCACAGTTATGGCATTTTGCATCCTTGAAATGACAAACATGAGGGCTGTGATTTTGCCGTGACATCTATAGCACTTCTTTCCTCTCTGATCAGAATGTCGTGCTGCCCGCGCATCCACTTTATGAACCACTATTGCATGCTGCATGTCTTTCTCCGCTGTCTCCATACTCAATGTGATCTCAAATGCATGTGCAAACGTCAGATTAGATTCTGACAACAGTCGTCGTTGGCAGGCTTCATTGCGGATTCCACTCATGAACCAGTCGCGCAATGCTTCGTCCAGCGTTGCCCCAAATTCACAACTCACATCTCACTGTTTTAACTCGGCAGCATATTCTGTCACCATCTCACCAGCTTTTTGATTGCAATGATTAAAACTGAATCTTGCCACAATCAGCAAAGGCTTTGGCTCAAAATGATTCTTTAAAGTGTCTACAATGTCTTTGTAAGACTTTTCTTTCGGCTGCTCTGGTTGTACCAAGTTCCTCAGTAAACCGTAGGTAGTTGATCCCATCACACTCAACAGGGTCACAACCTGCTTCTCCTGGCTTATGTCGTTCGCCCCGAAGAACTGCTCCAGCCATTCAAAATAAGCCGACCACAACTGCTTTAGGAACAAACTCTCTTATATTTCCTATAACCGCCATAATTTAAACAAAACTTTTATCCTCGTCGACAATTTTTCTGTAATGTATCCATTAAAAGAATACACGTGAGATGGCACGTTTGACTTCTAGTCACAACTTTACTGCTTTTTTAACTTCTGCCGATCTGGCACCTAAAACATTTCCCAACATTCCTAGCACTACTGCTACGGAATCTCAATTATCTCAAATGCAAAATTGTATTTGTTTAATACATATGTTTCTAAGTTTCATCTGTGTGATGACATCATAACCTCCACCCTGTCACGCAAAAGCCAGTTATCAATCTCTTTTTATGCAAGATTCGATTTTGTTCATAATCTGATTACAAGTACAGAGAAACAAAATAAAGAATTCCAAATCATTGAAGTAATGTTGTGTATTTATTGAAATCACATTCCATTACCATACATCAGAAATTCTATTTGCAATTGAAAAACACATACACAAGAAAAGTTGAAAAACTAAGTCTTATCTGTAAGTGTTATGAGTATTGTCTTGTGCTCCTGTCTTGTTTAATCTTGCAGAGCAACCACCCAATAAAGCATTGCAATAATCCAGCCCTGAGATCATAAACGCATTAATTAACTATATAAATATAAATGTGGCAGAAAGATTGCTGTCAAAGAGCACGACCAGGTTCCTAACTGGCAATGAAGACTTGACAGAGCAGGCATCAAGTGTTAGACAGTATTCTAGGTTATTACATGTGGTGGTTTTTTGGTCCAATAATTAAAACCTCTGATTTTTTTTTTTTTTTTTTTTTTCAGAACTTAGTAGTAAGAAATTACTAGTCATCCAAGGACTGTGAATAAATATAGAGCTGAGTACCATCAGCATAACTGTAAAAACTAACACCAAGTTTCCTGAATATATCTCCCAAGGGTAGCATGTACAGGGGGAAAAGCAACAGTCCTAGCACTGAGCTTTGTGTCACTCCACTTGTGAACTTGTGATATATATGATACCTCTTCATTTACTGCTACAAACTAATGACAGTCAGATAAGTACAATTTGAACCATGCCAATGTAATTTCACTAATGTCAACATAATTTTTGAGCCTGTTCAAAAGAATGTTGTGGCCAATAGTGTCAAATACAGCATTAAGGTCCAGTAATATTAATAAAGAGGTCCAACCAGTATCAGATGATAAAAGCAAGTCATTTGTAACTCTAATGAAAGCCATCACATTCCCTGTAAGAAGAGAATCTGTTTTGTCCCACAACTATGTTGCCTCACAGTCACCCTATCGCCCTGCTGTGGGGGCTCTGCAACTGGAACCGAACAATGTATGGGACTCAGTAAGCTAGTCATATCCAAAGCCCTTGCATTCTTACTATTCTCAATTAAAGTTTGAATGTGTGTCTCTAGTTCTGAAATCTTCTGTCAGACTAACTATTTCCCTGCATTTATTATATGTGAATCCCTCACCGCTGACAGAGAAGGATACACTAGACATACAGTATGGGAAGCGGTGCAATTGACAATAGCAGGAGAAGCCATTACTCATCAAGATGATTTCCAACTAACCAAAGTTGTTTGATAAACTTGTGAATGTGAGAGAAAAGAAACGGAGCGATAGAGAGAGAAAACGAAACGGTAGGAAAAGCGAACGACAAGCTAACGGGCTAACAGAATGCTAACGTGCTGCACTAGCGGTTTAGGCTAAAAGTGAACAAATGTCAAATTAGTTTTGATAGATAATATTAGAAATATGGTGAGAATTAAGTTATATTTTAGCAGTTTTGACAACAGAGAGTGATAGTAAGATTCCAACAGAAAATACAAAGCTACACAAAGCTACAATCGCAAAATATTCAGCAGCATGGCAGACAGGAAGAACCTGATTTCTTCAAAGGTTTTTTTCTCCATTTCTGTCACCAATTGAGTTTTGGTTCCTTGCCACTGTTTCTTTTGGCTTGCTTTGTTGGGGTAGTTTAATTTCTGGCAATATTGTCAGCTTGATTGCACAGACACTATTGGAAGACAGCTGAGCTGGACGATGACATCACTGATTTTTATTGTCCCCTTGCATTATTGACAAACTATTTTCCTGTTTAATACCGTTAAGCTGCTTTGACACAATCTGTATTGTTTAAGCAATAAATAAAGTAAATAAAGGTGACTTGACTTGACTTAAAACTTTACTTTGTTACTGTCCACCATTGGAAAGCTCCATGTTTCCTGGGAGAGTAGCCTACAATGCGTCTTTGGCACAAAGGCTGTTTCTATAAAGTGGGGCAATTCCACCTTTGCAAGGACAGTCTGGTGCTTCTGGCACACAGCCTATAAGTATGTTTTCATATTTAAAGAATTTGCCACAGAAGATTCAAACGCGAGTTTTGAGCAGTGTAGAGTAGCACTTGTTGTTTGTCGTTTCTCAGATCACAAATGCAGACATGGTTTTATGTTTAGGCAGCGCAATATGCAACACAACGTGTAAAAAGACAGTATAAGTCATGTCAGTATAAGATCTTGGAGCCTATCCCTGTGTCTCGGACTGTAGGCAAGGAAACACCATGGCAACAGCCCATCACAATAAAGAGTAATTCACAAAGCATAAACCATTATAAAACACGGCAGTAACCAGTATCCTAACTAACTGTTATGATTAGGAAGGTAGGCAAACTAGTCTGGATGGGGGATCTGGCCCTCATAGGCCTTTCCATGGGACATAGTTTACCCATTGATTTTAATCTTATGAAAGGATTTTCTTTTTGTAACGCGAGGCTTTTCTTACTATGAAATTAACTTTCTAGGAAATGTCTTTAACTGTGACGTCATTGGTCAAAAAGGCAGGAAGATGGTTTGATTCTGCAATCAAGCTGAGTGCCATCATAGATCTCCAGGAGCATAATCTGACAGAATTATTCCATTCACAATCCGGATCTAAGGATTTTCCCTGTAAGCCAGCAGGCCATATTCAGACATAAAAAGGGCAGAAGAGCTTTTGCAACACTCCTCAGACAGAGATTCTTTATGTCTGTGGCTAAAGCCAACAGTTTCTATGCCATTTTCCTCAACTGTCACTCTTCTCTACTTTTATGAAGTTCAGTTCAAAATGGAGGCAACTAAGATGGACATTATTGCATCAGAAAGCATTATTCCAACCAGTGCAGTGAATGAAACCATCATGCCAAGGATGGGCTACACTATTCTGGCAGTTATTATTGGTTTCTTCTCTGTTTTTGGCATCATATTGAACATGACTGTAATCGTGGTGACGTTGAAGCACAGGCAGCTGCGGCAGCCACTGAACTTCGCCCTGGTCAACCTAGCTGTGGCTGATCTTGGTTGTGCAACATTTGGTGGGCTGCCAACTATGGTGACCAATGCTATGGGGTACTTCAGCCTTGGCAGGGTAGGATGTGTGCTAGAAGGTTTTGCCGTGGCCTTCTTTGGTGAGTATTTTTTTGTGAGTATCTTTTTTGTATGTTTTTTTTATTTTTTTTGTTGATTTTTGATGATTATAAATGGTTAAATAGTTAGATGAATATTATTATTTACGTTTGCAATTATATTTTCCCCCCCTGCTGTCTACGTCCATGATCAGAATATACCTGTGATCCATTTTTGAGTCAGCTCTGACCAGTTCAGGACCACTGATCTTGATATGGGGCACTTTTTTCTTAAAAATTAGTGATGCGTTTTATTAAAAGACAGGTTCTCTCACCCACTCCTAGGTATTGCTGGTCTATGCTCAGTTGCGATAATTGCAGTTGAACGATGGGTGGTGGTCTGCAGACCAGTGGGTTCAGTCACCTTCCAGACGAGACATGCAGTAGCAGGAGTAGTCATCGCATGGGTCTGGTCATTTCTGTGGAACACTCCACCACTTTTTGGATGGGGTAGATATGAGCTGGAAGGTGTGCAGACATCTTGTGCACCAGACTGGTACAACAGAAATTTGGCCAACATCTCCTACATCATGTGTTACTTTCTTCTGTGCTTTGCACTGCCCTTCTCTGTCATTGTCATCTCCTACACTCGCCTCCTGTGGACCCTACGGCAGGTAGGAAACTCAGGACAGTTAAATAGAACTAAGGGTAGGTTTCATGCTGATAGAGTAGAAATAGAGGAAGTCATTTGTCATTTTACATATATGTCGCTATTACAAATTGTTAATAAGTTTTAATAACCTACTGCTTCAGCACACCTGCTTGTAATAGCAAACTAATTTAGCTAACCTTGATTAGCTAGTTGTGGTTTAATTAAGGTGAAGTTGGAGCTAAACTCTTGAAAGTTATATTTTGAGGGTGTTTCTACAAAAATCCTTGTTTATACTAATTGCATGGAAACATTTTTTTTTTGGACACCTTTTACATATAAATGCTAGTTGGATGTAAACTTTTTTTGGTTATATTTTAAGTGTATATATATATATATATATATTTATATAATATATATATATTATTCATATAAATGCTTATATGCTTATATTGTTTTTTATGTCCAATATACTACAGAAATGACATTGTCCAATCAAAGTATGGTAATTAAATCTGTGTTATTAATTATTTATGGTAATTAAATCTGTGTTATTAATTTTTTATTTATTTATATATATATATATTTTTTTAATGTTGCTTGTAACACTATAGCAGAATAATATCAGATGTCCCTAAAGTAAGTCCCTAAAAGGGGGGTCAGTATGTTTTGCTATTCAATAAGCAGAAAATGCTATTTAATATTTTAACTAAACTTTTGATTTTAAATTTTCCTATCTCTGGATTCAGGAGGTTAGCATGTTCATTTTACCTTTAGGTAACCAAACTGAAAATGTCTGAGGGAGGAAGCACTGCCAGGGCAGAGACCCAGGTGGCCTGTATGGTGGTCGTCATGGTGATGGCCTTCCTGCTCACCTTGCTGCCCTATGCTGCATTTGCACTGTCTGTGATCTTGGACCCTAACCTTTACATTGACCCGGTGATCGCCACCGTTCCCATGTATCTAGCCAAGAGCAGCACAGTTTTCAATCCTATAATCTACATATTCATGAACAGACAGGTGAGTAAGTGTACTTTTTAGAACAGTGGATTTCCAGTCCTGGTTTTAAGGAACCACAACACTGCATATTCTGATTCAGATCATCATCTTGCTAAGAGAGAGACGTTCATGAGCTGAACTGAGCGTATCAGATAAGAGATACATGCAAAATGTGCAGTACTGTAGGTCCCCAGGACCAGGACTGAAAACCCCCAATCTAGACAACATCGACGTCTTGTGTCTAACAATTTAGCAGAGTTTCATGATTATTACCATCTAATATTTGTGTGAAACATGAAAATGTTACAATGCAAACAATCTTATTTTAGATAAATATGACCTGGATATTTCATTGTGAAAATCAATTACATTATTCACCTTCACCGAAGAATTCTCAAAACCAGGCTCAGTATTACAATAAACCTTGATTCTTTAATAATAAATATATGACCATGGATTGTTTGATATGACCCAAAACTCTTTCTCTATATTAGTTCAGAGAGCATGCTGTACCATTCCTTGTCGTTGGGTGATATGTGTGGGAAGCTTGTGGGGTAGAATCAGAGGAGGAGACCACAGCATCATCTGTCAGCAGGAGCAACAAGGTCTCTCCATCATGACCACTTAGATCACTTTCTAAACAACTCTCCGTTGCATGCATGAAGGATTAACCCCTTCTAATTAAAAACAAAAAAACAAAAACAAAAACAAAAAAACAATGGTTTCCTTAAATGTTTTCACTAGAACTGAAGTTGTATTGTCCATTATGATTGTTCTTTTTTAATGAACAAAAAGCTCTTCATTATTTAAATTGGTTGTATGTTGCATTCAGATTAGATTGGTTAAATGAATGTGCCAATCCAATTAAAGCTCCCTTTAATCATATTATAGATAATATTCTTGACTTTTCCACCACCATATGTGAAGCTTTGTGAGGGTCTGTGGATTAACTGATTAAATGGACTTGCTTATTAGCAGCATCTTTAGATGATAGACTGATTCATTCTCTGAGCTCTGATGCTCCCACACCACAGAAACATATGTCAGGATTCAGCTTTTTTTCCATGATGAAGTAGCCCTTCTACTCTTCCAATGTCTAGTTTACACAAAGGAGACATTAAATGCTACCAACATTAGTAATGGTACATTTTGAGCCAGAATTTGTTCAAAACAAATACAGCTTTACTGGAAAACGCCCAGTCGATCACAGAGTGACACACACAGACATGTACACACTCACACCTACTGGCAATTTACTGTCTCCTGTTCACTTATCATGCATGTCTTTGGATTGTGAGGGAAACCAACACCAACACGAGGAGAACCTACAAACTCCACAAGGCCAAGGGCTCAGCCAGGACTCAAACCAGGGACCTTTTTGTAGTGAATTGATAGTGCTACCCATTCAGCCACACTTCCACCCTAAATGCAAGTATATTTTTAATAAATTTGAATAATATATTTTTGAATCTTAATATAAAAAAATCTAAAAATGAACACATAATTATAAATCTTGAATTTTAATTTAAATATGTAATCATGAACAACCAAGAAGGTTTTAAGAATCTTAATGAAGAAAAGTCAGAGAGTACAGTTAATTATGCCCTGAATTACAGAGTGAAGTGTAATAGTGCTTTGAGTTTATTTCCTTAAAAAGTTTTTTTTTTTTTCTTAGTAAAAAAATGAAAATGAAAGAAAAGTCATTCAACATATAACAAAAAAGATAAATTAATATACCATACCAAACTTGAGCACCGGTTGCCACTATCAGTATGCTGACACAGGCTAGGAACATGTTTTTTGACATTGATTATATGGTTATAGTGGCGTGTGCCAAGGGGTGGGAATTTCACTACCTGAGTTTCATGTTGTTGGAAACAGGAAAAATATGAAAGCGCAAAGATCTGAGTGATTATGGCCAAATAGTGATTGCTAGATGACTGTGTCAGAGCATCTCTGAAATGCCAAGTGTTGTGGAATGTTTCCGATCTGCAGTGGTTAGTACCTACCAAAAGAGGTGCAAGAAAGAACGAGTGGTGAACCAGAATCAGGGTCAATGGAGCCAAAGGCTCATCGATGCACATGGAAAGCAAAATCTAATCCGCTCTGATCACATAGAAGAGCTTCTGTTACACAAATCACTGAAAAACTGAATGCTGCTCATGATAGAGAGGTGTCAGAACATGCAGTACATCAGAGAGCAGTCAGAGTGTGCATGATGACCCCTATCCACCACAGAAGGCACCTACAATGGGCATGTGAGCATCAGAACTGGACCATGGATCAATGGAAGGTTGCCTGGTCTGAAGAATCACGTTTTCTTTTAGATCAGATGAATGACCGGGTGCATGTGCGTTTTTTTTACCTGGGGAAGAGACGGCAGCAGGATGCACTATGAGAAGAAGGCAGGCCGTATTATGGCAGCATTAGTAAGTAATGTTCTGCTGGGAAACCTTGGGTCCTAGCATTCATGAGGATGGTACTTTGATACCTATAACCTACCTAAAGATTATTGCAGACCACTAAATTTTGAAGTCAGCTGTAATACTCGCAAGGAGTTCTCTAGCTTTTAAAAAATCCATATTTAAAGCTTAAATATCTCTAGTAGGACCACTAAATTTTGAAGTCAGCTGTAATACTCGCAAGGAGTTCTCTAGCTTTTCCTACGCCATTTGGAAAAGTATGGAATTTGATTTTAGTCATTTTCTGGGGTCTCATTTATAAAACTCTCCGTAGATTTAATCTTAAAAGTCTACGTAGGCACAAAAGCTAGATTTTGCATAGGCACAAAAGTTTTCAGATTTATAAAACCATGCGTACGTCAGAACCTGTGCAAAAATCGCTTTATAAATCCCAGTCAGGGGAAGATTGTGCGTACGTTCATCTCCACCTCGTCTCCTCCCCGAAATAACCATATATGGAGCTTACAAAGCCTTGTTTTACTATGCATAACCTCATCTGCATATATTTTCCATGCTTATTCCCATGCACGTGACACCATGTTTAACTCGAGACATTAAGGAAATATGAGATGAGGACTCTAATGCCATTTGTGTCATACACATTAATTTTTATTGCTAAAAATGATCCAGTATCCTTGTTATGTTTATAATAAATATATGAAAATATCCATAAAAACAAAATGGTTAAAAGTTGTTTTCAGATACATTTTAGAATAGAGTTGATCTTATTCTTTTAAACTGCCCAAATAGTATTTCAATTGTTTTAAACAATTCAAATCAAATTAAATGTATGCAGTTTTTCTGATGAACATCTTTTAGCTATTTTTAGTGGAAACAGATAGGCCCATATTTATTGCAGTGTAAATACAATTGTCTGATTCGGCTCGTCACTGACAAAGTATTTCATAAAGAAAACGTGCAAATCTTACCATTTTCTCCTAGTTATATCCTTCAAAATATAGTGGTATTTTTCATTATGCTGTTGAGATGCCTTCACACGACATCAACACCTCCGTGCAGCTGAGCTGCGGTTGTTCAGTAAGATATTATCATTGGACCTATTCAAACCGGACAATGGACCACCATAATATCGAAGTAAGTGTGCATCATTGATCATTGTTCTCTCTAAAATATTTCTCATAACATGTGATCTGTAGTTTAGTTTAAAGATGAATTATTGTGCACCTATAGCACTCCTCGCTGTCATTAAGGCCTTGCAATATGATGTATAGCCCTAACTAAAGTCAAATTTTTAACACTTTTTACTGTACCAGTCTTTTTATAGACCGTTTAACTTGGCAAATAGGACAATGCACACAGTTTTAATGTGCCATCAGTATCAGAGGATGTGTTAAATTGTACATTAGGCCTTGATATTAGAGATACTAGCCTAAGGAAAGCTAAATTTTGAGCAAATAGATCTCTATTAATTCATATGCATCCATGCTCTCGTTTTCTTCATAGTAAGATGCCAGTGACGCACAAAGGAAATGTGTTATAGTATACAAAACTAGAAAATAATCAAAATAAAGCGCACAAAATATCCTGTGCGCATGTGAATAGTTTCTTGAGGGTACGAAAAATATTATTGTGTGCATGCAAATGTCTGCATGCAAGAAAATCAATGAAAAAACCCATGAGAAAATAAAAATATTTACAGATGACTGTAGGCTACTATATACCAAATATAAGGCTGAAAATCATGCTGTACGAACCATTTATGTTAAACATTGTCTGAAAATGGACTGAAAGGTTTGGAAATGTAATTTGAGTCTGGAAAAGTAAGGAATTTTTAAATTGAAAATGTGTAGGAACCCTGCATTTACTGTTTTACATTGTTCAGAAGTGGGTAGGTTTAGGGTAGGGTGGGGTTAGCACAAGAATTGAGTAGCCTACCCTGCACGTCGAAAAGTGACGCTAATGTGACACTGTAGTGTAAACCATACAGAAATGAGAAGCCCTTTTTCATGAACAAGGTGTTTTTAAATCTGTAAAAGAAAAAAAAGACAAGACAAGCCTTTACATTTTTTTTTAAAACAGTCTATACACTCATAAATATGTAATATATCTAATATCAAGATTATGTTAATCATATACATCTCGTGTTTCAGGAGTAAAAAAAAAAAAAAAAAAAACGGGTGATATCAAGTCAAATAAACAGCAAAAGGTACAGTTTACAGATTTTTTTTTTTTACAAAATATGATGGTTTAGCAAGATCTATTTTATAAATAAGTTTAAATGGTCCTTCCTTAACTCAAGCAAGGCAAATGTCACAACCGATATATTGCTAGAATCCCTTACAATTTATCTAAATGACATAAACAGACGTTACTTGCATGGTCATTAATCTTGAAGCACAATTTCTCCCCTCATCTGTACTTCATTTGGAACAATCAAGACATTGTATATAAGAGAAAATCTTTGATTTTTAGTGATTGGTTTGAGAAAAACATTTTGATTGTTTCCCAGTTCTTTAACTCAGAAGGTCTTCTTTTAAGAATTCTTATGTAAATTTAATTTTCCAGTAACCCCCAAAGAATTCTCCATTGTCATGGACGCTATTCCTAAAGGAGCTGTTATGCCTTTAAGAGACTCTCTATTCTATTCTATATCTATTTCTTTAGACCCATTTGAAATCCCAGGAGGAAAAATATGCTTTTTGTTGCATCATTCATCAAGTAATTATAAGATTAGATCTCTTTTTCAAAAGGAGCTTGAAACAACTCAATATGTGGTGTCTTATTGGAAGATGGTTGATCATATTGATTGGAAAAATGGACTCTGTCTTTGAAATACATAATAACTAAGTTTATAGAAATCTCATTCAAATTGTTAGACAGATTTTACCAAGCTAAAGTGTTTTTGAAAAGGTTTAAATCAGACATAGATACAAGCTGTTGTTTTTGTGGTGACCCTAACGTTTGGGATTGTCCTCACACACACAGCTATTTTGGATTGAATTCTCTAATGTTATCAATCGCAGTGTGCTCCAGGGTTTCTCTCTGCTTTTTAAGGATGTACTGTTTGGCTTCTTTAATATTCAAAAAGACAAAATTAATTAATATTTTATTATTAACCTATTGTTACTTTTTGCAAAATTTCATATTCACCACAGTAAATTCACTCGTCATATAAATCCTTTATATATATATATATATATATATATATATAATTTTTTTTTTTTTTTTTTTTTTCAACAGTATATCCAAACTATTTCATCTTCCAAAAATCTTAAGGCTTTTTAAAACAGGTACATTTATTTAATCGTTTTAATTTGTTTTGTTTTGTATTATTTATTTATTGTTACATACGTCCATAAATGGTGCTTTGCATGTAATGTCACCTCTTTGTATGCAATGTTGATATTCTCTGTACTTTTATCTTTTGTACTTTGGCATTAATAAATAAATAAATAAATAAAACGTCACAACCGAAAACTGACGCCATTGCGCAGTACCGGAAGAGAAGCCTAGTTTCCGGTTAAGAAGCAGTGACGATGGTTTATGTATCAAATGGTGAGTGCTGAAAACAACTGTTGTTTTGTTAAGAATAATAGTTTTATTTTTGCTGACAAAACTGTTCCTTTCGTATTATATACAGTACATTGTCATACGCGACTACATATGTAATTTAGCCTCATTTTCTTACGCCAGCCAAGAGCTAATATATCGATTATTTCAGTTTTTGTCTTGATATGACGCCTTATTTTTGTATGAATTATCGATTCGACCCGGTCTGACCAACATTTGGTTTTGTTAATATTACAATGATAATATCCAGGTTGGGATACTATGAAGGCTTTTATGGTGAATAACGTTACATAGCTCGTGAATATTCATTAAATGAAGCTGACGTTCTTGTAATCTTTGTGGGTCGTGAGTTTACACATTCATCAGTCAGTTTGTTCATCCGTTTGCTGACCTGTATCGAAAACACAGCCTCTGCCTTTACAAGCCTCATGTGTTAATATTCATAATAACTCTGTTGGCAGTAGCATGCGTGATTCTGCAGCCTTGCGCTGTAGTAGTCATACCGAGTTGCACATAGTTCGTGTATAATAAGGTATATCTTTTGTTTGGAGCTCGTTTTGTGTGATATTTTTTCTAATATTTCCCTCTGTGTTCAGGTCAGGTTCTGGACAGCAGGACCCGGTCCCCGTGGAGCTTGTCTTTCCTGAGCGACCTCTTCTGGGGAGCTGTCGAGTTTATTGGCTTGTTGTAAGTTCATTTTATTTGCATGTTGTCCTATGTTTTCTCTGACCAGCTGGGACAGTAGTTTCAGCTTTTATTTGCCTTGCAAACATTTTCACTGGTCTCACCACGCTGTCGAGTTTATTGGCTTGTTATATACGAGATATATATATAGTATATATTATATTTTATATATCTCTATATATATATTTATTAAGTATTTTATTTTATTAAGTATTTTATATATATATAAATATATATATATTTTATATATATATATATATATTTTATATATATATATATATAAATATATATATATTTTATATTAAAATATATAATATAATATTTTATATATAATATGTAATATATTATACATAATATACTGTATATTTTCCCACTATATATGTAAATATATAATACTGTTTTTTGTATATTATATATAATACTGTATTTCCCACTACATGTAAAGGTTAGCTGGATATTGTGCAGTAACTAAATTCATAAACACACTTTTGCTGGTAAAAAAGGTTCAAAACATTACAGACTGGTCTGTAGTTATCAATACGTTATTATCGATGTGTCCGAGAGTCTCACAAGTCATTTATGCAATTTTGATAAAACCTCATACTGCATATCGTTTGGGATTGTCCTCATACACAGCTATTTTGGATTGAATTCTCTAATGTTATCCATCGCAGTGTGCTCCAGGGTTTCTCTCTGCTTTTTAAGGATGTACTGTTTGGCTTCTTTAATATTCAAAAAGACAAAAATAACGAATATATTATTATTAACCTATTGTTACTTGCAAAATTTCATATTCACCACAGTAAATTCACTCGTCAAAATCCTTTATATATATTATTTTTGAAAAAGAGGTTCAACAGTATATCCAAACTATTTCATCTTCCAAAAATCTGAAGGCTTTTAAAACAGGTAATTTATTTAATCGTTTTAATTTGTTTTGTTTTGTATTATTTATTTATTGTTACATACGTCCATAAATGGTGCTTTGCATGTAATGTCACCTCTTCGTACGCAATGTTGATATTCTCTGTACTTTTATCTTTTGTCATTTCTGCAATTTTGATAAAACCTCATACTGCATACTAGATAATTATGTTGCATACAGAGTATCAGTCTGTGTATTAGTGGGGGTATTTTACACTGACTCTTTCTGCAGGCTAGTGACGATACTGATACTGAAATTATATGGATTTATAACAATACAGAACGTATATTAAAAAAAGACAAAATAATCAGTTAGTATAAGATGAATGTGTTCGTAACAAAAGACGAGTAGTTAACCCTGTTGTAATGTTTCCTTTGTTTTCATTTTGAAGTCATGAAAACTGTATGCACAAGATGTTCCATTCACTGAAGACCTACACATATTGAAAGGTGAAGAGTCATCAGTGTGTGATTTTCTGCAAAATAGCCTGGACTGTCCTGCTTTAATGTCACTAGAAAAACATTTTATTCATAAATTACAACAAGGAACTGATAAGGATATAAAGAATGGTTTTACTGTGAAAATTGTATAATTTGTGTCAAAAGTTAAACTGAAAGGTTTTATATAGCTTATTTGTATAATGTATTATTACAGTTTTATATTTTTATTGTAAATATAGTCATTGATGCTGATATGGCATTAAAAGGATTAGTTTGCCTAAATTGAAAATTTGCTGAAAATTTACTTACACTCAGGCCATCCAAGATATAGCTGAGTTTGTTTCTCTATAAAAAAATTTTTTTTTTTTTTTTTTTTTAGCAGATCTTAATTTTTGAGTGAACGATTGCTTTAATAAATGAATATGCAAGTTACATTATTACGCCAGTAGGTGGCGATGAAATATTCAGAACAAACGCAATGTTACACGTCATTGCTGAAATATATCACAGAAAATCAAACATACAAGTTTGCAAGGCCTTAAAGTATGGATCTACAAGAAGTGAGCATTCTGTCAACTGTCCAGACACTCTCTCACACTTATTTGAGGAATCATTCCTTTCTGGAGCAGAAATGCCACAAGACAGCACACACTCTTAACTTTAACACTTCATAGCCGCGTTTCCACTGTCGGGACAAAAGCGGGCGTGCTAGTGCGTGCCAGGACCAGTCGCGTTTCCACTGTCACTTCCGGCGCTTGATCGTGCCTCGTCAGTGCTTCCTCGGGGACAATGGCCAGGGATTTTTGGCCCGACAAAAACCTTGGACCAAAGCGGGCCAGCTGGGGCTAGAGGAGTGATTATGAACGAAGGCGGAGTTTCTCCGCGTCTGGAGAGTGTCATCGCTGCAGATCATTTCAGAAAGATAACAGCTATAACACCAACATTAAAATCTTTTAAAAATATATTGAGCTCAAAACTCACTTTCAGTCAGCAGCAAGTGTCTTTTTTTAACTTGCTCCGATGTGGATTATAATCACCATACAAGGCAGAAATATTTATAAGCAATTCAGAAGACTCCGCATGCTAGCCATTAACGTTACCATAGTAAATGCGACCATATGAAAAAATCAGACGTCAGCTTCTTATTCTCTATATCACAATGGTGTGTTTATTTAGTTACATATTTTATCTGTCATAAGTCTCGTCTCGAGAGTTTAGCGCCGCGTAGTCTATGTCATAAAAATATAACAATGTTTTTTGTTCGGGAGCTTTTATAAAAATATAGAAATGATTATTCTTTCTAAATGTGATGTATAAAGGCTACTGTGACTACAAATGAACAGAAACAGACTCGACTGAATAAGCAGGCTATGTTCATAATGCATTATTTCTGTGACTTAATTTTCAATCCTGATAAATTAATTCATTATGAATAATGTATCACTTATTATAGTAAAACATTGATGCTTTTGGATTTAAATATTTAACAAAGCATGCCAACAAACGTCCGCTTTTATCATGTTCGTTTCGTGATCGCGCTAGTTCCAGTGACTTCTTTCATATTAGTTTTCTGATAACTTCTCGTTGTTGGGGAAATGATGCGCAGCGGAGCTTCTGGCCCGAGTGTGGAAACACAGCGCTCTTTTGGCCTCGCTGCTACAGAGCCGAGGCTATTAGCCCCCCCCGGCCCGTTTAAAGCACTGGCTCGCACTGGCCCAACAGTGGAAAAGCGGCTAAGAGGTGTGATCTCATCACTAGGAGCACTGCTCAAACTAATGATCTATATAATGTCTTTACAGCTTCCAGACTCTCGTTCAGCCGGATCGGTCTAAAGATGGACACAGCAGTGCATCGTCTCGTTTCAGTGATGGCAGAGGGTACGTCTCAACCCTTCATCTGCAGAACCACTGCGTGTTTAGTCATGACGTGATCAGGTTTTCTGTGTTTACACTGTGATCTTCTTGCAGTCCTCCTGGATTCCCTGGGCGCAGACGGATGGGTAGAATAAACCACGGTGCAGGTCCCACCCCTCCTCCTATGGGCGGAGGAGGATGAGGAAGGTTAGTACGAGCGAAGAACCTGTAGAACAACCTGACACAAACTCACTGAGAGGAATTCATCAAGAATAACCATTTTTATTTATTTTTCAGTTAGTAGAATGCGTATGTATGCAGGCGCACAGGGGTGTGACGCGCTGGTTTTAGGCTGCATGCCGCTCAGATAGGGCTCCGTCGCAGACGCGCACTCAGTACGGCACACTCCTCTTCCTACGGCTGCCGCTGCTGTCAAGCAGTTTCTTGACGTTACTCTGGGAATTCCTTGTCTGAGGGGCCAGAGTGACTGATCATGGCAGCCAAACCCCAGCCGCCATCACAGAAAAGCCAGCACTCTCTCACACGTTTTTTTTTAGTAATATCTTCCGAAATATATGTTGTAGTGGATGTTGTATGTACACTTTGCATCAATAAAGTAAGTTTTAATGATGATCTTTGTGTTCAATCTGAATTTCTACAGTCAACAAAGTCTGAAAATATCAGGTGAATTTCTATAGTGATTTTTATAGTGCTGTTTGAGTGCAGTTTGTATAAATGAGCTTTTAAAGATTTTTAGTCAGGAATAACATTAATTACAGACAACACAGTAAATTCTGTCAGTACTCTTCAAGTTACTAAATAATGCTAAATAGTAATTAATTGAATGAATATTAAAATTATTAAAGTGAATTTTATTTTGTTCACTATATGAAAAAAAAAAAAAAAAAAAAAAAAACTGAGAGAACTGACCATTACAAAAACAGGAACTTGCATTCTAAATACATAGACATTATTATGGAGTTGGTCCCGTCTTTGCCGCTACAGCTTCTGGGAAGACTTTTGGAGTCAATCCTAAATTTAAAAGGAGTAATGTGATCTCTCCTTCTTGCTCCCATCAAAAACCTTGCTGCTGAATTTTGAATTTTGCTTGAATCAGCAAGCGGGTTCACGCAGTCTTTAAGAATTATAATTACCTAACCTAGATGAAACCAAGTTTCCAAATCTTTCCTGGGAATAAAATGCTTAATTTTAGCAGTTGATCTCAAATGAAAAAAAGCTAACTTTCACAACACTGATCTGTTTATTAAAATGTAGTGATGAATCCAAGATTACCACTAAACTCTTAACATGAGCGTCAAGCTTTGAGGACAGGGAACCTAGCTGACCAGCAAGATTCAAGAGCTTTATTGTCATATGCACTAGTACAATGAAATTCTTTCTTTGTTTACTCCTCAGAATGACAGGCTAGAAGGGAAACAAACATAACTTACCATAGTAAAACCACTTTTAATGGTACATGGATTGTGACTTTGTATGTTTAATACAGAAATGCTAAAATGTATTTAAAAGTTTGACTGACCAAATCGACCTCAGCATTGTAATACATTATGAACCAGTAAAAGTTGAGTGCAAATTGAGTGTAAGTTTTAATTCTAATTATTAAAATGGATGCCACCTTACTGGGGAAAAAAGCCCTCCCTACACCTACCCAATACTTTATTTTCAACTTTTCGATGATTTTCTTCAAATCATATCAGAAAAGCATTTATTTTTAATAGAATTGAAGTTTGAAAAGGGAGAAAAAAAAAAAAAAAAAGTTTGCCAAAAGGCAGATTCGAACCCAGGTCGATTGCATCAAAAGGAACAGAATGACACCCACTTTACCATCTACACCTCTGAATTTGATAGTTGGTAACTGTCTTTTGTACTGTTGACTAGCACAATCAAAATCCGCCAACAATACCAACTACTTACACTTTTTTAGTGTAAAATAGATGCCGTTTTTTTTGTTTACTATTATTTCCAACAGTTAAACAGTTGCCCACCGAAAAAAAAACAGGGGGTGCTGCAGCACCCTCAGCACCCCCACTTCCCGCGCCTATGGTGATGTGTACTAGGCCTTGCCACATTTTCAGTAACAGTAAGTTTCCAGTCACTGAATCTAGGATGCTTTTGGCAGATTTAATGCTTTTGCGAACATCGTATCTTGACTTTGTAGGCTTCAGAGTCCCCAGATTTAAATGCTATAGAGCGAGCACGTAAACTCTAATGTATCTGTGCAGTACCCCATGGTTACTGGTTTGGATATGTGCACTTCTCAAATTTCTGGGTGACTTAGAAAGGCAGGTCTCCCCAACCATCTCCTTACCACCTTCTATAGGGGAACCATTGAAAACATTTTGAACTACTGCCTCACTTCATGGTTTGGAGTTGCAGGGTTCAGGAACAGCAGTGTCACAGGCAGGGGGCGCTTTCCGCCACTGGCTCTTCTCTTCCCCCCCCAAGGGAGCACCACGTATCTTACCCGACAAAGACCAGGGCAAGAAGGAGATTGTTTAAAACAATGAAGTTTCCTTTATTAAATATCTTTGCAAGAAAAGTCTAAAAGGATGGAGCTTTGAAGTCTGCAGAAGGGGGGGCTGCACAAATAAGTCGACTTCAAGCAGTGAACCATTTATTGAATTCCACTGATGCAGGGCAGTAATTGCCAGACGGCGTGGTATAAAAGGGAGATCGAATGGTCTCCACAGATGTCGGTCAACAATCTACAGGTAACTTGTTCTGTTAGGAAGGGCTACCAGTCTCTGCTGGATTAAGACAGCAACAAATGGCTGGCCTGGATACAGCACGTCCTTCTCTACGCTCTGCTGGTGCAGGGAGGGATACACCAATTTCAGGTCAATTCGGTGGAGCTGGCAGACTCGCCGGCCAATTAGAGCTCAACAATAACAAAGGGGGAGGTCAACTTGGTACAACAACGGCTCACCAGGCAGTTGGAGCGTAACAGCAATGGGGCAGTATAACTGGATACAACAATGGCTCTCCAGGCTCAGGCGGTTGGGGTGAAACAGCGATGAAGCAGTTTAGCTTGTTACACAACGGCTCTCCAGACTCCGACGGTTAGAGCGTAACAGTGATGGGGCAGCTTAACTTTATACATCAACAGCTCTCCAGGCTCTGTGGGCACAAGACAACACTGCACAGAATATGTTAATTTGGTGCAACGGCAATACTCCCTTTCCTGGTATAAATCCGCTGACAGGGGAACAACAAGGACGACTATTAGGCAAAGCCATTTTCATTAACACCCCGAGCCAATGTGTCTCACGCTCCTGTGCAGTGAGAAAATTACCCAAGTTAAATATATTTGTGAATGAAACTGCACTCAAAGTATTCATACAAAGTGGGTACTCCAACCAAACATGCACAGCATGTGACCACTACAAACAAGCGCCATGCAATAACACACAGTGTAAACAAAGTAGGGAGCAATACCTCCACAGTGGGGAGTCACACAGCTACCTTATTATGTCATGAAATAACCAGCTCGCATAAGAGATGCCAGTCCGCCGTCACACAGGGCTAACTTATTTACCAGTCGAGGGAGTCAGCGAGCAAGGTGAAGAGGACCAACCATGTGTAGAGCCACATTCACAGCACTATTAGTTTCCCAGCATAGCTACACCGTCTCCTCAATATATACAGAAAGCACTTATCTGTCGAGGGGGGATATCTTCAATCTCCTCACATCCACAGAGTCAGTCACTACCGATCCAATTCCTAAGCTCCACTTGTAGCCATATGTCCTTTTGCCTTTATCACTCAACTCAAAGTGGTCCAAACATGTAGTTTCACAACTTGCCCGCTTTCCGACGTCCTCACCCCTGTTGATCCTCAATCCTCCATATCACCCTCCTTCCTCCCATCCTGCTGTTTCCTGGGGTATTTAAAGTACTCCAACCAGTCTAGTCACCAATCACAAGCCCACGTCGATTAACCCGTACACCTGTTCCCATTTTCTCATTACAAATTACTCGTAACTGGTTTGTTTTCTAAATCCCGGAAGATCGACCATCTTGTTGCTGACTGTGTTCATCCCCAAAAATCATTCCCCCAAGGGACACTCGCCGTCTACGTTATGGTTCCACCCCCTTAAGCTTAGTCACCTCGTGGCAGCAGCAGCTGGATAGGATAGTGAAGAGAGCCAGGAAAATCGCTGGTGCCTCTCTCCCTTCCCTGATGGATGTTAACAAACAGTGCTGCATTCTCCATCATAAAAGACAGAGCCACCTCCATCATAAAAGACCCTTTCCATCCTTCACATGGCATGTTTTCTCTTTTGCTATCTGGGAAGAGGTGCAGGAGTATCTGCTGCAGATCCAGCAAGCACTTTATAAAGGACATTAAAAAAAAAGGAACTTTCTTATGAGTAATACATAGTGAGTGTGGAAATGTTTTGGCTGCTTAACCTTGGAAGTTGTAATGTCTTTGTATGTATTTCTTTTTTACACTACAGTATGCTGGTGAAGTATGGTATTTCGTTTCTGTGTGTATGTAAATACTCAGGGAAATGACAATAAAATGAAACTGAAACTGCAAAACTGAAATGGTCCTCTGTGGTATGATGGGATGGGCAGTATTTCAGATACATGTATTTAAAATACGTATTTGAAATTCAAAATACTTTGTATTTTCAAAGTCTTTGAAAACAAAATCTAATGTACAGTAATTTGCATTTTAGTACATTTTTCCACACAATATTTTGTATTTGTATTTAAATACATTGTTCCACACAGTATTTTGTAGTTGTATTTTAAATGCATTTTCATGTATTTATGCCCATCTCTGTCTATGCGTGTGCTGATATATGCTAACAGTTGATGCATATTCATCAATATTGACTGTGTCCTGTTGTATTGCTGCTATTCTGAATACATCCCAGTCAGTCCATGCAAAACAATCTTTCAGTGTTTGTTCAGCTGTCTCAGACCACACCCTGCAGAATGCTACATACTAAAAGAGCCAATGTGGAAGAAAGTCTCTTAACTGCATTGCAACTATCCTGTCCTTTAAATACGATGCAGACCACTGAAGGGCTGTGCCCTGGACACCAACACAACACTGCAAGCGATTAAGAGGATTCTTAGGGTCAATCGTTTTGCCTTTATTACATATAGGGTCAATCTAAAACCCAACTGGAATGTATCTAAAATACCATAAATATTCAAACATGAAAAAAGTTGTGAGAAAAGTGAGAACCTGTGGGTTTGTAATGAACAAATCTATCATTAAGATGTTTTTGATTTTGATTCCAGTTTAACTACAAGTTTTTTATCCATAATATTGCTTAATCTGTTCCAATGAAGAAACTTTTGGATGGCCTGAGGTTACATTTTCAGCAAATGTAAATTTTTGGGCGACATGTTCTTTTAATAATACATCACAATGCACTAAAATATTATTAACAGCAATATAAGTGCTCATTCACAAATCATAACAGGATTTTCATTTGATTGTTAATGTGACATTAGACGTGTTTAGGCATGTAACGACACGACTGTAGGTGTGGACAGTGCCTCAGTTTCTTTTTGTGCATATCAAGTTAACTCGCTCTCAAAATGCCACTCTCCTGTAAGTTTCAGTTGTCACTATAAACCGGACTGAGAATAGACTCGGAGTACATCACAAAGCACGTGACTCGCCCAGCAGGTGGCGGGAATGTGCCTAAAGCTGGTCTGCCAACCGCCACTAGACTGAGAGAAGGAGTTTGTTTAAGAAGGAGTTTGTTTAAATAGTTTCATCATCAGGCAGTGTGTTGATACTCTTAATTCATTTAGTTCATCAGCATAGCCATGACACAAACAGACAGAGATGTGGGGAACGGAAGAGACAGAGAGAAAGAGCAGCGCGGAGTGAAGAGACCCGTAGTTCCCGCTGCTGTACCAGAGCCATTACAGGATGTGACAAAAACATTCATAATCAAATCATAAACATTAGGGAGAAAGACAGAAATCAGGAAAAAGAAACAAAAAACATACTATATAATTCCAACACTTTCGGTGCGTGCACCCCTTATAATAACAGCCAGGTTCGGTACTTGCAAGAAGTGACTATCAAAATAGTTAACATTGTTATTATTATTATCTGTTTTATTTATTTAGTATATTATGATAATAAAAATAGTAAGCATTTATTTTGATATTAGAAAGAATTAATTATATTTAATACCAGCAATTTCATTCTTTCTAGAAACAGTTGTTTAACAATGGTCAACATTTTGCATCTCCTACTTATGAAAACACATGTTCTTGTTTGCTTCTCAAAATCTGAAGTGTGTTTGAAAATATTAATACTGTAAAAACTGTTTACTGTAAAAATCTGAAATAGCAAGAGCAAGATAGTGACTTTTTTTTTTTTTTTTGAAACTTCTGTGTAAATGAGAATAGGACATTTTCCAGATTATCATAATGCCTGCTGCCTGCAGTCCTCTCTCTGTCTCTGGTGATCAGGCGTATGTGAACCATACAGGCTGCTACAGCATCCACTGGCCCATCTGCAGGGGACACCTGAACATCCACAGCGGGCCGGGCGGCTCTCTCACCGCTTCGCTGGTGGACCTGGAGACCATCTGGTCTCACGCTCTACAGAAACTTCTAGAAATTCCGCTGAAGGATCTGAAGGTACTGATCTGGCTTAATTTCACTGGCACGTACTTTGTTTTGAATTTTTTAGTATTACAGATGCATTCTTCTGATTCCAGACATCTATAACAGGCAGCACGTGAAGGAAGTTGTCCATATGCTGCTGGTTAAAATGGGCTTCTCAGGTATGTCACTAAAACCATCTTCACCTGATGATCCCATCACAAGTGGGGAGAAGAGACAGGTTGTCATGTAATATTGTGTTGCGTTCAGAAATTGATATATTGCATAAATGTAAAGGAAACAGTAAATGCAGCTCAAGGTTTTTTAGCTTATTTATGATATTTATAGGGAATTTGGACAGAATCACTGTTTTACGCCTGGTCAGCTGAATTGGCCAGCATAACATCAACTCTGCAATGGATATTAATATCCAAGGTATAGCATGAAAACATTATTTATTAGCACAGTAACAAGATTTTTAGTTTAAGACATTAACTTGTAAGCACAAAACACAAGATACTTCTCTTTTCAGTATAGATAAGATTTTATTGGACAAATCTAAGACATAAACACACACATTCACACAGGTTGCAGAAAGAGAGAGTGAGGAAAGAATGAGTTTAGGAGAGTGAAAATATAGCAATATATGCAATTTCTTAGATCTGTACAACCATCAATCATTTAATTAACCCTCTCCTTGAGTTTCTCAATGACGCTATTAAACTTCATATTAAATACACCAGTTCAGCTAGAATCTGGAGGTTTACTTGTGTTTCCTGTGTTCTGTGATTTAATCCGTGGATTAAATCGGTTGTGATTCCCTCCGGTGGTGTCGTCTGCTGAAGGGGGTTTCCCAAGCTTCGAATTGACGTCTTGGGGAGCCAATCGTTGGGCGTTGTCTGAAGAATGACGTGGAGTTGTGGGCTGGTTGAAGTTTTGGTGGCGGGCACTGACGAGTTTTAACTCAGAGACATGGCTTTGCAGCAACTTAGTTTCAAAACATGAAACTCTCAACGGAAAAGAAAATAAACTTAAGTAAAAGAAAGAAAGAAGAAAAGTGTGACTAGACTTAGATGGCTTATCTCTTTATGATGGTTGAGGTAAGCCAGAGCACACTTAAAGAGAGCTAAAAACCTTACAGCAAAAAGGCAAAAAGCATTGACAAAAGCAAAATTTGTTGGTGTCCTGAGTTTTTAAATTTGACTGTTGGACGCTTCCCAAATAGTGTCTAGACTAATTAGACCTTGGGCCCTATCATACACCCGGCGCAATGCGACGCAAGGTGCAGCGCAAGTGTGTTTGCTAGTTTCAGTCCGGCGCCATTCGCATTTTCCCGTCCAGCGCCGCGTCGTTTAATGAGCAATGCATTTGTGCCCATTTGTGCGTCCATGGGCGTGCTGGTCTAAAAAAGAGGTGTGTTCAGGCGCATTGCTGGGGCATTGCTATTTTAAGGAGATGAAAATAGACTGCGCCATAGACCAACTCAATCCCGGTCTAAAGTCTGGCACAATGTTTTTTCTTTGTTATTTAAAGAGCGTGTTAGTATAGGCGGGTCCACAATGCGTGTACACGCTGCTTATTAAACACAGGGACGCACAGCAGCACACAAACATGGCAAATATTAAAAATGAAAGGATTGCAAAGCATAAGATTTTTTTGTAGGCTAATTAAATATAAAAATGCCTACATGTCATAATGGATAGTCATCGCATGTATCAGAATTAGGCTATCTATTTGCTTGCACAGGAGCAGCTCTGTTTCATCTCGGAGATGCGTTCTGTCTTTGCGCTTGCCAATTTCCGCCATGTAAATAGCAAATCCGTCATGGCACGAGCGCAACTGGCTCATAAAGGGAATGGAAGATGAGACTCTGATTGGTTTATTGGTTTATTGCACGTTACGCCCAAAAAACACCGATTACTCATTAAGAGAATAGGGACAACCTGTTTAACCCGTTTAACGTGATTTATTATTATTTTGTTCACACTTCAGTTTGGGGACCAATTTTCATTATTAACTTATTAACTACAGAGCTAAATCTGCTGTCCCTGGGGAGGAAAATACAAAACAAGTTATGTGACAAAAACATCAGTGTAATACCATGTACAGTAAAATCCCCCCAAAATTTAACAGATAAAAAATATAATCCCCCACATAGAAACTACAATCCAAATTTCTACAAAATATCCCCTATAAATACTACAAAGTATCATCCTACAGACAATTATAAAAAAAAATTACAACTCACCAAAGTTACATTCAGAGTACAGAAATACTCATTGGTCACACACCTGACTCGTCTTTAACCATATTTTCAAATGTAGCTTAGATTGTACTAAGGTGGAACACTGTCTTACATTGATTGGTAAATTATTCCAGTTATTAACAGCCCTTACAGAGAAAGCTGAACAACCAAAATCAGTAACTCTAAAATTCACCTCTTGACGAAGCTCTAGTTTATCTTATATTTTCAGTACAAGAGAAAACAAACTCCTTTAAGGGTGAAGGTGCAAGATTGTTGACAATTTTGTAAATTTTTTAAATTTTATAAAAATTATTAAAATTGTTAAAATTGTAAAATGTTAATTATTTTTATTAATAATAATCAAATAATGATGATACCTGTAAGGTTTCTTGTCAAATACTTTTAGAGCACATTTATACAAAGTATATGAAGGTCTAAGAGTAGATTTTCCTGCTTGCAACCATGAACTAATACAATAAGAGTAATGAGAAAAGATCGAAGAATTCAAAAAGACTCTTGAAGCTTCTATTGAAAGTTGACTCTGTATAAGTTTAAAATTTCTTGTTGAGGTGTCACTGCACAGACTATTTTTCGAATATGCTTTTCAAATGTTAGATGAGAATCTAAAATAACTTCAAGATACTTAAAATCTGGTACAATTTGTCATTTTTCACCATTAACATATCTGGTTGGACCTCCTTTTTAAATTTAAAATACATACATGCACTTTTAAGAACATTTAATGTTAAGCAGCACAGAGTAAACCAATCAAAAAATTTTGTCATTGCGATAGATCATTTTTGTGCCACCTTTTCTTTTGTTTTGTCATGTACATAAATCACGGTGTCATCTGTGTATATTTGAATATGTACAGTACATCAGGACAAACATCTGGAAAATCATTCAAATACAAATTAAAGAGTAATGGCCCTAGGGTTGACCCCTGACCCCTGTCAGACAATCCTGTATAAAATGGGACAGCAACCGTTATATATCAAACTTTTTTAAATTGTCCATAGATTCTGAATGGGCATGCACAATTGTTGGGGGGAGGAGGCTTTTTTGTTTCTTAAAGTAATTTTCAGAAGCAATGGAAAAAAAAAAACGGGATAAACAGGAAACTTGTAAATAGTCAACAACATAGCCTAGATTAACCCACAGTAACAGAATTTAACCGATGAATTTCTTAACCCACAGTAACAAATTTTAACTGATTAATTGCCTATTTTTGTTTGCTGCATGTTTTTTAAAAACAAAAACGACTGAATTCAGTCCAGCTGGAGGGGGTTGGATTTTTGCAACACAGGCTCAAATTCCGGGTTGTGGTGTTTTTTTTTTTTATATATATATATATAAAATGATTAATACAAATGTGTTCTGCAGTTCGCTGGTTTATGTTACACCTTTTTATTACAAACCCGATTCCAAAAAGTTGGGACACTGTACAAATTGTGAATAAAAAAGCAATGGAATAATTTAGAAATCTCATAAACTTATATTTTATTCACAATAGAATATAGATAACATATATGTTAAAAAGTGAGACATTTTGAAATGTCATGCCAAATATTGGCTCATTTTGGATTTCATGAGAGCTACACATTCTAAAAAAGTTGGGACAGGTAGCAATAAGAGGCCGGAAAAGTTAAATGTACATATAAGGAACAGCTGGAGGACTAATTTGCAACTTATTAGGTCAATTGGCAACATGATTGGGTATAAAAAGAGCCACTCAGAGTGGCAGTGTCTCTCAGAAGTCAAGATGGGCAGAGGATCACCAATTCCCCCAATGCTGCGGCGAAAAAATAGTGGAGCAATATCAGAATGGAGTTTCTCAGAGAAAAATTGCAAAGAGTTTGAAGTTATCATCATCTACAGTGCATAATATCATCCAAAGATTCAGAGAATCTGGAACAATCTCTGTGCGTAAAGGTCAAAGCTGGAAAACCATACTGGATCCCCGTGATCTTCGGGCCCTTAGACGGCACTGCATCACATACAGGAATGCTAATCAATGGAAATCACAACATGGGCTCAGGAATACTTCCAGAAAACACTGTCGGTGAACACAATCCACCGTGCCATTCGCCGTTGCCAGCTAAAACTCTATAGGTCAAAAAAGAAGCCATATCTAAACATGATCCAGAAGCTCAGGCATTTTCTTTGGGCCAAGGCTCATTTAAAATGGACTGTGGCAAAGTGGAAAACTGTTCTGTGGTCAGATGAATCAAAATTTGAAGTTCTTTTTGGAAAACTGGGACGCCATGTCATCCAGTTCAGTTCATATCAGCGCTCAGTTCAGAAGCCTGCATCTCTGATGGTATGAGGTTGCATGAGTGCGTGTGGCATGGGCAGCTTACACATCTGGAAAGGCACCATCAATGCTGAAAGGTGTATCCAAGTTCTAGAACAACATATGCTCCCATCCAGACGTTGTCTCTTTCAGGGAAGACCTTGAATTTTCCAACATGACAATGCCAGACCACATACTGCATCAATTACAACATCATGGCTGCGTAGAAGAAGGATCCGGGTACTGAAATGGCCAGCCTGCAGTCCAGATCTTTCACCCATAGAAAACATTTGGCGCAGCATAAAGAGGAAGATGTGACAAAGAAGAGCTAAGACAGTTGAGCAACTAGAAGCCTGTATTAGACAAGAAAGGGACAACATTCCTATTCCTAAACTTGAGCAACTTGTCTCCTCAGTCCCCAGACTTTTGCAGATTGTTATGAAAAGAAGAGGGGATGCCACACAGTGATAAACATGGCCTTGTCCCAACTTTTTTGAGATGTGTTGATGCCATGAAATTTAAAATCAACTTATTTTTCCCTTAAAATGATACATTTTCTCAGTTTAAACATTTGATAATTCATCTATTTTGTATTCTGAATAAAATATTGAAATTTGAAACTTCCACATCATTGCATTCTGTTTTATTCACAATTTGTACAGTGTCCCAACTTTTTTGGAATCGGGTTTGTATTATTATTATTATTTCAGATGGAGTGTGTCCCTTTTACACTAAGCAACCAGTAGCGACTGAATTCAGACCAGCTGGAGGGGGTTGGGGGTAGTTCTGTATAGCTTGTGGGGGTGAAACTCTTGCTCTTTCATATGGACAGTGTCTGATGAGGGTTTCAAACTTGCAGAGCAGGTTTAAGCCGAGTTCAGACTGCACGATTTTAGCCCAGTATTTGGCTTGCCAACAGGTTATGAGAAATCGCCAACAAATGCCCGAAATCACAGGCAAATCGGTGCTCGTTCACGCGAGTGACAATCACGCAGTGTGAATGAGCAAAGATGTGATCTGAGAGAATCGCCGACGCCCATGAGATATTTGGCATGCTAAATATCTGGACCTGTCGGTGATTCAAAATCCTGCTGTGTGAAAAGGGTTCTGACTGAAAACTACATCGGCGATGACCGACAGCCAATGAGAGAGCAAGATACAGAGCAGTGGGGAGTTCGGAGAGGAGTTATAGACCACAATATCAGCAAGCATGGCTTCTTTTCTTTTTCTTGTTTTCGCTGCAAATCAGTGCACCAGCAATTCACATTGCAAGCTTCTTGCGGGCTACCATTTTTAATAATAATCCCAGTCTCACGTGAGAACTCCGGTCTTGCACGCATGATATCGTGTTGTTTCGTTGTCACATCTCACGTGTGTTTGGTTGTGAAACGTAGTTTGCATGCCAGACAGAGTTGTCAGCGATTCTTTCTATTTTAAAGTCATGCAGTGTGAAACCTTCTGTCGCCGATCCATCGTGCAGTGTGAACACAGCAGTGACTGAATGCTGGCCAAGATAGTCATGCAGTGTCAAGTCAAGTCAAGTCATCTTTATTTATATAGCGCTTTAAACAAAAAAAAGATTGCGTCAACGCAACTGAACAACATTACTTAGGAAAACAGTGTGTCAATAATACAAAATGACAGTTAAAGGCAGTTCATCATTGAATTCAGTGATGTCATCATGCAGCTCAGTTCAGTTTAAATGGTATCTGTGCAATAATTTGCAATCAAGTCAACGATATCGCTGTAAATGAAGTGTCCCCAACTAAGCAAGCCAGAGGCGACAGCGGCAAGGAACCAAAACTCCATCAGTGAGAGAATGGAGAGAAAAAAACCTTGGGAGAAACCAGGCTCAGTTGGGGGGCTAGTTCTCCTCTGACCAGACGAAACCAGCAGTTCAATTCCAGGCTGCAGCAAAGTCAGGTTGTGCAGAAGAATTCATCTGTTTCCTGTGGTCTTGTCCTGGTGGTCGTCTGAGACAAGGTCTTTACAGGGGATCTGTCTCTGGGGCTCTAGTCCTGGTCTCCACTGTCTTTCAGGGCTGTAGAGGTCCTTTCTAGGTGCTAATCCACAATCTGGGCTGGATACATACTGGATCCGGGTGACTGCAGTGACCATCTGACTTGGATACAGACTGGATGACTCTGGTGGCCACGGTGACCTCGGAATAAGAGAGAAACAGACTAATATAAGCGTAGATGCCATTCTTCTAACGATGTAGCAAGTACATCGGGTGTTATGGGAAGTGTTCCCGGTTCCGGTTTACCTAATTAATGCAGCCTAAAAATCCTTTAACGGATTTGGATATTAGAAGTGTATTAGTATGTTATGTGTAAGCCAGGTTAAAGAGATGGGTCTTTAATCTAGATTTAAACTGCAAGAGTGTGTCTGCCTCCCGAACATGTTAGGTAGGTTATTCCAGAGTTTGGGCGCTAAATAGGAGAAGGATCTGCCGCCCGCAGTTGACTTTGATATTCTAGGTATTATCAAATTGCCAGAGTTTTGAGAACGGAGCGGACGTGGAGGACTATAATGTAACAAGAGCTCGTCAAAATACTGAGGTGCTAAACCATTCAGGGCTTTATAAGTAATAAGCAAGATTTTAAAATCTATACGATGTCTGATAGGGAGCCAGTGCAGTGTTGACAGGACCGGGCTAATATGATCATACTTCCTGGTTCTAGTAAGAACTCTAGCTGCTGCATTTTGGACTAACTGGAGTTTGTTTACTAAGCGTGCAGAACAACCACCCAATAGAGCATTACAATAGTCTAACCTTGAGGTCATAAACGCATGGATTAACATTTTCTGCATTTGACATTGAGAGCATAGGCCGTAATTTAGATATATTTTTGAGATGGAAAAATGCAGTTTTACAAATGCTAGAAACGTGGCTTTCTAAGGAAAGGTTGCTATCAAATAGCACACCTAGGTTCCTAACTGATGACGAAGAATTGATCAGTGTGAAAAGAACAGTGATCAGACTACTTTGAAAATCGTGCAGTCTGAACTCGGCTTTAGGCAAAGTGTTTTCATGCCTCGTTGGTTTTGGATTTTGCAATTTTTGCAGCTGCATAGGCCTAAAGAGTATTACATACAATATAATATGTTTTTGTTTTATAGCAGGAGAGATGAGGCGCATCTGCCAAAGAAACAAAACTTTTGTTCTTAATGTAGGCCTATAGCCTATGCTGCTTTGTACTATTTTCAGTTTTAATTGTACACAGCAATGCTGCAGTCGTTTGTAAAATGTAAATGTAAAAATATATTGCAGTAATAAGAAACTGTCCCGAGACATCACGTAGGCCTAACTTTTTTTTGTTTCATTATCGGACAATTCCAGCGTTAAAGACGTGACATTCGCAGTCAAAACAACAAATATAAATTCTCACAGAATGTATTCATTACCAGTATATTGAACCATCTCTTTATGTTTTTCTAAATCCCAAACAAAGTCTAGACATCAGAAAAGTATCCTACTATGAACATGTTTTATATAAGATTTGGGAAATACACGTGAGTTACGGACATAACAAAAAAGACCAGAGTTTTTGGGAGACAACATTTTGTAGATTGTAGATCACTTTCTGTGATTTACAATGCACAAACCAGAAGCAACAATATCTGCAGAATGGAGAAGGGTTGACCATTCTCAAAACATAAAATATCAATTTTTATTTCAATTTTTGTTTTTGTGTTTCAGAGGAAAAATCAATGTTAAGGCATCTCTCCGTTACTGACCGTTCTGAAAGCAGAATTTATACAAACGCATATAAAATGCTTAAAAAACGTTAACAGAGATGTATAGAGGGTTTTAAATAGGTCTGCCCCACACGTAAGATTTTTCTAGTTACTAGTAGACGGTCATTTTAGTCATTATTCAACTATTCACACGTTTATATTAGATTAACACAGTTTAATCAATAATTGTGAAAAATTAGACATTTTAATTATTTATTAATAAATTAATGTTTTCTTGTCATTTGTAAGATGAAATTCACGGTGCTGACTCTCATCTCGTCGCACTCAGCTTCATGCGTGCAAATCTTGCACTCTAATATTTTAAGGAATAGAATACACTCCAGCATTAAAATGCGGCTGCAATTTTTTTTTGGTTGTTTTTTTTTTTTTTTTTTTTTTGAGTTTTATTTAAATTGTATGAAAGCAAGTAAAGAAGGCTCCCTTTAAAATCACTGAAGTTGTCAATTAATGAAGCTCTTTTTACATCGTGTGCACTTTGTTGATTATAATGAGAGAATTGGAGTTTAAACATGAGGACATTTTATCAATCAGTACATTCTTTTCAGTTTCAATGATTTAGCTAAATCGTGGCCAGGTTTAATTTATTCGTTTCTTGTTTTAGTTTGGCCTAAATAATGGAAATGAAATTATTCAGTGCAGTTTTACTAAAATAATGGAAATAATTTATAAAAGAGGCAACAATTAACAATTTTTTAATCTGTGTACAGAAAGATATCTTTTCCCCAAGTAGTTATCTGTCAAAATAAATGACAGGTAACGAATAACAAAGTATGTGCGTGTTTTATTCTGTTTTATTCATTCTAAGAAAGAACATAACTTAAGTAGGCTACTAAAGTTTCATCTGTGAATATTAAATATTTTAACTACAGTGATTTTTCTTTCATTTTCCTCTGACTGCAGCCGTCAAATGTAACACACCAGCGAGGCAAAGCTGACCGCTATTTGCGAAAATGTGCTTTGATGCGTTTGTTTGATAACTTGGTTAAATCGCCTTTAATCGGTCAAAAGCTGCAAATGCACTTTGCAGACGTGGCAGCGGCACTCGCGGCGGTAGAAAGCACACTCTGGTTGGCCACCTACTGAAAGTGCTGTGACAAATCCCAGTTAGGATTTTGACTTACTGGACTTTTTCATGGATTATAGATTCATATTTTAGATAGAAATGAAAGTTTGAAGTTATAAACATTTTAATGATAGATTTCTTTCTTACAAAATACAGCTTTTGACTAAAGACATTAACAGATGGACTGCAGTGGTGTGGATTACTTGTGGATTGTGTTTTTATCAGCTGTTTGGACTCTCATTCTGACAGCACCCATTCACTGCAGAGCATCCATTGCTGAGACACTGATGCAATGCTACATTTCTACAAATCTGATGAAGAAACAAACTCATCCACATCTTGGGCGGCCTGAGGATGGGGACATTTTTAGCTAATTTAATTTTCGTGTGCACTATTCCTGAAGAAACATCTTCAGCTCTGTTGTCAAGGAAGACGGTCATGACTCAGTTTGAGGGAAAAGCACTTGGCGTGGATAAACCCATCTTACACATAATTGACTCCTGCGGTAAATACTGACTTATATTTATCAACACATGGGCAAATTCCTTAAAAACCTGAGGGCAGTCCTGACCCCCTAATTAAAGCTTACAGATTGACATGCTATTAAAACAATATTATGAAATATAATACATTTCAGCCATCTCTAACTTGGGTCATACTATGGACATTACCTGAGTGGTGTAATCTTGTAAAAGTCAGCATAATGATAAAATGATTTAAGAATTGAGACATTTATTCCAGTAAACTTTGTTGTTCTCATTGTTCTTATGTTGTTCTTAGACATAAAAGATAAGAGTTGAAACAGATGGGTAAGCAAGAAACAGTATAGTAAACAGGATGTTTCTGTTTTTCAAAGATTAAAGTGAATTTGTACAGGAAGGAAACATTGTCTTGAAGAAGATGATAGATTACAGTCACTCCACATACATACGATAACGTGCATAACAAGTTTAGCTTCAGCCATGATCAAACACACCTTAAGAAGCTAATAAAACTCACCAGAAAATGATCAGAGAACTGAAGAATCTAGCAAATGTTCCTAAAAGCAAGCTGATGAAATGTGAATCTGGGTTCTTCAGCTTGTTTTCTGCAAAACAAAATATTCTGTATATTTACAAGGTGCAGCAAAGGGAAATGGATCTGTCTGAACCAAGAGATTCACCCAGATATATTTTCTGTCTGATTTCAAACATCCCTTTCTTTATTCGATTTTTGGTGCTGAAGCCTTACAGCATGTGTTTGTGGTTCTATTTTCACAGCCTCAGATGAAATGAAGCGTAAAATGTACAGCTGTATTCTGGTAGTTGGTGGCGGGCTGCTGTTTCACGGAGCACAAGAGTTTCTGCAGCATCACAGCCTCAATAAGATGCCTCCATCTTTCCATCGTCTGGTGGAGAACGTCGATGTCATCACACGACCAAAGGTGTGTAGGGAAACTGATTTGTGTGTGTCTGTGTAGATTTTAAAAGCAGATTTTAAAAGAAGTTATTGATGACTTTACTTTGAATAAAGGAGGAAAAGGGTCTTTGTAACCTATGATTAAAGTGCATTCATGGTCACTGATTTAATATTCTTTACAGAGATCATTTAATTAAAACTTTGCAAATCATTTTTGTTCCAAAACCATTTTTATTGAAAATAAATATACATGTATATTTAAAGGGTTAGTTCACCCAAAAATGAAACTTTGCTGTTAATTAACTCACTCAAAGATGTAGGTGACATTTCTTTAGTAGAACAGTAATGAAGATTTTGAGCTGAAACTGTGCTCCTTGGTGATTCATAAAATGCAAGTCTGTGGCTGCCTGTTTTTGAGAATAAAAAAAGGCAAAAATCTGAGCAAGAAATTGAAATATTTTCAGTTCATGTGTAGGATGAACTGAAAATGTTTGATTAAAAATCTGAGGATTTCTTATTTTATCAGTAAAGGTAAATGTCATATCGTCTGACGAACTGCACTACATATCTTACTGTGACCTATTAGCTAGTAGTTACTCAGCCTCTAGTTTGAATTTTTAATCCAATTTAAGTATGAATGGCTCCACCTTACCCTGGACTTCCCAGCTAGCAGGGAACGTTCTCAGAACTTTGGCTAACATTCCGTATAAGATTTTTAAATGTTTGAAAGAAAACAATGAAGGTAATGTTTAAAAAATGTTTTAAGAATGTTTATAATTTTAAAAAATGTTCCTATAATGTTAAGTGTAAACAAAGCTAGAACATTCTTCCTGCAACATTTTGAGGATGTTATGAGGATGTTGGTGAGGAAACATATTATAAAATGTTATCAAAACAAATTGGCACAATGTTTCAAGATAAAAAATAAAGAACATTCTCTCAGCCACATTAGAAGAATGTTATAAGAACATCACTGAGGCTTGAGGTGATGAAATGTTTTCATAAAATGTTCTTTTTATGTGACGGTTTAACAAACAGAGAACATTTTATCCGCAACATTTTGAGGATGTTTTGAGGATGTTGTTGAGGTAACAGATTATAAAATGTTCTCAAAAACACATTTTGACAACGTTTCAAGATAACAAATGAAGAACTTTCTCTCAGTCACATTAGTAGAACATTATACGAATATCATAGAGGCTTGAGGTGATCAAATGTTTTAAAACGTTCTTCTAATGTGACGGTCTAACAAAGATAGAACATTTTATCCGCAACATTTTGAGGATATTTTGAGGATGTTGTTGAAAAACAGATTAAAAAATGTTGTCAATAAAACATTGTGACAATGTTTCAAGATAACAAAAGGAAGAACATTCTCTCAGCCACAGTAGAACGTTATACGAACATCATTGAGGCTTGAGGTGATGAAATGTTTTAATAAAAAATATGACGGTTTAAAGAAAGAGCATTTTACCTCCAATATTTTGAGGATGTTGTTCTGGTAATAATTATACATTGTTGTCAATAACACATTGGCACAATAATTGACTGATTTAAAGGAGGGAAGAAGTGCTTCCAATCGTGTTCTTGTTAGCAGTGGTTACCTGCAAAGTAACACGTGCAGCCATCATCACTTTGCATCAGAATGGTCTCAATGCAAGGAATTGTTGAATTGTGATAGTTAACAGAATATTCCCGTGCAGGACATGGATCCTTGTGTGATAGCGTGGAAGGGTGGAGCCATGCTGGCGTGTTTGGACACCACGCAGGAGCTCTGGATTCACCAGCGAGAGTGGCAGCGCTTCGGTGTGCGGATGCTCTGTGTGCGAGCCGCCTTTGTCAGGTGATCCCATGTCTTCATGACGTGGATTTAATCGGTTTTGTTTTTATTTTTGGGGATGTCATTCTGGCAGTATGATGCTATTAAAGGGATACTCCATCCCAAAATGAAAATTGTCATTATTCACTTACTCCCCCATGTCGTTCCAAACCCGTAAAAGCATTCATCTTCGGAACACAATTTAAGATATTTTGGATGAAAACAGGGAGGCTTGAGACTGTCCCATAAACTGAATAGTCTACAATACAATTCCTCTCCTCTGTGTCTCTCCAAATCAGCGTAGTGCCATTTTGGCAATTCTGAGCTGTACACAGGCGCCATATGCTCCCCTGTATCAGCTGCGCCACAAGGATATGTTTTTTACATGTATTTATGCTTTTGTTTTTAAAGACAACAGCGCAACGCAGCTGACACAGAAGAATGTGCGCCATCTGCCTACTGCTCACATTTTGCAAAAATGGCGCTACGCTGATTTGGAGACACACAGAGGAGAGGAATTGTTGAATAAAGTCGTTATTTTTGTTTTCTTCATGTACAAAAAGTATTCTCGTCGCTTCATAATGTTACGGTTGAATCACTGATGGCAGATGGAGTATTCTGATGATGCTTTTCATACTTTCCTGGACCTTGACACTGTTATTTATTTGACAGTCTATGGGACAGTCTCAAGCCTCCCTGTTTTTATCCAAAATATCTTAAATTGTGTTCCAAAGAGGAACAAAGCTTTTACGGGTTTGGAACAGCATGGGGGTAAGTGATTGACAATTTTCATTTTGGGGTGGGGTATCCCTTTAACAATGTAAATGTTGAACGATCATCTTGTAAATAATTTGTTTAGGATAATAATAATAACAAAAAATTGCTGTTTTTTGTAAAAAGCATTTTTGTATCATTTTCAGTTTTCTCCACTCTAACCAGGAAAGAAGAAGAAGAAGAAAAAAAAACTGTAACAGTTGATGTAAATTGTTTCTTAGAAAAGTAATATTTAAAAGTTACTTATTATAAGTTGTTCTTTATCTTTAAAGTAGCTATTTAAAGTTTTATACAGTAGTTCTGGTCCTGGAAGCTGATTGGCTGAGCAACATTGGTGTAGTAACATCCCATAAAGTAATAAATGCAGATAGTTTAATAAGTAATTTGTAAATGTTCATAATCTACTCATTTTCTCTGAATGTTAGATGGATAGTACAAAGTTTGTTTCATTTATTCAACCATGGTCAAACACTCTCTTATATTAGTGTTCACGCTGGCACATACAGCACCAAACAGGAAGTCAGTTCACCGCCAGCGCTGCTCCCAAATGGAGTTAATCCTCAGAGACATTCATTCAAAAGTCTGTTTGTTGATTTAACATTGTTTTGCTGCTGATGAAATGGACACAGAGCAGTGTTGGGGGTAATGCATTACAAGTAAATGTAATCAGATTACTTTTTCAAGTAACTAGTAAAGTAATGCATTACTTTTTAATGTACAAGAAAATATCTGATTTACTTTTTCAAATAAGTAAAGCGAGTTACTTAATTTTCTCATGTATTGACTGATAGCTCTCTTGTCCAAATGCTGAGAAAAATCAGGAGCGAGTGCAGAGGTGTTGTGTGCTCTGTGTGAACATCGTTACCGTAGATCTAGAATAAATGTGAACATCCATTTTATTAACCAATATCTTTGCTGCTAACCTTCAATGATCCGAGTCAACCATACTAATGGGCAAAAATGACTTAAATTTGCCAGAAATAGAACTTTTTAATATTAAAGACTAACAAGCAAGCCCATCCCAGATTAGAGAAAGTAACGCAGAAATAATAATGCATTACTAAGTAACACAATATTGTAATGCAAAAGTAACTCTCTCAAACACTGTCCCTGTTTAAGTTGCTTCAGAAGAAATGCATGTCAGATTTGTACATGTAAGTGAATCCAGAACCGGGTTGAATTCAGCTGTTCATTTGTAACAAACAAATCAAACAGTGTTTGCTCAAAGCAGAGGTTTTGAGGTTAGCGGCCTGAACTTTAGTCTACAGTGGGAGGCGGCTGTGAGCCGTATGTGATGTTTTACAGGAGTTAGCAGACCATCATTAGGATCCTCCATTCCATAAGAATGCTTCCATAGGCACATCTGAAGAAATTAAATGCTTTGCTTTATTAAACCATGAAGAGATGGATCAGTTATGCCTTCAGTCACTACATGTGCAGGAGATCATATGCAAGTTCAAGTGGTCAGAGTGCACGCATCACACTAAGCAAATGCAACACACGAACTGTAAACAGGACACTGCAAACCAGATAAACCAGCTCAGAGTACAAATAAGGGCAGATTTCATGAACACTTGAAAATAACAGGCAGGTGTGCTGAAGAAGAGCTTGAACTGAAGCCTGACGGAATGAAGGTCTGGCTCACTGATCTATAATAGAGAACTGGATTGCTCATGACATCATGAAAGTGAAGCTGCTGCGCCGCCATATTAGTAATCCCTAGTATTCCCATACATTCCATTGAATTAATAGGAAATCATCAGGAGAAAACATCACCTAACAAGTCAGCATTTTTAAATCTGAAGTATCTGCGTACATTCTTACAATGCACCCTAGGCATGTAAAGGGTTATTTTTTTATAGTGTGTGGTTTTTCCTAATTTTTTTAAATATATGTTTTTTTTAGTGGTGAGAATATTGTGAATGTTATAAATATGAGGGGGACACAACCTCAACATATATATAACAAATGACAAAGTGCTCATTCTGAAATCTGAAGAAAGATTTATGCTTTGTATACACGTATACCTTTATTCGCATTTATATAATTTTGTTATGGAGTTTTTATTCGTACAGTAGGCGCTAACTGCAAATGTTTCAACAATGATTTTGTTAACAGCATTCATTTTGAAGCAGTTGATTTAAATAGTGGTTAAATTATTAATTTAGCATACAACATTTTACATGAAAACAGTAATGTTAGTAAACATATTTGCATGATCTTGGAGAGTCTGAAATAGATGTTGCTCAATCAGGACATTAAAAATATACACATCATAATTTATACAGAGAAATAACTGACGACATACAGTACAGACATAAAGCTTCATTTCAAGTTAAGCTTTTCATTTCAGTATAGAGCAATATACATAGGCTATTGTATTATTCATTGTATATTCAAATCAATTTCTGATATAATAGGTTCATGTTTAATAATTCCTGAATAATTACGTACATAAAGAAATAGGCTATATTTTGTGTTGGATAAGTTACATGTGTCAGCAGCGCGCAGCAGACACACCCACCTAAACAGTTTAAATATATCGCTTATCCTGCCCAAAAAGACCATAATCATTGCAAATAACATCTGAAGTAAAAATGAATTAACTTACATATAACATAAAAGTATCAGGTTACGCATGTAACCATGTTTCCATGAAAATAGGGAACGAGAACTGCGTCCTCTAGAGGGCGCTAGGGGAACACCTTCACCATGACCGGTGTCTGAAGCATGAATGAAAAAACAACAATGAACTTGACATTGGCAGGTGGCAGCCTATGACGTACTCAATAAGCGAGCTCTTGCGGGTATAAAAGAGCACCTGTGGAAAACGTCATCCACTTCTTTGTCTGAAGGAGATGCAGGCAGGAATGGCCGAAGCATGGCAATGGGATGCAGCATCTTCGTTCCTTATTCTCAGGGAACCATGGTTACATGCGTAACCTGAGATGTTCGCTTTCGAAAGGGAACTCCATGCTGCGTCCTCTAGAGGGTGCTAGGGGAACGGTATACCAACACCACCATGCTGAGGGATGATTGTCTGATGAGTTTCCCCAAGTCAAGATTCAAGGAACAGCATCCCTGCTAGCTAAACCCTTGGCTTTATGGGCAGGCTCACCAATCGTCATAGACCAACTCACCCACCAGAGTCTGAAACTCTAAGAGTGGTGGTCTCAGCATAATGACTCTCTAAAACAAGAGGAGACCTGACAACACTCAACGCTAGACATAGTTAGTAAGGCTCATGATAGAGCCTACATACTAATAGTACGTTCTAAGCAGAGCTCTAGGAACCGGAGTACACTGCATAACGACTCAAAAGCTAGAGTACTAAGCTAGGAGTACTAACCATGCTTCTAAGTGTTGTAATCGGTACGAAGGCCCTCAGGTGAGGGGAGTACTCGAAAGCTCGACCTGAAGAGTGGCTTATCAAGGAGGCCAACAAGAGCCTAACAACCTAACAGCCACAGAGCTCTATTGAGAGAGCACTAAGAACTGTGATCTCAGCCTAGTGACCCTCAAAGAGAGGGGAGCTACCAGTCTCAAGAACAGCTGATCAGGGAGGCTCACAGAGAGCCTCACAACCTGAAATAACTGCAAAACAAAAATACTAGGGAGCAGAGTGCTCAGCATAGCAGAAACCATGCTAACCTAAATACACATACCTGGGCTGAGAGGATGAGGAGGCTCAGAGGAGGCTCAAACAAGAGCCTAACAACTTTAAAAACTTGCTATTACACCAAGTCAGGAGCCTCCTTCATCAATAAAGTAGACATTCCACATTATACACAGTTCCTATTCTGTAAAATAAATAAAAACATAAAGGAATTCTGGTAGAGAAAGCACTCCTCGACAGATTCATTCCATGTCCTGCCTACAATCCCCTGGCCTCGGCAGCCAGGGGATGCATGCCATTCCGTACACAAGGCTTGAAAGCAAAGAAGAGGATGACGTTTTCCACAGGTGCTCTTTTATACCCACAAGAGCTCGCTTCATGAATACGTCATAGGCTGCCGCCTGCCAATGTCAAGTTCATTGTCGTTTTTTCATTCATGCTTCAGACACCGGTCACGCTAAAGACGTTCCCCTAGTGCCCTCTAGAGGATGCAGTGTGGAGTTCCTTTTCGAAAGGGAAACTAATCCCGTTTGACTGATTTGCTTCAAATCGGTTTGCATGCAAATCGGTTTGCATGTGACTCAATGGTGCTCTCTGTCTGTAGGGATTAGTAAGATGGCGGATCGAACACTTCTGGTGGCTTAACTGCCTGTTGGCAGTTTAGAACGTGATAAGCGATCCAGTCATATATAGATCAGTGGTCTGGCTACATTTCTTTTAGGATAAACGTGATGAAAAATAAACACAAAGTCACAAAGACAAGAGATAATGATTTTTGGCCTCTTCGTTGGATTCAGCCAGGCTGACACACTTTTCATTAGATGGGGGGTCTGTATTTACTTCTAGCTGCTCCAGGGTGTTTTTGCAGTAGAAGCACCTCGGCAGCGCTGGGCTCTGGACCGCTCCACTCAACAGCTGCCGATGGAGCTTCTTCAAGTCTCTTGGCAGAACGAACATCCTGCAGCCTCTGAGCTCAGTCTGCACACTCTTCTCATCATGCCCCAGGTTGATGACCCAGAACTTGTCCCGGCCGTGTGGGTCATGGGCAGCACTGGTAACGAGGTTGAGGGCCAGGGCAAAAAGATTGCTGGCAGAAGCTGAAACTGTGTCATCTCGCATGCCAGGAACTAGTTTGGATTTAAGGTTGTCTGCAAAGAAAATTATATGAAAAAAAAAGAATAATAATAATAATAAAAAAAATATATATATATAACAAACATACATTCTAGTGACTAAAAGTAACTCTGCAAATACATGTGAACTTATTCTACTAACCCTAACCTAACAGTTTACTGATAAAGTGGACTATAGAAAGAAGGTAGTTTTTCATTGTTATTTCAACCATATCTTTAATCACATTTTAATGAGTGTTTTAGAACTGTAAAAGATAAAAACTGAAATTTAATTGAAATGTAGAAAATATACTTTTACTGTCTGAATGTATTTTCTAGTATAAAAATAGACCATGCAAAAGATGTATTACTACAACAAGAACTCTCGATGACATCAGACCAGGATTTCAGACTTATTTCATGATGAAAGAATGAGACAGAAAGAATTATTCAGATTTTTTTGCACAAAACAAAAGGTGCCATCAGCATCTAGTATGGTTTAGGACAGGGGTTTTCAAACCTGTCCCGGGGACCCCCAGCACTGCACATTTTGGATGTCTCCATTATCAGACACCCAATACAGGTCTTGCAGTCTCTGCTAATGAACTGAGTTGAATCATGTTAGACAAGGGATGCGCAGGGCTGGGGGTCCTCCAGGACAGGTGTGAGAAGCACTGATTTAAGAGATATCTTGCGCAGTAGATTAATAGACCTGAGGTGGCGAATATAAGAGTTCTTAAAAAAAAGTGCGCACAGATTCTTGAGTGTGACCCCAATGCACTGGTGCTGGCATGAAACACAAATGTTGTTACCCGTGTGTGTGCACTGAGGTGGTGAGATGAGGAGGACTCTCTCGGAGAGGTCGGCCTGTGTGTTGAGCCAGCGAAGTGGCCCTTGTTCTGCTAAACTTCCTCTCTCCCACATGTCGATGACGACGTGTATTCCACCACGACTCTGCAGACTTTCAGCCAACAGCATCACAGAGCGCTGAAACACACTGTCTACTGCAGGGTACACGAGCAGCACGCGCACGGACGCAGCGCGCCTCATGCCACGAATCCAGCGGAAGGTTTGACCTGAGAGAGTGATCAGAGTAAAATCTGCTGCTCATTTTTGGCTGTTCGCTGTAGATGTTACAATTTCATGTGCTCAAGCTCCAGAGATCATTAGCTCCGGATCAAACCCTGAGTTGACAGAAATCGTCTAAACTGTGTGTTAACTCTAAGCCTACTCTGAAACAGGCCACTGGAGATGTATCCATAATATCTCATATTTCAACTATTACTGACCACATCCCTGTGTGTAGAGGTGTTACAATTTTGAAAGCAAGTTTTAAATCCTTTCTTTTCACTTACACATGATGCAGCAACAGAGAAGCACGAAGAGAAGCGCCATCATACATCCAACACCAATGTCCAAAGCAGATCTGTCTGGAATAAAACACCCCGAGAGTAAGCACAGAATTGTTCTGAACAGAGAAGCAAGTGAACGAGAAGATGAGTTACAGGATACTCACTAGTACAGTTCACTTTTTGATCCTTCCATTCACTTTTATCCTGACAGTCTTTAAAGTGAGGCTTTATCTGCCATTGTATAAAAACAGACCAGTGTTAGTAAAATTTTTGTTTTCAGTAACATTTTGTGAGGTTTCTGATTTACCAGATATATGTTTAGATATTTGTATTGGAAAACAAAACTACTGACTGAGAAAATGTCTAAATATGTGTTACCATGCACAGATGTTGCACACTAGGAGAATGTTGCAATTTACATTTTTGAACTAGATGTGAATTTTAGTTTTATAAGGGGAATATATTGAAATTACATCTGAGTTGTTTTTTTTGCTGCCGAGAGGTCAGAGGTAAACAGAAGAGTGATGTCATCAGCGAACGAGAGAGGAGAGCGAACGTCAACTGTTGATTGTGTGTGTGTAGAGAGAAATTCTTGCATGGAAATATTAACTACAACTTTGAACTGGGAAGAATAGAGTTGTCCAAAAAAAAAAGGAAGACAAAGTTTTGTCTGTCCAGTAGTGCAACATGAACTTGGTGTTTCCACTTGGTGTTTCCACTTTGTCAATACTGCAGTGCTACACACAAGTTGTGAAGGTAAAACCTTTATGTCATGTCTACAACACCGCAGATGTCATCTGAGTGGGAAAATGCTGTTGCGGAGATAGAAGAAAAGTTGTTAACAGTGTCAGCATCGGAGTTTAATAATATATGCGCAGCACTGAGCTTAACTGTGAATAGGAGTGAAAGAGACTTACCACGTAAGCTGAGGAAGCGTATTCTCCAGTGTGTAGAAGGAGAAGAAGTAACGTCACAAGAGGATGTAGGCTTGTCTGTGTTACTGCAACTAAATTATAAAATTGATGAACTAAAAGAGAAAAATGATGATGGTGAAGCACCGCTTCAAAAGATGGGACGAAGTCGGTATGACACCCAGTAACTTAAATGAACAAAGAGAGAATGTTTCTGCTGCAAATGCAATGGAAGCAGCATCTGTTGCGAATCAAAGTGTAGCCTTTGTTCATCCACTGTACAGAAGAGATCTTAAAATAATAGGACAAATAGGGGAACCAAATCAGAAGGATGAATTGGCGTACACTAGTTTGTAAAGACAAATTCAGAGGGAGTTGAAAAACGGATATGATGACGGAGAAGTAGTTGAAGCTGTAATTCAAGCCATTGCTCCAGGAACAAAACTGAAAAGTTACCTCAAAAGCAGGGTTGATTTAACATTACAAAATCAGTTCCTCCAAAGAGTACTCACTGGTCTCCATGACGATACCATCCATGCGGATGTGAAGCCATACTTACGAGACCCGGAAGTCAAGGACGAGGTTCTTCTGGAGAAAGTGACGATGGCATACAATCTGGAGACAGAACGAAAGAATAAGTTATGATCTACATCAAAAGCAAGAATGATCAGAGTTGCCGGGATTACTGAGGAAAATGAAGATGTGGATAAAGAGCTCCAAGCACACAAACCAGACAGTAAGAACAAACGTGACACGCTGATGGAAAAGGTTGATCAGGGCAATAAAGCTATATGCGAGGCCATTCAGAATCTCACCACTCAAATAGCAAGCCTTCAGCAAACAACCCAGCCTCAACCAGTGAGAATGAGTGAACAGCCAGATAGGAAGTACAGACCACAGCCAAAAACCCCAAACAGTAAACGGTGTCAGATGAGTCAGTTGTCTTAGGGTTAGGGAAGGTGTGATCACTGTTATAAGTGTGGTAGCACCGAACATTGGGCTTTGGGTTGTTGGAAGAAAAATGCCCCCGTCAGCAAAAACAAAATTGATATCTGACTCTATCATGCAGAAGACATGGAAAAAGCGGATCTGTTTAGCGTAAATACTCCACTCACTGGCAAGCAGCGACAGACAGCCAAGTTGGTAGGGAAAAGGTGTCTAGTAAGAGCTTCTTTGGGAGGAGTTGACACCACAATACTGTGGGACACGGGTTTCGCAGGTATCAATAGTGGGAACGAACTGGGAAAAAAAAGTACATGCCAGACATTGAGGTGCGACCTGTGAAGGAGTTGCTTGAAGAAGGAGCATTGGAACTCTCAGCTGCAAATGGAACAGATATTCCGTATGAAGGGTGGATGGAGATTGAATTCACTTTGTGCAAGGATGCGGTAGCTGGGATGAGTGACAAACCTGTGCTGGTTCCTATCCTGGTTGCCAGCAGTGACATTGATCGGCCTATAATAGGGTTCAGTGTGGTTGAAGAATTAGTGCTGACAAATGATCTATCTGGAGACTGCACACGCTCGGGTTACATGGTAAAGAGGCTGTGCTCAGCAATGGAGGTGGCACACAAAACTGCAAGGGCTGTTCTATCTGTTTTAAAGAAACAGAAGCCTGAAGCTCAACCCCATACAGTCAGAGTAGGCAGACAGCCAGTGACCATACCCAAGAACAAAGTGATGGCAGAGCATTGGAGTTGACTGAATAAGAGGGTGCTAAGTGCGTCACCTGCAGTGTTGGAACTGAGCTATGAAGCACCCTGGCCAACAGGCCTAGTGGTCAGAGAACAGTTAATCGATGTACCTGCAGATGATGAGGGTAAAATTGAGGTCTCTGTGGAAAATGTAACAGATAATGATATCACACTGGGCAGTCGCTCTATCCTTGGCTGGTTGCACAATGTGGATGCTGTCTACCCACTGCAGACAAAGCCTACTGAGGATCAGAGCTTAAGGATGTCAGACAACATTGTCACCTCACCCGTGCAGCAACCCAGTCTTGGGCCACAAGCTGAGCCCTGAGGTCCACCTGTGGATCTGAACCATTTGCCAGATGACCAGCGAGAAAAGGTACGGCAGATGCTCAGAGAGGACTGTGATGTCTTTGCAAAGGATGATTGGGATGCAGGATACATTAGAGATTTGGAGATGGCAAGTTAAAAGTCAATGTACCTGTACAGAAAATTCCTAAGCATCTCTACCAAGAAGTGAAAACACACATTCAGGATCTACTTAACCGTGGTTGGATCCAGAAGTCCTGTTCTTCATATTCCTCACCTGTCGTATGTGTCAGGAAGAGAGATGGGAGTCTTTGTTTTTTTTTTGTAGTGTTTTTTTGGTTCTTAGGGAAACATTTAAGATTTTAAAGGGAATTTGAACAGAATCACCTGTTTCATGGCTGATCACTGAAACGGCCAGCGATTCACTGAACGAGCCGTTTAACATCAAATCTGCGCTTGATATTAATATCCAAAGTATAGTGAAAACACTATTAATTAGCACAGTAACAAGATCGGCAGTTTAAGACATTAACTTGTGAGCACAAAACACAAGATACTTCTCTTTTCAATATAAATAAGGCTTTATTAGATAAATCTAAGACATATAAACTAATCTAACACATAAGCACACGCACTCACACATTCACACAAGTTGCAGGAGGATAGAACGTTAGGAAAGAGTGAGTTTAAGAGAATGAAAATGTGAAATCCCAAGTTTACAGCAATACGTGAAATTGCATAGACATGAACAACCATTTAATTACTTAATTAACCCTCGCACTGAGTTCCTCAATGAGGTTAAAATTATATTAGATAACACCAGTACAGATGTGAGTCTGGAGGTTACTTGCGTTGCCTGTTTAATGGGGTTTCCTTTGTTGTTGCTGAAAAGGGGGTTTCCCGAAGTTGCTGATTGGCTGGAAGTTCAGTAGTCGTTGAAGTGACGTCTTGGGAAGCCCGTGGTTGGGCGTTGGCTGAAGATGCAGAGTTGTGGGCTGGTTGTAGTTTCAGACGGCCACGCGAGGTCAGACTCGGAGACACGGCGTTACAAAACTTAACTCAGAACACGAAACTCTCAAACGGAAAAGAAAAGAAGTAAAGTTTGACGAGACTAGGTGGTGGTTTCTTCTCATCGTGGCTAAGTAGCAGCAGGCGTGCAGGCCGAAGCACGCTGGAACGGCGCTCGAAAAACGCTAAAAGTGATGACAAAGCATGACTAAAAGCTAAAGCTAAAAGCTAAAGCTAGGAGCAGGCTAAAAGCCGGCATGACTGATAGCAAAAGCTAAACGAAAGCTAAACGCTAAAAGCAAAATTTGATGGTGTCCTGAGTATTTAAACTGGCATTTTGGCCACACCTCAATTGTTGTCTTGACCAATTAGATATTGTCTTTTCTCAGGGTGTTCCGATGTTTGTCCCACCCATTCATAAATCATATGTTATCTTATCAAGCTCGTGGTCCGAATTTTCCCGCTCTTGCAGGGTGTAATTTGGACATGATTCCTATAACAAGAATATGATACATTTGACAAATAACTGATGGTCAGAAACGTTCCAGGCAAGAATATTCGAACACACACATACTAAACATGAATATGATCCCTTAAGCTATTCAAGAGTTATTTAAAAAGACATACACAATAAGTGATTAGAAACATTAAAATCAAATGTGTCAGTTACATAAATTATATGGAGTTAAGCAATGGACTGATATCCATTTAGAAGTCTTTTTTGAGTTCATTTTGGTGCATATATGCATTGGAAGGCATTCTCTGTGCCATTCTGGGGAGAAAGGATATGTCCTGTGAACACCAGAGGGTTTAACAGGTCTCCTTAGGAATTTCAGTCTGGTTTTTGCTAGGTGGGGGGAAGTCAATCCAACGATCTTGTTTACTTTCATGGCTTTACATTTGAGGGTCAGACTGTCCATTTCTTCGATTACTTGCCCCAAATTAGACAATCTCTTCTTCGAATTGAAATTGTCAATAATTGTTCTAATGGTGTTAATGTTGAAAGCTGTTCTGTGAAAGAGTTGGTTGGTTATCAGACTGTGGTGCTAGAAGTTGATTTACAACATCCTGCCTTTCTGTGGAATTCGGCTCATGTTTCAACCAGGCTCCCGATCGAATCTTTAATTTGTCTGGTTCACGCTACATCGTCTATGTATAGACTACAGGCTATTAAACGAGAAGACGCTGCCAGACCGTCATCCAATTCCGAGAATACAGGAGATCCTGGAAAACTTGGGAGGTAACTCCTGGTTCACGGTGTTGAATCAGGGGAAGGTTTACCACCAGGGCTTCATGAGCGAGAAAAGCAGACCCTGCACCGCATTCATCATGCCGTGGGGGTTGTACGGATGGGTAAGGATCCCATTTGGGCTGAGTTATGCCCCAGCCTCTTTTCAACGCTACATGGAGGGATGCCTGGGAGACCTCCAAGATGAAATCTGTGTCCCGTATTTGGTATTTGGATGATGTCTTGGTGTTTAGCCCCAGCTTTGATCAGCATGTCCAGAATGTGAGGCAAGTTCTGCAGCGGCAAAGAGAGTGTGGAATAAAACTAAGGCCAAAGAAATGTGATTTCTTCAAAGGTGAAGTCTGTTATGTCGGACGGATAGTCTCTGCTGAGGGATACAAAATGAATCCCAAAGAGGTGGAAGCAGTCCAAGAACTGAAGCATGTGTCTCCAACCACTGTGCGAGAAGTGAGAAAGCTGATGGGTTTACTCAGTTATTACAGAACTTATATACCAGACTTCTCTAGGGTGGCTAGACCCCTTTATGAACTCTTAGCCAAACCCAAGTCTGAACTGAAGCAAAGCCAAAAGAAAAAAGGGACTGGCCAAATGTCTGTTTAGCTGCCACCTTCCCACCCAATTCAGTGGACAGTGACCCATTCAGGAGATAGTGAACAAAATCTTGGATCAGCTGACAAATCCACCAGTGATGGCATACCCAGACCTGGAGGAACTGTTCAGCCTTCATGTAGATGCATCAGAAGAGGGCATTGGTGCAGTTCTGTACCAGCGTCAGAAAGGTGTCCTAAGAGTGATAGTTTATGAGTCGCGGACATTGAGAGCAGCAGAATGCAACTATAAGCTACACTCAGGAAGATTAGAATTTCTGGCACTAAAATGGGCCATAACGGAACGCTTTCGCGATTATCTGTTCCATGCACCTTTACGGTATATAGCGATAATAATCCTCTGACATATGTCACCAAGTCGGCGAAGCTTAACGCAACCGGACACCGCTGGGTGTCAGAGTTGGCGGATTATAGATTCACACTAAAATACAGACTGGGAACAGCAAACCAAGATGCGGATTTATTGTCACGAAGGTCGAAGCCCATTGACGAAATCATGCGAGAATGCACAGAGGAATGCCAACTGGAGGCTATTGAATGTATTGGGAAAGCTCTGGAGAGAAATCAAACAGGAGAAGTTAATTTGATTTCTGCCATCACCGGTTATGCAGATGTATTGCCAGGGGAGTATAGCATCTCAGAATCAATTTAGCCTCTTGTAGCAGAAGACATCAGACTCGCTCAAAATGCAGACGTAGCCATTAGTAGAGTTCTGGCTCTGAAAAGAACACATGTATACTTGAAACATAAAGACAAAGTGGCAGAGGATGGAGCCGTTACACAGCTTCTCAGGGAGTGGCCCCTTCTGCAGATCGATGGGGATGGCATTCTCAGAAGGGAGACAGTGACAAGAAACCAGTCGGTCGTTCCTGAATCCTTAAAGCCTCTTGTCTACAGGCACTTACATGAGGAAATGGGACACTTAGGTGCAGAAAGAATGGTGGCCCTTGCTAGGGAACACTTCTTCTGGCCTAAGATGAGACAAGAAATGGAACACCATGTTACTCAGATGTGCCACTATATGAAGAGGAAAAAACCTAACAGGACTCCTATCCAAAGAATTGAGACCTCTGCACCCTTTGAAATGGTCTCTATTGACTACTTACACTTGGACAAGTGTAAGGGAGGAGAGGAGTACATATTGGTAGTGGTAGTATTTTGTGTGGATCATTTCACAAAATATGCACAGGCATATGCTACAAAAAAATAAGTCTGGGAAAACTGCGGCCAGAAAGCTCTTTGATGATTTTATTATGCACTTTGGTTTCCCATCCAAGATCCACCACGACCAGGGGAAGGAGTTTGAAAATACCCTGTTCTGCAAGCTTCAAGACTACTGTGGTATCCATCATTCACGCAACTCCCCATATCACCCACAAGCTAATCCTGCAAAGTGCTTCAACAGAATGCTGCTGGGTATGTTGCGCACTCTGGGGTAGTCTCAGAAGTCAAGATGGAAGGAACACTTGAATAAGGTGGTACATGCATATAACTCCACTGTGCACAAAGCTACGGGATTTCCTCCATATTTCCTTCTCTTTGGTCGTGAGCCAACACTACCTGCAGATCTGATGTTTCCGAAGCAAGGCAATAAACGTAACCAGTCACCCACTGGCTATGCAGAAAAGTGGAGGGATGTCATGCAAGAAGCTTATGCTATTGCAATGCAAAATCTAAAGAAAAGTGGAGGAGAGGACAGAAAAATTACAATCAACGGGCCTGGAGTTCTGCTCTTGAGCCAGGTGACCATGTCTTGGTGAGGAACCTCATCCCCAGAGGTAGTCCGGGTAAATTGCGTAGCTACGTGGAGGATGCAAATCATGTGGTCAAAGAACGAAAAGGTGCTGAGAGTCCCGTGTATGTGGTAGAACCATTGCAAGGAACAGGGAGAAGACGTGTGTTGCATCGTAACTTACTACTGCCATGTCCTTACCTGGTCGAAGAGCCAGACATTCATGAACCCAACCTGGAGAAGAAAAGCAAAAGAAGTAAAATAGAACAGATAGTACGTAGGAATTATAAACGCAGCTGTGGTAATGACCTGACAGATCCAGATAGTTCTAGTGAAGAAGAATATCACCTGTGGACAACAAATAAACTTGTCAATCAACCCCTCAATGTCGAAGCAGAGGAGTTCCGCCCAAGAATGGAAACATCTAAACATGTGACTGGGGAGATGATGTTACCAGTGGAACCCCTTGGAGAAGAGAACATTGACGAGGGACAGAATGTGGAAAGAGAGGTGGAAGCCCCAGCCACTGAATCTGAGGATGAGCAAAGTGAGGCTGAGACAGGGAAGGACAGGCCCAAGAGATTTAGCCTGTGTCTACACCTATGACCATTTAGGCAAGCCAACGTTTCAGCAGTTGAAGATCTCCCCTGTCGGAGTGAAGTGGTCTCCAGGAACAAGGCCATGACCTCTATACGGGCTCATTGTTCATGTATCCTTTCTATCATTGCTAGTGGTTGAAAAGAAAAGAAAAAAACCACAGAAACACAAATTTATAAGTAACCTATATGAAGATTTGGGGGCCCACCAATACTTCTGTGGATTATGCACCTTTTAACACTAATGGACTATGGACTTTTAGCCTTGTGTTGATGCTATGATATACTGATGCTAAGGAAAAGAAGTACGGAGAGATAGTATAGCCCAATTACTCTATAATGTATAAGGGAAAAAAAACTTATTTGTGAACTCACTTTTCATCGGGAGTTAGATTGTTGCCATTGTTAAATATGATTAAGGGGGAAATGTTTAACAACATATTTTTTTTAGTGGGGGAGGGTGTTGCACGATAGGAGAATGTTGCAATTTACATTTTTGAACCAGATGTGGATTTTAGTTTTATAAGGGGAATATATCGAAATTACATCTGAGTTTTATTTTGTTATATTATGCTGACTGACTTTGCTGCCGAGAGGTCAGATGTAAACAGATGTCAGATGAACGTGAACTGTTGATTGTGTGTGTGTGTAGAGAAATTCTCGCGTGTAAATATTAACTCCAACTTTGAACTGGGAAGAATAAAGTTGTCAAAAAAAAAAAAAAGGAAGACAAAGTTTTGTCTGTCCAGGAGCACGACTGAACGAAACATGGACTGCATGAGAGTGTTTAGCACTGGATAATGTTTTCATTCTCTTGTTCTGGATATGAATAAATCTTCAGGTCATACATAGACTACCTTGTTTATATGCCCATGTGCTCACACAACTAAAGCAGGCACACAGAAAAAGTGATTTTAAATGCATCTGATTGACAGATAAATCATTGGTTGATCTATCAGCCAGATGCACATAAAATGCATGCGCTCTTATTTCAGTGTTGTTGTTAACGTTATTTTAGCTTTGTACATTTAGTTTAACTGCACTGTTAAAGAGGGCGATTTTTACAATTCAACTGAACTATGTGCATGTAATTTAGACACTTACATTGTTCTTGCTCCATTCATGCAACAACTGGGTCCTTCTATCAACCAGTTTCTATTTACTTATACGGCTGTGTAATATCAAGGCTATGGCCCATTTCAGGAACTGACAAAATTACGATTTAAAATCAGAGCATAGTTCCCATTCACTTAAATACTGAAACCCTAATGATGCTGATTCAAAAGGACAACGCAGGTGATTGACAGTAAAAGCATGAGTGGTTTGGATGGCCCGCCCCTGCAGCTGAACTGGAAGTTTTGATTGGTTTTGCATACAAGAGTCAGACTTGTCTGTTATTGACTGAAGTACAGGGCTCCACCCCAGGAGTCTGAAAAGTGCCTGTCAAATGCCGACACGCTCCTCTCCATCAACGCCTTCTTTTTTTTTTTTTTTTTTTTTGGTACTTTGTACTTTTGGTGAAAAATAAATGTAGTGAAGTTGAATACTTTAGTTTCATTCAACTCAGGTAAAAGTACCACCATTTAATTATACTCAAGAAAGTAGGACAAAAAATTAAAAATGTACTCAAGAAGATATTTGTAATTAGTTACTTTCCACCTCTATCCTTCTATAAACTCCTAATTTGCTGCTTATTGCCAGTAAGTTGTCGTAGTGGTTATGTTTAGGTTGATCTAGAATATTTTCATGCATTATTTATGTGGTTTATAAATACTAATAAACAGCAAGTATGCTAGTAATATGCATGCTGATAAGCAACTAGTTAATAGTGAAGACTGAAGAGTGTTCTCTAATTCATAATAATTAATAATATAAATTACTATTTAACATCTATCAATTTCTAGCCACTAAAAAAAATTTCCATGATGTTTCTGTTAAATGTCCAGGTTTTCCTTGACTGAATAACCCTGCATGCATTCTAATAAAGCATGTATTACTTTGAGGCTATATGTTGTACAGTACAGACATCATTCAGGTAAAGGTGAGGTCTTATTTTATAGTTACCCATATCGTAAGGTCTTCACAGGGACCCATGTATTCCATGTAATCTAGTTTCACTTCACATTTTTCTACTTTGCATTCCTGCAAGACAAAGAAACAAATATGAAAAAGAAAAAAAATGACTGTACAGACTTTTTCCCACTTGCTTTTCATTTTTTTATTACTTTGTTTATACTTAAAACAAGTGAAAATAATCTGCCAGTGCAGTGTATACAATATACACAAGTAAATTTATTAAATTTATTTAAATGTGTTTTTATGGTGACGCATTGCTGCCACACATTTTTCCACTCAATTATGTTGTAAAACAAGATGCTATGTCATTAAAATGACTAATTTTTCTCGTTAAACAACATCTTTTCTCATAATAACGTTATGTCATTAAAACAGAATAATTATCTTGTTAACCCTCAAGCATCCTTCGGATAGCAGCCCTTAATTGCTCCTCAGTGGAAAAATTTGGCCATATCACTATCTTCCATAAAATAAAGATTCTCAATTTATGCCATTTTTTGGCGCTTTATTTATACGTTATATTTAAAATTCCTTGTACTTCAGTAAAAAGTTTAAATCTTATAATGTGGTGACTTTGGTGACATATGATGGTATAAAAATCTCAAAAATATATATAGTACTCAATGGCTGCATTTACTGTAGGCTGAAATCAAAACGTAACCTCTTAGATTTTACATTTCATCACAAGTTAAAATTGTAGATTTAAAAAAAAAAATGTGTTGGGTGAGACTTAATAGTTAGACTAATACTCCACCCCAAAATTAAAATTTTGTCATTAATCACATACTCCCATGTGACAGTCACAGGCCTCCCGGTTTTCATCCAAAATATCTTAAATTATGTTCTGAAGACAAGCAAAGCTTTTACGGGTTTGGAACAACATGGGGGTAAGTGATTAATGACAAAATTTTCATTTTGGGGCTGAGTATCCCTTTAAGCCCATGTGGATCAGCTGAGAGTCAAGCTTGACTGACTTGACCTGATGTGATGCTAAGCTTGACGTTTGACATATTTTCCAGCTGGATGAACTGTTGATTTGTCCTTTGAATTAGTTTTAGCATGAAATGAGATGTTGAGGAGAAACATACCCCTTTCCCTCCAACAGTTCTTAACGGTAGATATGTGCTGTTTGTCAGTACGATGGTGTGTCTGTCCGCCATGAGGCTCGTATTGAAGGTCACCACTATTTTATCTCCATGAAGCACTGAATAAATGTCAGCATTCCACTGAACTTCATCTAGCAAGTCAATCAAACAGAAGAATAGTCAGTCACCAAAACACTGAACTAGCACTAAGTATTAAACCTCATTGTGTGAAAGATGCCTCAAATCATGTGTGCTGCTGTTATTTTAGTAACCAGATGCAGTTTTCACCTTCATCATTTGATGCCTTTTCACCTCGATCACAAGCTTACCTTGACATCAGAGCTGTGTCTGAAATGCCCCATTCCCATATAAAGTGCACTATTTCAGACATTTTGATGTCTGAAACCACAGTGAAGGTTGTGATTATGATTCGCATTCATAATGCACATAACACATTTAGAAGTGAGTTTACATGTTGACTCTGTGGAGCTCCTGTTTTCCCCACAAACCAGAGATATGCAGTATAGGTGAACCGGAGACACTAAATTACCAGTAGGTTTGAGAGTGAATGCGTGAGTCTATTAACTGAATGAAATGGACTATATGACATTCACTAAATAGGGAATAATGAACGAGGAGATATATCACAGAATATTGCAGACTTGAGGCCAACTCATCATGGCATTTGCATATAATATTTCAGGAAGTGCCTGTAGATCTCAAATGAAACTTTAAACACAATGGGTGGCAGCTCATAGATTTGGTGACATTCCTGTCTGTCTCTAATAAGACAGATCAAACCATCAAAAGTCTCGCCACATAGAAAAGAGAAGATAAAAGGAGTGGCTATAAGAGCAAATAAATCTAACCTATTTGGGTCATCTTTCCATATTCTTCATTCGCTCCATCAGTCGGTGTTGGAATATTATAGGCAAATATGTAATAACTGGTTGATGGACAAGCAGATACATTTGGCACAGTGAAACTGAACCATAACTGTCAATGAAGAGAAGAAAAAGATTAGGACACAGAATCAGTTACGCTGTAAAACAAACCAACAAACAAACAACTTGGTTAACAGTACTTTCCCTTACTATACATGGTGTAAAACTGTTGTAGTGCTAACAGGGCAAGTGTGATTGTACAGTAAAATACTGATGAATGTACAGTTTTTGGAAGAAGAAAAAAAGAACAAGTCATTGACGATATATATATATATATATATATATATATATATATATATATATATATATATATATATATATATATATATATATATATAGACATTCCCAGAAGTGACACATTTGAGTTGTTGAAATAACTATCTTTCTTCTTAGGTTTTTCTTATCAGTTATATGTACATTAAGGTTTATGTTACATTTTGTGTTGTTAAATTAATGTTTAATTCATTATTATTTTAGTGCCAGGTGTGTTGCCATGACAATGTGCAGCTTGAATATATTAGTTGTGGAAAAGCTTGTTGTGATGAGCTCTAATTCAATATGTGGCTTTATCATCACCACCCGAGTTATTATGATGGTTAAAGGATCAAAACAGTTCAGTAGCAGTGTGGTTATGCTAAACATGGCTGTTGGTGGATTTACTAGTTTGTTTGTTTTGTTCAACAGTTTTAAACTGTCAAAAAAAGAAGAGGTTATTCTATAAACTTGTTCACATTTTTACTGTATTTTTACAGATTGTTTTACAGTGTAGCCTTGTCTGTGAGGCTCAGTGCTCTTCGACTGTGATGTTGTAGTAAAGGCACTGATGGCTAGAAGTTCAGTTCACCATTTCTGTCCTTTCTTTACCTGTTCTTGACCAGTGAGGTTGATTCGCTCGGAGGTAAATGGAGGCTGGTACTGACATCTGTAACGTGAGTCAGACTCTTCAGAAAGTATTATCCATGTGCCAACGAGACTGCGAATGCTGCCTAAGACGACAATGTTCAAATGGACACATACTATCTACAACCTTCAAAATATACACTATTAAAATTTGTAATTTATAGCCTCATAAATTTACAGCCTTTGTCATTCACACTGGCTTTTACCTGCTCCCATGATGCAATACAAACAACATATACACATCATTAAAAGTGCTAATGCAAGATGGCCACTGTCCGATACCAGAAAAACAAACTTCAGCTTAACTGCAAACCATCTGCTGAAGCCATGTAGTGATATTTGTGATGCGGTGTGTGTGATCTTATCTGTATCACGTCAGCAAAATGAAACTAATGTGATCAGCTGGAATTTCTGTCTGATCAGGTTTTTCTCTTTTCTGTTTGCGAGAAGCATTTTTCATGATTCTGCAGTTTTTAATCACGTTACTTTTCAGCGTATAGTAATTTACTGTGTAATTTAACTGTTTGATTAAACACAGACAAAACTGCTTTGTAAAGTGTTACACATCATTCCAGCCATATGAGAATAATAGACACATTTTTACCACATGAACATTTTTCTGAAAACAGTGCCGTGATGGCCCTGCTGGGACGTTTAGGATGATGCTTCTGAATCATGAAGCAGCATCTGATGGCACTCAGCATCACATCAATCAGACAGCTCATTTCAAACCAGACGTCAGTTGTTATCTTGAAAAGAATAAGCAGCACTTCCTCCCTCATCAAAACTGCCTCTGTCACAAGACCAATGATAACTCAAGTCTTGTTTTTCACAAAATTCTACCAGACATCCTACAATTAGCTGATAATGAAAAACCCTAAATGATGAAACATTCTGTAACGCGATATCTCTAATTGATGTCAATCTGATGTGCATAAAAAATATTTCAACAATTATTGCTTTCTACTAACAAAACCATCTTGTGCCAATTAATTAAATAAATAAATAAAATGAGAATATACAAAACTTTTAAATACACAAAACACAACTGACGAGTCACTCTTTCATCAAATGTGTTTTAAAATGATAACAAAGTATTACATTTTGATGGTTTTTCTATGATTCTGTGGTGCTAATTATTATTGTAATATTTATTGTACTTGTTCTAATTTCATGTAGCATAATTATTTTATTTTATATTTATATCATTATTTTTTTTTTAATTCTGTCTTTAATTATGAAACATTGGTTTATTACAGATAAGTTTTTGTACTAATTTTGCATGTTTTTTTTATTTTTTAGAAACTTTTATTAAAATTAGTTTCACTTTGTATTTAATATGGGTACATATTGATGATGTACATAATATTGCACATGAAGTTAATCTTAGTTTCTCATAATTACATCAATGACTATTTCTTATGAATTCCAAAAAGACATTTAATCACACAGGGAGAAAAAAAAAAAAAAAAAACGGGTTCATGTGTATGACTGAATAAACTCAGAAAAGAGTCAAAATCACACAGAACTAAAAAAATAAATAAAATCAATTACTGTGATGTCACTTACTATCAATATTGATGGACCATCTTATAATGATAGAGGTTTGAGATTCACTCAGCTCTGCAGACAGCTCATGTAAAGGTGAAGGGTTAGATTTGTGGTTTTCAAACCATTCTTTGTGTACTGTATGCTCTAAAAAATAAATACATACAAATAAATAAATAAGAAGAAGAAATAGAAAAAAAAGAAAGAAGGAAAGATGTACTTTAACACTTACCAACATTGTTGCATGTGGCAACCTGTAAATATCAAAAGAGAGCAATTGTTTAATTAAACTCTGATCAAATGATTTATATCAAATATTTCTGCTATGAGATGACAGGTTACTTACTATACCGAGAGAACTGTTGTCTGAAGTTGACCACTGGATTAAAAGGAAAAAAGCAACAATTTCCCTCATGCCGTCTAGAAGTTCCATTTGAACAGACCTGAAAACAAATCTCTGTTGAAATTAGCCGTGGCTCTGCTTTTATATCTTCTCCAACAGGAAATGCCCACAAACCATATTGTCATCAGCACCTCACAAATCACACAACAGTTCATGACTGTACTGCTGTCTTTCAGAAAATCGCTTATAGAAAACATTGTCACCTTTATTTATATAGTGCTTTATACAATACTAATTGTGTCAAAGCAGTTTTACAGTATCATACAGGAAAATAGTTTGTCATCGAGGTGACAAGGTTTTCACTAGGGATCTGTCTCTGGGGTTCATCTAGTTGACATGGTCTCCGCTGACGATCAGGGCTGTAGAGGTCATCTCTAGGTGCTGATCCACCATCTGGTCTGGATATGGACTGGATCTGTATGGCTACGGTTACCTCAGAATAAGAATGAATGTGAGTAATATTAGCGTAGATGACATTCTTTTTATGATGTAGCAAGTACATCGGATATTATGGGAAGTGTCCCCGGTTCTGGTTGACCTAATTAATGCTGCCTAATAATCCTTTAATGGATTTGAAATATAGAAATGCGATAATGTGTAACACTCCGCTGCTATTTAAACAACTGAGTGTCCAATATATATTGGAACGCCTGTTCCCATTGTCTAGTCCACTTGCAAGAGATCACAAATATCATTAGATTAGTTTAGCAAACAACCTCCATGTATTAACAATTTCACATAACATAAATAACAAACCCATAAACCACAGAGATAATACTGACAGCTTTGATTACGTGTGTGTGTGCGTGCGCGCTTGTTCTCGAACTGTCTTATATTCCAGCATGTATATACAATGTTAGGATCAGCCTCACCGGTAGCAATGTCAGGTCCGAGAGCGTGATCAATGAAGTAGAAAACTGTCCTAAGTCCTCCGAACAAAGTAATCCTGGCAGCGAGCCCACTGAAATACTCCCAGGAGGATCAGCGATAATAATCCACATCCACATCGTCAGGTTTGTGAATGAGAAGACGTTTTTTTCTAGGACTGGCATACCGGTTCCTGATATGGCCAAACTCATAGTCATTTCCTGTTTCCCAGGTGAAACCCACATGATGAGAAGTCACGCGCAGATCTTGCGTGAACAATAATGAGGTTCCCAATACACAATAGTAGAGGCATATACAGTGTACAGAGGAAAGCCGACAAGGTAATACAAAAAGTGGCACAACATATTTAGTTAAATGACACTAACCTTTATGTGTCCATGCTACATAGATCCCCCCCCCCAGGCTTCAGCATAGGAGGAGACCATCCGTACCAGCGTTTTAAGTTCACCACATTTACATTGTCTGTTTTAAGTGGAATGCCCCAACTCACAGTGTAATTTATTGGACCCATTCTTTTTATTACTTAAGCTGGACCCTCCCACTTGGGTGCTAGCTTGGCAGAAAATCTTCTGGAGGCTGACAAAAGAGGGTGAGTCCTAATCCAGACTAGATCTCCTGCCTTGAATTGTGCATCCTTCCGTCGGGCATTATAATACCTAGCTTGTCTGGTTTGTTGTACCCCTACTCTAAGTTTTACCTCCTCTGCCATGTTGTTTTGACGTTCGACTAGAGTATATGCAGCTTGGTCAGGCATGGGGGGTCTAAGGATCAACTCCAGAGGTCCATGAAGCTGACGACCCAGCATTAACTCAGCTGGAGCTCTACCGGTGGTCTCTTGGTGAGCTGTATTCATGGCGAACCTTAGCTTCGGTAACCACTGATCCCACGTCTGATGATATTGTCCTACATAGGATGCAATCATGGTTTTTACAGTCTTGTTAACTCTTTCAGTTAGGTTGGTTTGTGGGTGATAGCTGGTGGTGAGTTTCTGGATGCTGGAGACCTGCATAGTTCCGATAGCACTTTGGATGTGAATTGTGCTCCCCTGTCAGACACCAGGTACTTCGGCACTCCCCATCTGGTGAAGATTTCCTCTCTAAGAATTTTAACTATTTTCCAGGTCTTACTATCTCGCAAAGGGAACAGCTCTACCCACTTCGTGAAATAGTCAACAATCACCAGAAGGTATGTGTTTTGTTTTTTACTCAGCGGAAACAATCCCATGAAATCCATCCCTAAAGTATGTCCCGGTTCATGAACTTGGGTATGCTGTAGGAATCCGCTCAGTTTCGTATTGTCATGTTTGTATTTTTGACAGATCTCACAACCCTTGATGTATTGCCATACGTCTTTACAGACAGATGACCACCATGCTACTTCCAATAGCCGCAACAAAGTTTTTAGTCGACCCAGATGTCCTCCTAACGGGTTATCATGGAAGTAATGCAAAAAACCTGGTATCATCTCCTGAGGCACTACCAGCTGGAATCTTACTCCAGTACTCTTGACAGGTATCCACCGGTATACAACCCCCTGGTGTTCTTTGAAGGTGATCTGTTGATCTTGAGCCTTACGGGTTTGGTGGGATCCCCACAGGAGAGCTATGGCCTTGTCTTGAATTTGGGCCTGCGAGATTTCTTCTAGAGTGTGAGGTATGTCTGATCCACATTTGGATGATTTTATGGTCATACAGGGCACACTATCACTCCCCAACGGCTCGTAAGCTCTAGACAAAGCATCTGGACCTAAATTAAGACATCCTTTACGATAATGTACCCGGAAAGTGAACTGTTGCAGTCTCAGCATCCACCTGGTTAACCGTGACGAGGTCTTGGGGCAATTAAAAGCCCACGTTAAAGCAGAATGATCACTATAAATATCAAAAGGCCTTCCTTCCAGATAATGTCTCCATTTTTCCACTGCCCAAACCACAGCTAAACACTCTTTTTCAGATGTAGAATAGTTTAACTCTGGTCCTCTCAATGTTCTTGATGCATAGGCTATTACCCTTTCCCCCTCAGGTGTAAGTTGGGATATAATGGCCCCTAGTCCAACCTCACTGGCATCGTTGTGTACCTGAAAGGGTTGACTAAGGTCCGGTTGCATTAAGACAGGTGGATCTTGCAATCTCCGCTTGATAGTTTCCAGACTGAACTGGCACTCCGGAGTCCATTCCCATTTTACCCCTTTCTTCTTTAAATGGTTTAAAGGAGCCGTGATGTCCATAAAGCGAGGTATGAACTTGTGGTACCAACCTGCCAATCCCAAGAAGCGTTGGAGTGCTTTAAGATCTTTAGGAGGAGGATAATCCGCCACCCCCTGGGTCTTCTCCGGATCCACTTCTACTCCTTTCTCCAACACCATGTGTCCCAGGAATTTTAGTTGACATTTAAAGAAGTGACACTTCTTCATGTTGAGAGTAAGTGAAGCCTGGTTCAGTCTGTGTATAATGGTGTTCAGATATTGTACATGTTCTTTAATGTCCGTGAAAAAATTATAATGTCATCAATATATACAAAGCAAATCTTCCCCCTCAATTCTGCTAGCATCTTCTCCATCAGCCTCTGGAAAGTGGCTGTAGCATTCCTGAGACCATAAGGCATAGAGCGAAATTGGTAGAGCCCTTGGGTAGTGATAAAGGCAGTTTTACTCTTACTTGCCTCGTCCATTTCCACTTGCCAATAACCTGACTGCAAGTCCAATGTACTGTTCAATAATGTTGTCACTTAGCATTTGTTTGACATGCTCGTCTATTATTTTTTTCTTAAATGGAGAAACTCTGTAAGCCCTAGATTTCACGGGCATTTCATCACACAAGAGGATCTTGTGTTGTTCTACAGATGTTTTCCCAAGCAGCTTGGATGTGGTATGAGGCCAGGTCTCGATCAGCTTCCGCAACTCCTCCTGGTTGTCGGAGTCCCAGTTGGGAGTAACTTCAGCGACCGGCGAAGTGAGAGATGGCTGCCAAGTTGAAGGTAAGGCGTAATAAAGACTCACTGTAGCGGAACTGGGTCCTTCCTGGATTTATGGTAGCCGTTATAAACGAGTGATACACATAACCTTTGCCCACTTTCAGCCCATATCTCCCTTGGCCTACATCCACGATAGCTTCCGTGGCTCTGAGGAAATCCAAGCCTGTGATCAAGGGAAATACCAGATGAGCATCCTTCATAATATATGTCTCCACCCCACATACTTTCTCATGCCAGTTGTAACAAATGGTTCTCTTATTGAAAGCTTGATGTACCTTCCCGTTCACCATAATGAACCGTTGAAGGGGGACTAGATGGTCAGCATTCGTTTTACCCCCTAACTGTCTCCACAGATTTTCCTGCATTAGGGTGTACGTGCTCCCTGTATCCAGTACACCTTCACCTCTTGGCCCCTTATCGTTACCGGTACTATCAGAAGGGAACTTAGAGTCTGCGGTTGTGCAATGGGTGTTATTGTTACCTGTATTCAGTACACGTTAATTTCGGTTGGTCTCTTATGAGTCTTTTCTCTCCCTTTCTGACTGTCGACCCTCTGTCAATAATCCTTAACTCCCATGCAGTCTTTTTCCACCACTGAACCCACTTCAACCAGTTGTTCCACTGTTCCTCTCAAACAGCCTGCAACCCTGGGGTTGGTGTTGTTAAGGATATGACTCACCATCTCAGACATATCCGGCTTCCACTTAAGACAGAGGGCTCGGTAGTCATATGCAAAATCCCTTAGGCATTGACATGGCTGCTGCACCAGAGACCTTAGCTTATCTTCCACTTCGGCCAGATAATCATCGGGTAAAAAGGCATCCATAAATGCCTCTTTAAAAAAGAGCCAATCTGTCACCTTATTCCTCTCTGCTTTCCACCAACTCAGCGCAGGTCCTTTCAGAACCGTGCTCAGGGTGCCGACCAGTTCCACACTGGGAAGGGGTCTGATGTCGAGATAGTTCGCGCACTGTTCGATAAAGTTGAGCACATCCGTAGACTCACAGGACTCTCCAAAAGAAGGAAATTCCAACCGAATCGGAGGCCGACCACAGAAAGATGAGATATTAGGAGCAACTAGAGGGGTAGGCACAATAGTTGGAACAGACCTTACAGGAGTTAGGTCATACGTAGTATTGCTTGTCTTAGAAGAAGGAACTCTGACTCTAAATGCCAACATGGAAGTTCTATAATCATGAACAGATGTTACTGAGGCAGTTGGAGTGTAGGGCTGTAATCTAGAAAGAGCAGGACTACTGGTGAATCGCAGCTTTTTCATTTGGATCTCCCATCTCGCATCTCATCTCAGTAAACAATCAGTAACCGCTCTCTCCAACTTTTCTATTGACTGGTGGAAATGATCTTCTAAGTCTGCCAAACTAGCATCCACTGCCTCCCGGAAACTTGTCTCATGATTAAGTGCACTATCCCCTGACTGTTTAAAATCATGTTCATTGTTCTGTACTTTAGCACTAAGGGCCAATAAATCCACTTTGAGTTTGTCAATCTCAATTTGCATTGTTTGAACAACATTTACATTCATCCCACAGCTTTCATCATCATCATCTGATTTTCCCACATCCTCAGAAATATACAATGAACTGAGCATAGATGTGATTTCCCCTGTAGGATTATGTCTAGTTACGAATGGACCTGCAGTAAAATCTGCCACTTGTATCTCATTTGAACCTCTTCTCGATACTGATACATTATAATCAGGGTTATCAGTATTTACAGTCTGAGTATGGGTGTCATCATCATTTACAGTCTGAATATGGGTGTCTTCATCATTTACATTTGTATCTCCCTCCATAATTATGGACAAACAAGCAACCAATATAACACAAAGCAACAGAACGTCCCCGTAGGGCCACCACTATGTAACACTCCGCTGCTATTTAAACAACTGAGTGCCCACTATATACTGGAACGCCTGTTCCCATTGTCTAGTCCACTTGCAAATCACAGATTCCCAAGAGATCACAAATATCATTAGATTAGTTTAGCAAACAACCTCCATGTATTAACAATTTCACAGAACATAAATAACAAACCCATAAACCACATAGATAATACTGACAGCTTTGATTACGTGTGTGCGTGCGTGCGCGCGCGTGTTCTTGAACTGTCATATATTACAGCGTGTATATACAATGTTAGGATCAGCCTCACCGGTAGCAATGTCAGGTCTGAGAGCGTGATCAATGAAGTAGAAAACTGTCCTAAGTCCTCCGAACAAAGTAATCCTGGCAGCGAGCCCACTGAAATACTCCCAGGAGGATCAGCGACCCGGCGCTTCCCAGACAGTTAACCACGGGATAATCCACATCCACACTGTCAGGTTTGTAAATGAGAAGACGTTTTTTTTTTTCTAGGACCGGCATACTGGTTCCTTATATGGCCAAACTCATAGTTATTTCCTGTTTCCCAGGCGAAACCCACGTGATGAGAGGTCACGCGCAGATCTCGCGTTAACAATAATGAGGTTCCCAACACACAATAGTAGAGGCATGTATAGCGTACAGAGGAAAGCCGACAAGGTAATACAAAAAGTGGCACAACATATTTAGTTATATGACACTAACCTTATTAAAAACTTCCCTTTATGTGGACATGCTACAAATGAATATATTATTGCATTTCTAAAATACAAATACATTAAAGTCCGTGTATGCCAGGTTAAAGAGATGGGTTTTTGATCTAGATTTAAACTGACAGAGGGTGTCCGTCTCCCGAACAACGCTAGGTAGATTGTTCCAGAGTTTTGGTGCTTAACCCTCTGAAGTCGATTAACGCGTATCCGCGTTTTGGGGTATTTTCTCCTGTTAACCCCGAAAAGAACTTAAATTACACTTTCAGTTTTGATCGTACAGATAAGAGCAATACATCAATCGAATCTGTAAAGGGTCTACTTTTTTTTTGTGTACAGACATAATAACAACAAAACTTTGTGCACTTATAAAATAAAGATAACAAACAAGGAGTGCTGTCTGCAGCCTTTGTCTGCGCTGATCTTCAGTTAGAAATGCTTCATTAAAATGAACTGTAACTCAGTGTATACTCAACACAGAGACATGAGAGAGATATCTATAGAAAGCCTGACCTGTCTACTTTTAAACTAAACAAGTGCTGACGAAAACAAATATTCTGTGATAAAGTAATCCATATGAAAACAACGCGATGTCCGTTTTTCACGTCTCCCTTCATTATCTTCTAATGTGACCACGCCCCCGCGCCGAGCGCGCCATTGAGATTCAAATGTTTCACTGAAGCGCGCGGCTTTTGAATAAGCCCACACAACAGAAGACAACGCAGTGAGACTGTTCTTCAAGTTTTTTTTATTTTACTGTTTGCTTCTAGATGAGAGGAATAAGACATAATTCACCCCAAAAAGATGTGATGTGGTTGAGGATTTGAGATTTGGATTTCCTCAGAAAAAAGAATGAAGCGCTTTATTCAGCAGAGATCATAAACATGAGTAAGTCTCTTTTTATTTATTGATATACTTGTACTAGTTTTCACATAACGTGTAAACATTTTACTAGTTAGACTTTTTCCAAAGACTTTTTCCAAACTATAATTCCTGACTAAATGTATAATCAAGTGAAATATTATGAAGTTTCAATAACAATGTACACTACTATACCATTCAAAAGCTTGATGTAAATAATATAAATGTACCAATAAATGTAACTGTAACAAATGTAATAAACAATGCTGTTCTTTCAATTTATCCCCCCTAAAAAACCTGAAAAAAATATTCTCAGCTCTTTTCAACATTAATAATGATAATAATAATAATGATAATAATAACAATAAATGTTTTTTTGTAGAAAATAAGATTGTTAAAAGGATTTCTGAAGGATAGTGTGACTGGAGTAATGATGCAAAAAGTTCAGTTTGAAAGTCAGCTTTGATTGTTCCTAATAGACTGTTTAACTGCACTCACAAGTGAATATTAAATTATGTTGTGGGATAATTAAATATATTCTAAATAAACTACAAACATAAAATTATATACATTTATTTTGTCCTCACATTCTTTCTTGTAACTCATCCCTCTCAGTGACACAGCTGACTGAATGGCTCATTATGCAGCTCATTATGCAGGCCTTTGTCTTCTCAGGTGTGAATTCATGATATATATATATATATAAACTTTATTACAGGCTCTAGACCCAACAACAAGACCAACAACATAACAGAAGGAATAGATACATAAACACATAAAAACATACTTTGATTCATGAGAGTCTTAACAGGCACCCATACCAATGTTTCCACAAATATGATTGATATCTAGCCGAGCTGCACCTAGGGCTTGTGAGCATCATTATAATACAGTTTTGAGACTCATCAAGTCGGGACATGAACTTAAACATTAGGCTCCTCGAAAGAGCCTGTAAAGTGCTAAGCCCCGAGTCACAAAAGAGCTTACTTGCACTGCTACTCCTGGGCTTTTCTAGCAGTATCCTCAGGCAGTCATTATATGCTACCTGAAGTTTGCGCATGGTCTCCTTTTTGTAGTTGACCCACAATGGGGCTGCATACACAGGGGTGCAGTATGCACGAAACAATCTCACCTTCACATCATCAGAACAGTGATGGAATTTCCGGACTAACATGTTTGCTTGAACATACAACATTCGTCTCTGCCTATACATATCTGCATCATCTTCCAACCTGTCAGTGATGATGTGCCCAAGATATTTCGTACAATAAGATACACAGAGGGATTGCCCTGACAGGTAAAACGTAGGAAAATGCAGCTTCTGATCCTCCTTGGTCCCACATATCAATACAACACTCTTTTTTGCATTGTACTTTACATCAAACTCAACCCCATACTCAAAGCATATATCTAACAGCTGCTGGAACCCAACAGTGCTGGGGGACATAATAGCCAAATCATCTGCATACATCAGATGGTTTAACAGAGTGTTCCCTATCAGACAACCTGTCTTACACTTCCCCAACTGTTTCGACAGGCTGTCCATGTATAGGTTGAACAAGGCGGGAGACAGAAGTCCCCCCTGCCGTACTCCATTGTCTACACTGAAGGGTGAGGATAGTCTGTTCCCCCCCATTTAACTTGCATATGTTTTGTTTGGCATACCAGTAAACCAGGATACGTGTGATGCACCCAGGCACACCCCTTGGAGGCATCAATAAACCCTAGAAATATTGTAGAACCCTGCCTTCTGTAGGATTCAACAGCTTCTTTCAAGGCATAGATAGATAGATCTGTACTGTGCTTGGCCTTAAAACCAAATTGATTTTCTGTGGTGTAAATGAACTCACTCAGTCTATCTAGTAGCATCTTTTCTAATACCTTTGAAAGAATGCTGGCTAAGGCGATGGGTCTATAGTTGTCCAAACTCCCTATTTTACCTGCCTTATCCTTAATGACTGGCACTAAAGTGACTGTCAACATGGTGTCTGGCAGTATGCCATGTGTCATCAGCCCTGTGAGGCAGATGGACAATAGAGCTGCTACCCTGGGGCTGGCTAACTTAAGGTGCTCTGCAGTGATGTTATCCTTGCCACTAGCTTTGTTATCAGCTAGTTGCTCTATAACATGATAAACCTCGCTGGGAGTAAAATGAATCACTTCCTCCTTTAACTTGCCCACACAATAAGGTTCACTTTTAATACAATTAAACAGAGCTGCGTAGTGCAGCCTCCACTGCTCTGCTATATTGTCTCCACCAGATACCCCTTCAATGTGGCAAGGCAGTACTGCTTTGGCCCTATTTGTAGCTTTTACTTCTTTCCAGGACTCAGTGACATTGTTACCAAGCAAGTTTTCAGCCATAGAATGAGCTCTTAAGGCTTGCTCATGCTTCCCAACAAAGCGAACTGCATATTTGTATCTAGCATGTGTAAGTTTCTTATGCTCTAATTCTGGCCCCTGTCTGGGTCTACCAGCTATAACCCAGGCTCTATGAGCTGTCTTAGCGGCTTCTTGATGGGCAGCTACATACTTTGTCCAACCAGGCTTGGTATTCTTAACCTTTCTGGGGTGAGTGTGTAGAGGTCTACTGGCCTCATATATAGCACTCACTATACTATTGTACATTTCACCTAGGTCATTACAGTGAGTGTCATCATCACAGTTAATATTTGAACATAAAATAGCATCCATGGGTAGCTGTACTTCCCTTAAGAGAACATCTGTCCTCGCAAAATAAAACATGACATCCTTTTTAGATTGTTTAGCCCAATTCACTTTGACCCCATTGGCCCCATCTTCTGTTGATCTGCTGCAATCAGGTAGGTTATCAACATTTATCGTCATAGAGACAGGTACATGATCAGTGGTAGTCAACCCATACATAATTTCAACTGTTTCCAGACTATCATGAGCATCAGATGTACAGATTACATGATCCAGCCAGGATGTTGTGTGCCATGCTTCACTGATGTAAGTATAACTATCTACAGGCAGAAATTTCATGCTGGAAAGAACCAGTTTACTGTCATGACAGAACTGCATCAAGTGCTGACCAAAGAGAGATTTGTCATCAAAGATGTCTGCATTTAAATCACCCATCACAAATATATTTGCATATGTACATTCCTTAATGTAAGAGTTTAAAAATGCCAATCTGTTCATATATTCATCTTCATTTTTATAGCAATCATATGGGGTATAAACATTTAAAATGATAAAAACATTCATATTATGCATAACTTTAATTGCAATACACCAGTCCACCTCTAATCTAATAATACTGATCATTGGGTCATATTTCTTGCGCCACAGAATGGCCACACCTCCAGGTATTCTACCACGTACCATTCTAGTGCTTAAATCCGTTGTGGACTCTCCTGCTCCATGGAAATCAATGTGGACAGAACTAAGTTTATCAAGGTCCTGTTTGGCTAAAAATGTCTCTTGCAGGCAGAGAATGTCTGTGGTCTCCAGTAGCTGGTCAACAATAACATGATGCGCTCTGTCCCCAGCAGTCTGTCCTAGGCGCAAGCCTCGTGAGTTATATGACACCACTCTGACCACCATCACTGTGGCTAGCACTAGGCATCATGTACCCTAGCCCCCATTAAAGGCACATTCAGCACTGCCATTAGCCCCCCTGTAGACTTTAGTTTGCGTGCTTCATAAAATCGCCGCACAAAAGTTCCTTCAGGCCACAGGATTATACTTTTCACCCACTTCTTTGCACTCTGCAGTTATTTTAAATGAACTGAACTGGCTTTGTAAAGTTTCTATCTTTTGACAAGTTACATCACGCCCAAGTTTATCTTTCATGTAACTAGACAAAGTCTCCGAGTCCAAATCAGGTGAGAATTTTGTTGCAAATACACTCACCAGCTTAGACTTAATGACTTGGATGTCTCCAGCAGTACCAGTCCCAACAATGCCACCAGTTTTCTTACCTTTGGGAGGATGCAGACGAGGTTTGGCCTTAACTGAAGCATTATTGGGGACCTGTTTCCAACGGCTGTTGCTCCTCTTGTCCTGGACCAAGTTCCAGGGTGGGGTAGCAGCCACGTCACTCCATGTGACATGAGGGTCTCCCTTTGTGGCACTGATTGGCCCGTCCAAGCCCAAGGCAGAACTCTCCACCTTCTGGCTTGAATCTTTCTCGCTGGTCAGGCCCTCCATGCCAACTTGGGTCTTCTCACAGATTTGTGGAGTGGACGAGCTCTGACTTGTTCCAGGCTTGTTGGTTTGGAAAATAGGCCCTCTCTCCAGATTTGGTCTAGGCTGCTCAATAGCACCCAGACGTTGATTTATGTCTGCGGTGATAATCCGCAGATCGTTACAGGTGTTTGTCTGCAAAGACACAGCCTGTTTCATGATAGTAATATCTGCACCTAGTTGTTCAATCTTCCCAAGCAAACAGGAAACATTAAGGCTGTTAAAAGTCACAGGTGGTAGTTCATCAAGATGGTGAGAAACAAACCGAGGAACATTTTCACCAGCTTCATTGAGAAGCCTAAGGCAATTCCTAACATTCTTTGAATCTTTTTGCGGCCCAGTATGAGCCACAAGCTTGCGAGTAGTACCTGGGAACAGTTCAAATAGCAGTTTGGTGGAGTTTGTAATCCATTCTGATCCAAAATGGTCCACAGCCATCAAAACAATCTCGTCCTGTTTCACAGTTTTGATCTTAATAGAAAGAAAGTTTAAAAACTCATCTTCCACAATCATTTTCCCTGTATCTGTGCGGTAGATTTCAGGTTTTGTTCGAATTTTACTTCTTCCTGCAGCACCTGCACATGCAGCGGCGGCCATCTTGCCCAAAAACACTACAATAACACTACAGGAAGTGATAGTTGACGCCTACTCGCATATGACTTTTACCAACAAAAAGTGTCTTAGAAAATTTAAATCAATATATTGTTTTCTGTAAGTGAGTAAACAAGATTATTTTCACATCATTTAAAAAAAAAAAATTCTAGGGTACAAGCTCCAGTTCTCAAAAGTCCCGGGAACCAATTTTCTGTATGTGTTTTATTGCCTTATTCAAGTGATTTAACATTTTTAGTTTTTCACTAACCACGCATAACTTTTTTTTTCTCAAAAACACAATCATGTACATACATGCTGCTCACATATTATTATAGCCCAGTTTGTGCTGATTACAGTGAGATTAGACTTTAGCCATTTAGATATTTATAAGAAACTGAAAAAAGCACAAATGTCAGGGCATGACAAAACTTCTCCAGGCCCCAAAAATACCCTTAGACTCCAGAGGGTTAATAGGAAAAGTACGGAAGAGGATTAGGGCCAAGCAATAATAAAAAAATAAAACCATCTCGAGATTAAAGTCATTATATTGCGAGATTAAACTCATTAAATTTCGAGAAAAAAAGTCGAAATACAATCTTGAGAATAAACTCATTAAATATCGGGAATAAAGTCATTGTGTTTCGAGATTAAACTCGTTAAATTTCGAAAAAAAAGTTGAAATTCAATCTTGAGAATAAACTCATTAAATATCGAGAATAAAGTCGTTGTGTTTCGAGAAAAAAACTCGTTAAATTTAGAGAAAAAAAGTCGAAATACAATCTTGAGAATAAACTCATTACATTACACGCCATTAATGGCAATGCCGTACGGTTTTAATTTATCATAGCTGTCCAAGTGCCAGAGTGCATTTGGGTGAAGCCAGCGATAACCTTTCATGTTGGACAAAAGCGAGTAGCCTACATCGCGCAAATTGGACTGATTTTTTTTCTTCTAAAAAGACCTAGCCGCTTGCAAATTCTCTTTAAAGTTCGTGTGCTAATTATTATTGTGTCATAATTAGCTAAAGTTGATAGTATTTCTTTGTTACTGAAAGAAAGTCTAAAATATAGCTTGACTAAGTGATCCAACTCTGCCATGTCCTCTATAGGCTATGCAATGAACACTGATCTAATGCGTTATTCTCTACATTTCATTTCGACTTTTTTTCTCGAAACATAACGACTTTATTCTCGAAACACAACGACTTTATTCTCGATATTTAATGAGTTTATTCTCAAGATTGTATTTCGACTTTTTTTCTCGAAATTTAATGAGTTTAATCTCGCAATATAATGACTTTAATCTCGATATTTAATGAGTTTATTCTCAAGATTGTATTTTGACTTTTTTTCTGGAAATTTAATGAGTTTAATCTCGCAATATAATGACTTTAATCTCGATATTTAATGAGTTTATTCTCAAGATTGTATTTCGACTTTTTTTCTTGAAATTTAATGAGTTTAATCTCGCAATATAATGACTTTAATCTCGAGATGGTTTTATTTTTTTTATTAATGCTTGGCCCTAATCCTCTTCCGTAGAAAAGGATCTGCCACCCGCAGTTGATTTTTATATTCTAGGTATTATCAAATAGCCAGAGTTTTGAGATCACAGCGAACGTAAAGGACTATAATGTGCTATGAGCTCGCTCAAGTATTGAGTAGCTAAACCATTCAGGGCTATATAAGTAATTAGCAATTTAAAATGTATTCGTTGTTCAATAAGGAGCCAGTCCAGAGTTGACAGAACCGGGCTAATATGGTCATACTTCCTGGTTCTAGTAAGAACTCTAGCTGCTGCATTTTAAACCAACTGGAGTTTGTTTATTAAACATGCAGAACAACCACCTATTAAAGCATTACAATAATCTAAGCTTGAGGTCATGAACGCACAAATTAACGTTTCTGCATTTGACATTGAAAGCATAGGTTGTAATTTAGATATATTTTTCAGATGGAAAATGCAGTTTTATAAATGCTAGAGACATGGTTTTCTATGAAAAAAGAATTCTATGAAATAGCACACCAAGGCTCCTAACTGATGACGAAGAATTAAGAGAGCAGCCATCATCAAGTGTTAGACACAGTTCTAGGTTACTAAATGCAGAGGTTTTTGGTCCAATAATTAAAAAGTTTTTTTTTTTTTCCTTTCAGAATTTAGCAGTAGGAAATTAAAAGAGAGTAGAGAAATACAACCACAATCGGATGATAAGAGCAGGTCAGTTTTAACTCTGATGAGAGCACTCTTTGTTCTATGATACGGTCTAAATCCTGACTGGAAATCCTCACAGATACCAATTCTCTCTAAGAAGGAATATAGGTGAGAGGATTCTGCTTTTGCTATTATTATTTTTATTTAATTTTTTTTACAGAAAAGGGAGATCCGTCTGTAATTAACTAATTATCTAATGCATCAAGCAGAAGGAGTCCTACCAGGCCTGGCTGGGTTGTGGGACTCCTGAGGCAGCTGACGGGTACCAGCAGGCCAAGTGGGCTGCAGCCCGGGTGGTTGTGGAGGCAAAAACTCGGGTCTGGGAGGAGTTTGGTGAGGCCATAGAGAAAGACTATCGGTTAGCCTCGAAGAGATTCTAGCAAACCGGATGGCACCTCAGGAGGGGGAAGCAGTGCCCTGCCAACACTGTTTGACCTCAACAGGGGATATTGTCGGACAGTGGAAGGAATACTTCGAGGATCTCCTCAACCCCACCATCATGTCATCCATTGAGGAAGCAGAGACCGAGGGCTCAGAGGTGGATTCGTCCATCACCCAAGCTGAAGTCACCGAGGTAGTTAAGAAGCTTCTCGGTTGCAAGGCCGCCCTGATATCTGCCCTGAGTACCTCAAGTCCCTGGATGCTGTGGAGCTGTCTTGGTTGGCACACCTCTGCAGCATCACGTGGCGGTCAGGGACAGTGCCTCTGGAATGGCAGACCGGGGTGGTGGTCCCTCTTTTCAAGAAGGGGGACCAGAGGGTGTGTTCCAACTACAGGGGGATCACACTCCTCAGCCACCCCAGGAATGTCTATGCCAGGGTACTGGAGAGGAGAATTCGGATGATAGTCGAACCTTGGATTCAGGAGGAACAATGCGGTTCCACTGGACCAGCTCTATACTCTCTCTAGGGTGCTGGAGGGTTCATGGGAGTTTGCCCAACCAATCCACATGTGCTTTGTGGATTTGGAGAAGGCATTTAACCGTGTCCCTTACGGCATCCTATGGGGTTGCTCCAGGAGTATGCTAAGGACTGTCCGGTCCCTGTACGACCGGAGCAGGAGCTTGGTTCAAATTGCCGGCAGTAAGTCAGACTTGTTCCTGGTGCATGTTTGACTCCGGCAGGGCTGCCCTTTATCAACTGGTCCTGTTCATTATTTTTATGGACAGGATTTCTAGGCGCAACCAGGAGGGTGTCTGGTTTGGGAACCACATGATTTCATCTCTGCTTTTTGTAGATGATGTTGTCATGTTGGCTACATCAAGCCAGGACCTTCAGCGTGCACCGGGACGGTTTGCAGCCGAGTGTGAAGGATGAGAATCAGCACCTCCAAGTCCGAGGCCATGGTTCTCAGCCGGAAAAGGGTGGTTTGTCCCTTTCAGGTTGGTGGAGAACTCTTGCCTCAAGTGGAGGAGTTCAAGTATCTTGGGGTCTTGTTTGTGAGTGAGGGAAGGATGGAGCGAGAGATTGGCAGGCAGATAGGTGCAGCTTCTGCAGTGATGCGGTCGATATACCGGTTTGTCGTGGTAAAGAAGGAGCTGAGCTGCAAGGCGAAGCTCTCAATTTACCAGTTGATCAACATTCCTACTCTCACCAATGGTCATGAGCTGTGGGTCATGACCGAAAGACAAGATCCCGGATAAATGCGGCCGAAATGAGCTTTCTCTGTAGGGTGGCTGGGCGCTCCCTTAGAGATAGGGTGAGGAGCTCGGCCACTCGGGAAGAGCTCAGAGTAGAGCCGCTGCTCCTCCACATGGAGAGGAGCCTGCTGAGGTGGCTTGGGCATCTGTTCCAGATGCCTCCTGGACACCTTCCCGGTTAGGTGTTCTGGGCGCGTCCCACTGGGAGGAGGCTCCGGGGAAGATGAAGGACATGCTGGAGGGACTGTGTCTCTCGGCTGGCCTGGGAACGCCCTGGTATCCCCCCTGAAGAGTTGGAGGAAGTGTCTAGGGAGAGGGAAGTCTGGGCGTCTCTGCTTAGACTGCTGCCTCTGTGACCCAGCCCTGGATAAGTGGAAGAAGAAGAAGAAGATGAAGAAGAACTATGGACACAGTTCCAGTGGCGGCTGGTGGAAAATTTTCTAGGTAGGGACACCACATCCAACAATTTTAGCATACACAGTATAACAAAAGGAAAAATTTTAAGACTTTAAACATTTTAAATAAAGGTAATTGTTTTACCAAGTTCGAAATTAGGTTTGAGGATTATTCCTACAAAACAATATTTTCTGCAATTCAATGTTTTTTTTTTTCACAGTTCACAGTTCACAATTGATTTTCTACTGTATAACTACAAGTCAGGCTGCAATACCAATAGGACCACACGGAGATGCCAACAGACAATATACCAGTTGCCTCAAACTTATTGACTATAAATCTATATAAGGATTGATTCAGAATTATTAAAGAGCAAAAAAGCAAAAAAACAAAACAAAAACAAAATACAAAAAAGCAAATAAAAACATTCTGAATTTGGTGATCTGAAGGTGGCTCAACATGAGCAGTGAACAGTTCCTCTGTCAGAGTGATTGTTGATGATGCCCATATGTATATAGTGACGAGGCTACATAAGATTGAAGCAGATTGACGGCTGGCCTGTGCAATCAAATGAGGGAAGACGAAAATTCCTTCATACATTACATACTCCTCTTTTTCCCGGACATGCCCTCTTTTTGGACCTAAAAAATGTGTTTTTAAATTTAGCTTTTGCTTCTCTACAGTTGCCAATCACTGTTTGCGTTTTTGTATTAGAGCCCTGCGAGGGACTGTTTTATGCCGAAATGAACAATGGCCACCTGAATAACCCAACGTGGCGACGGATCAAGAAACACAGCAGGAAACGCACTGGGATTTGCAACAGACTGAGAAAAAGTGCTCATAGCCCTGAGCATTCTGCTCGCCAATGTCCAGTCCCTGGAGAATAAGATGGATGATCTTAGAGCCAGGATAAGTTTCCAACGGGACATTAGGGACTGTAACATCCTTTTTTTGTCTGAAATATGGCTCACGCCCTCTGTCCTGTACACTGCTGTAACGCCAGTCTGATAACTTATCTGTTTTACAGATGGACAGAACAGCCGACGCCAGTAAATCCAAAGGTGGAGGAGTGTGTTTCATGATTAACAAGAAATGGTGTGACCCCAGGAATATCTCACTCTGTAGCGCTCCTGCTCACCTCATCTGGAACATCTATCCATTATTTGCCGCTCATTCTATCTGCCCCGGGAGTTTTCATCGATAATCATTACTGCTGTTTACATCCCACCACAAGCTGACACCGGCTTGGCTTTGTCTAAGCTCCACGATGTGCTCAGCGGCTACATCAACAAACATCCTGACACTGCTCTTATCATCGCTGGGGATTTTAACAAAGCCATCATTAGGCAGGTCATGCCGAACTTGTACCAATGTGTATCCTGTCCAACCAGAGGACCGAATACACTGGATCATTGCTACTCTCAGTTTAAGAATGCCTACAAAGTTCGCTCACTACCAGCTTTCGGCAAATCAGACCATGCCGCCATTTTCCTTACACCGGAATATAAACAAAGGCTCATTCAAGAACGCCCGGTGCAGAGGGTAGTGACGCGTTGGTCCACCCACTCTGAAGCCATGCTACAGTCAGCTCTTGATGACATAGACTGGGAAATGTTCCGAACGAGTTCCTCTGACATCAGCGAGTTCGCGGATGTAGCATTATGCTTTGTAAACATGCTAACCAAACAAGCTACGGATACAATAACTATAAGTACCTTCTCAAATCAGAAACCTTGGGTGGACAGAACAATCCGTGCTGCAGTAAACAAATGCACTGCTGCATACAACGCTGGACTCTCGTCGGGGAACATGAGTGAGTACAAAACATTGTGCTATGCTTTCCGATGGGCGGGCGAGGGCAAGGACTAAGAACCATCTGTGCCTTTGGAAACAAATCCTCTGCAGCTATGAGAGCAGAACCGTCACTGGCTGATGAGTTAAACTTTTTCTACGGCCGCTTTGAATGCAACCGCGGCAACGCGAATCTGCCTATCAGCGCGTCAGGAAGCAGCTGTCAGAGCAGCGATAATCATGTGATGACCCTGTCTGAGGACGAGGTTCGGAGGGCTCTAAAGCGAGTGAACAGGAAAGCAGCAGGTCCTGGTGGGATTTCTGGCCGTGTTCTGCGGTCCTGTGCTGATCAGCTCGCTGGTTTGTTTACATCTATTTTTAATGAGTCCCTTGCTATCTCGGTGGTTCCCACCTCCTTAAAAAATTCTGTCATCATCCCTGTGCCTAAGAACAATAACCCCTCTTACCTGAATGACTATCGTCCGGTTGCCCTCACGTCAACAGTCATGAAGGTCTTTGAAAAACTTGTAAAGAACAACATTTGCTCCTCCATCCCTGATACTTTGGACCCTCTCCAGTTTGCCCTAATAGATACACTGAAGATGCCATCTCTCACATCCTGCACTCTTCTCTCACGCACATTAACAGCAGCAATGGGAACTATGTAGGGCTGCTATTCATCGACTATAGCTCAGCTTTCAATACTATAGTCCCCATCAAGCTAGCTTCTAAACTCATGGACCTCGGCCTGAATTCTTCACTATACAACTGGATTCTTGATACACCTCCAACTCTATCACCCTGAACGTGGGAGCTCCACAGGGCTGTGTCCTGAGTCCCCTGCTCTTCTCTCTCTACACACATGACTGCGTGTCTTCCCACAGCTCCACATCTATTATCAAATTTTCTGATGATACTGTGGTTCTGGGCCTCATTTCCAACAACAATGTTGGTATGTTGGAATTATTTTTTTCTTATTTTTTTATCTTACTTTTTCCATATATTTTTTGTATAATTTTTTGTTTGTATACTTTAATAATTGCACTGTCCATGGAGCGGACCTGACTTACATTTCACTGCCGGTCATATGGTCTCCATGTAACCATGTATGTGACAAATAAAAATATTGAATCTTGAATCCTGCTACCTTTATGTTCCGCTCCCGAGATTTTTGTATCCAATTCCATCCGCTCCCGCAAACTTTCTAACATTGCGTAGAATTTTCACGCATCATGGAGATGCTATCAATATGTGGAATATAATCTCTTTTGAATGAGCACTTGCTGTTCACTTTCTATTTAGCGATCACGCTTGTTCTGTGTAAAGGAAACACATCTTATGAGATAGGATATTTTTCATTGAGCTCAGGATCTGTTGGAGCAGCAGATCCTCCAGTATGATCGTGTCAGTCATCTCTCCTCTCAACCCGTGATCAGTGAAATCAAATCTGACTTCTGCAGCTTGTACGTGTTGTTGTCCCTATCTGATACTATATGACAAAAATGATTAATGACTTTGACCTTTTGATATCATAATAATATTCATAACTTCCAGATGCGGAAATCGGCATGCGTGTTTTTGAAGCTTCTATGGTCCGTTACCACATCTGGATGCATCTGCAGCACATATGTCCGTGGTATCCAGTTGCTCTGTGTTATGCTCTCTCGCGCTTTCTCTATATATGTATGTGTGATGTGATGTAAGAAAAGGATGTGTTTGTTGTTGATCAATTTTTTTTGACTCTCTCTCTCTCTCTCTCACTATATATATGTATGGGCGATGTGAGAAAAACAAGTATATATTGATGATCATTAACAGAATAAATAAACAATTTTAACAGACTCTCTCTCTCTCTCTCTCTCTCTCTCTCACATGCACACACACACACACACACACACACTGATAAATTGAAATAAAAATGTTTAAACTCCTGAATAAATAAAGAAATAGGTAAAAATTCTCTTATATTTTTCCAAGAGAAATGATTTCCTCCTAGTGCAGGAATGACTGTTCTTCAAATGAGTGGTTTAGAAAAATGCTCCCGTCTCTTTCTCACTCACTCACAAACACACACATGTGCACGTGTTTGCTTAGCTATCTAAGTGGGGACACTACAGACTCATGATGATTTTTATCTACAGATAATTATACATTTTACAACCTTTAAATTTTACATAAAATAAAACTTTACATATTACTATTATATATTAAAAAATAAATAAATAACTGGCATTTACATTTTACAACACTAACCCATATGGGATATGTAATGTCAAAATGTTCATGCTCCTCTCTCTGAGAGGGCACGTGGCCCCTGCAGTTTAGGATAAACAAGTACACAAGCACACAATCAATCATCCGAGTCTTATTCTCTTCTTTTAATTGAAATGAATATAAATAAATTATGCAGTCACACACAATATAAAACAATGCAAACATTTACACTAGTTTTAGTAATTACTAAAAACATAAAAAAAAAAAAAAAAAAAAATTTAAAAATGGCGTACAATTTACCAGGATCGGGAAAAAGAAATGGGGTGAAAAAAGGGTTATCGGGCGCCCCTGTATGGAGGAATTATTTGGTCAGATTATAAACTAAAAGTCTAAAACTAAAAGTCTGAAACCAAAACTAAAAATCTAAATTTGAAACTTAAAGTCCAAGTCGAGAATTAATTTGGTATTTAGGATTGGGCATTTGGTATTTAGGATAGGGCATTTTGTATTTAGGATTGGGCATTTTTCTATTTAGGGTTGGGCATTTGGTCATTTAGCCATTTAGGATTTAGGATTGGGCATTTGGGGATTTAGGATTGGGAATTTTGTATTTTTGATTGGGCATTTAATCATTTAGCCATTTAGGATTGAGGATTGGGGCATTTGAAGATTGAGGATTGGGCATTTTAGGATTGAGGATTGAGGAGTGTATGCAAATTAGGAGGCGTGGCCCAAATACTGGAGGATGTGTTTGAAATGGCTGGTGCGCAGAGGCACCTTATGGACAGCAGAGGGAGCTCCCAGTGCTAAGGAGCACACTGTAATGAAGCCAAACGGAGCGAGTGAGCGGCTTGAGCGAGGACTGTGTGATAACTTCAACTTAATGACAGCTTTGTAACATTTGTGGCCTCAAAACCGAGCGTACAACTGATGCTTGCGCTGCGCGCGCGGTAAATCACCTCCGCGAGATGAAAACAATATCGCACGCGAGGAAACGGGAGCCTGCGAGCTCATTCCAAACTCTTGCGCGCGTGACATGTTTTCGCCCCGCGCAATACAAGCCCTCGCACGCGCATGATCAGTCCCCAGCTGCTCGCGCTCGATCTTCTCACCTGCTCTCTCGAACACTTTTATTTTTGTCAAGACTGATAATTATAAAGGTGTTCGAGCTAGATGTTGTGAAGTTCTATCTCGAGCAGTTGGGGATTTGTCATGGGCGCGCGAGGGCTTGTATTGCGCGCAAATGGGCATTTCGGTTCTTTTTCGTGAGCCGGCTCGTTTGACTCAGCTCACTGAAAAGAGCCGGCTGTTTTGGCTCACAAAAGGCTCTTTAAAAAACAATAATGTTTTGACTATGATAGGTGTGAATACACATATTCTAGTAAATTATTAAATGAAATCAAACTCACAATGTCTCACAATTTCTTTACAAATGCATTGATTTGTTATGAAAAAAAGAATACTATTAAACATTTGCATTTAAATTACAACTTTTTAATGTATAGAAACAACAACATTACAAAACAAATACAATCTGAATCTGAACAACAATAGAACCCATATTAAAGAAAAATAAATAACTTAAAGGATTAAACTGGTCCCTCTTTTTTGGCATGTTATATAACCAGCATGAACTATCTCACTAGTTATGTTTTGTATAACTAGCATGAACAAACACACACACACACACACAATGCTGATCATATTTTTATTTTATGATAGATTTGCATTCAGAAATGCAAGCTGCCTTACTTTCGAGGGGCTGATGCGGTTTCTTCTCCGAGTTTGACACTGTGCGTGTGGTGTGTGTGTGATGGCCCGGCCCCTCCCTCATGCCATATAATTGGTTGACACCTCGTGTATGATTGACAGGAACAGAATGTGAGGCTGTTCAGACGAATATGTGAGCCTTTAGGCATATGTAATATTTTTTTTGTTCTTTGAATTAGTCAATTATTTTAAATAAAATAACATGCATCCATTATTTCATTATTACATAATGATTTAATTTCTATAGGTTATATATATATATTTTTTAAATAGAGTCGGCTCTTCAGATATGCGAGCCAGCTCTCGTCGTTCGCGAACGACCCATCACTACAAAGAACATGTCACGCGCGCGCGAGAGTTTGAAATGAGCTCGCGGGCTCCCGTTTCCTCGCTGCGATATTGTTTTCATCTCGCGGAGGTGATTTACCGCGCGCGCAAGCATCAGTTTTACGCTCGGTTTGAGGCCACAAATGTTACAAAGCTGTCATTAAGTTGAAGTTTTAACACACAGTCCTCGCTCAAGCCGCTCACTCGCTCTGTTTGGCTTCATTACAGTGTGCTCCTTAGCACTGGGAGCTCCCTCTGCTGTCCATAAGGCACCAGCCATTTCAAACCCAGCCTCCAGTATTTGGGCCACGCCTCCTAATTTGCATACACTCCTCAATCCTCAATCCTCAAATGCCCAATCCTCAATCTTCAAATGCCCAATCCTCAATCCTAAATGGCTAAATGATTAAATGCCCAATCCTAAATACCAAATTCCCAATCCTAAATCCCCAAATGCCCAATCCTAAATCCTAAATGGCTAAATGACCAAATGCCCAACCCTAAATAGAAAATGCCACAATCCTAAATACAAAATGCCCTGTCCTAAATACCAAATGCCCAATCCTAAATACCAGATTAATTTTTGACTTGGACTTTAAGTTTCAAATTTAAATTTTTAGTTTTGGTTTAAGACTTTTAGTTTTAGACTTTTAGTTTATAATCTGACCAAATAATTCCTCCATACCCCTGACATGTCCGGACATGTCATCGTCATTTTTTATGAAGGCTTTTCATAGGCACAATTCAATTCAGTTCAATTCACATTTATTTGTATAGCTTTTCACAAAACAAATTGTTGCAAAGCAGTTTCACAGAAAAACATCATGTTTAGAAACTTTAATATTCATATTTACATTATATTCATTAATACACTATCATCGCCTAAACCTACCTTCACAGTAAACATTCTATGTTTTTTTTATATAAAAAATATTTTATATATATTTTCAGAAACATCTATTAGTATAATTTATAATTTAAAAAGCTGTATATATATATATATATATTTTTTTTACTGTACACCTTCCATCATACAAAAAAATTCTGCATGTGCTTACATTTTTAATTAAATATCATTTTTTAGCGATCTGAATTACAATGACTCAAGAAATTTCATCATAAAGCACATTTACCTTGTTATATCAGTGTAATACCCTTGCCATTATACAAATTTGTGTTCTGATAAATCATATAAACAAGCACACACATACATAACAATCCATATATATAATGATTGGCTTAATTAATCTTTCTAATCTAAAAAAAAAGGCTTGTGTGTGTTTTGAGTTCTGGCACACTATGGCTGCCATCGCACCATCCAGGTGGATGCTGCACACTGGTGGTGGAAGAGTGCTTAGAAAAGCGCTATATAAATGTAAGTAATGTACAAATTTAATAATAAATGTATTATTATTATAAACAGTACAAGCTAAAAGAGACTTATCCCCATTTTAAAGAATATGACAGCATGTTATTAAAGCAAATATTCAACATTTAAGTTTATTGAACTTATAAAACACATCATAGTAACAAACATGTTACTAAAGCAAAGCAAATAATTTATCATACATTTTGATCATGTATTCAACATTTTATGTTTATTGAACTTATAAAGCACAAAAAACACAAACATGTACAATCATGTCAAAACATCTCCAGTGCACCAGTGATTCTGAGGCCAATGACGTTAATACCCTTGAGTAAAATGTTTACAAAATAAGTTGGAAAATTAAATCCTGCTTTGAGCTCTTCTCAGTAACAAGAGTGAAATGTCAGTTTGTGGCAGTCATGCTGACACACACACACACACACACACACAAACAAATACACACAAATCTGAGTATACTCAATTTTAAGTACGAGCAAAACCATATACTGTATGTTGTTTTTACTTTTTGTTAACACATTTATTTTTTATTTTAATCCACCCTGTAGATAGTATGTGTTCTGTGAAAGAACAAATAAACATTTCATTTCAAATTTTCAGTAAAATAATTACACCAACCATTTTAAACATGTTTAAAAGGTTAAACACATTGTGTGTCACTAAAGCAAGGCACACTGTCTATTGTCTTTAATTTTCTTTAAAATAGCCTGATGACCAGCATTGTTTCTTTAGATTATTAATGCACCCAAGTGCTTTTGTCACATGAGTAGAAGACTCTTTGGGTACGCTTGTGACAAACACATCATTTTTACTTCAGAAAACATTTTTAAATGTATGACTGAACTTTTCTCATTTGACAGACCTATGTTTCAAATTGTTTACCTGACCTTTAACACTTGGTGGAAATGTTCTTACCTACTGTACAACACAAAACATACACTTTGACTATTTTGTATCATGTCATTTTTAAATGATTTGCTAAAAGATTAAACCCACCAGAATCTGTGATTTTCACCATGAAAGAGATGTACAAGCTAAGGATGTTTCAACTATTATCATCATTTCCTTTTGATCCTGATGAACTGGTAATGAATTTTCTATGCTAAAACATTTGTGAGTATTTTTTGCTTTCCAACAGATTTTCTTCCAAGGATATGCCACATCTTAGAATCACAATATTTTGTACATGACTCAAATGTAATATCTCTTACACCACTAGATTTAGTTATATTATCAAGATTTCGGATGGCCGTTCACAATTTGTTTGTTGGACTGTGTATGTCTTAGGTGAAGACATCTCTTTGTGAGCTGTCATCTTAATATGTATAAATGAAAATTAAGAAATTAAGTAACAGTTTTTCTCTTTGAGAAATTTATTTTAGTGCAACTTTGTGTCTGTCCACAAAATGCGATCACATGAAGCATTAACACAAAAATTAAGTCTAGCTGTTTTACCCTTAAAACTATTACAACCGAAACAAATCAATCTATTGCACTGAAAGCCGCACATTCTTTAAAAAGTTTGAGCATTTTAAAGTTTCTACGCTCTTGTAAAGAGTATAGATACATATCATCCATAAACTTTCATGCATTCAAGAGACCAAATCACTAAGAAAGAGAGTCAAGCAAGATAAGAAATGTTTATAATGCATATTGAATTCAGAAAATCTGTTTAATAAACAATTGAAAGTTTTTTTAAATGCAGATTTGTAGATTATATTTGTATTACTCAACTAGATTTAGTCATCTTTTTCAGATAGCAGATGACACAATTCACATTTCGTTTGTTTGGCTGTATTTATTTTAAGACTCCTCAACAAGTTCATGCTAATCCTTGCATGGGATAGAGAGCATGACGAGCACATACCTATTCATTTGAGAAAATTATTAAACATTTGACTTATTTAGACAAACCTCCATTTCAAATTATTTCCCCTGAGGTGTTTACCCACAGAATCTTTTTGAACACAACGACATTAAACATTAAAGAATGTTAGCAGTTACTATCGCCATCTTCTTTGACTCAAATAAAGCAACATCTGTACATAAGCATCTACAGTAGGTGGCCAACCAAAATGCCTATTACCACGGCGTGTACCGCCGCCACAGGGCCATGGCATTAACTGCAAGTCAGTCGTTTGTTAAAGTCGTTCACGGAACTACCTCCAGGTGGCGCAAAGGGACTGTTTGCAAACTGACTGTAATTACAAAATTTGTTGTATTGAATGTTGAAATAATAAAATAAAAAAAAACAACATAATAGTCAAGTCACCTTTATTTATATAGCGCTTTTAACATTACAGACTGTAACAAAGCAACTGAACAGCATTAAATAGGAAAATAGTGTCAATAAAGCAAAAAGCCAGTTCATCATTGAATTCAATGTCATCATCCAGCTCAGTTCAGTTTAAATAGTATCTGTGCAATCAAGTCAACGAAATCACTGGAAACTAAGTGTCCCCAACTAAGCAAGCCAGAGGCGACAGCGGCAAGGAACCAAAACTCCATTGGTGACAGAATGGAGAAAAAACCTTGGGAGAAACCAGGTTCAGTCGGAGGGCCAGTTCTCCTCTGACCAGACGAAACCAGCAGTTCAATTCCAGGCTGCAGCAAAGTCACATTGTGCAGAGGACTCATCTGGTTCCTGTGGTCTTGTCCTGATGGCCGTCTAGGAGACAAGGTCTTGACTGTGGATCTGTATCTGGGGCTCATCTAGCTGTCCTGGTCTCCGCTGACATTCAGGACTGTAGAGGTCCTTCTGCTGTATGTGTTGGGAGGAGAAACATAGTAACACCCTGAGCTAAGACAATGTCTAATTAGTCTAGACACCATTTGGGAAGCAACAGGCGAGTTTAAAAACTCAGGACACCAACAAATTTTGCATTTGTCAGTGCTTTTTGCCTTTTTGCTGTTAGGTTTTTAGCGCTCTTTGAGTGTGCTCTGGCTTACCTCAACCATCATAAAGAGATAAGCCATCTAAGTCTTGTCACTCTTTTCTTCTTTCTTTCTTTTACTTAAGTTTATTTTCTTTTCCGTTGAGAGTTTCGTGTTCTGAAACTAAGTTGCGGCAAAGCTGTGTCTCCGAGTTAAAACTCGTTGGTGCCCACCGCCAAAACTTCAACCAGCCCACAACTCCACGTCATTCTTCAGACAACGCCCAACGATTGGCTCCCCAAGACGTCAATTCGAATGACTACTGAACCTCCAGCCAATCAACAAGCTTGGGAAACCCCTTTCCGGAGGGAACCCCAACCGATTTAATCCAATTTTTCTTTACATTTATGCAATATAACGATTTCTGAACGCAACACAATATTACATGACAACCTGTCTCTCCTCCCCACTTGTGATGGGATCATCAGGTGAAGATGGTTTTAGTGACATACCTGAGAAGCCCATTTTAACCAGCAGCATATTGACAACTTCCTTCATGTGCTGCATGTTATAGATGTCTGGGATCAGAAGGATGCATCTGTAATACTAAAAAAAAAATATTAAAACAAAGTTGTCAAATCATTCAATTACACGTGCCGGTGAAATTTAACCAGACCATTTACCTTCAGATCCTTCAGCGGGATTTCTAGAAGTTTCTGTAGAGCGTGAGACCAAATGGACACAGCGACCCCATTGGATTCAATGGAGACAAGTGAAGTCAATTAGAAGCACGCACTTCCTGGGGGTCGAGTGTAATTTTCTGTATAGAGTTGGGCTTGATGGAGTAGGTGTGATGTGAGCAACCTGTCTGACAATAGTAAGTCTTCTAATAGCTGTGCCAGCACTTCCTGGGGGTCGAGAGAAATCTGAATCACCCACTGAATCTTGCAGAGACGTCGAGCGTGAACAGGAGCAAATTTTGGTAAGTATTCTGATTAATTATTTTTTTTATTTTGCATATTCACAATCCCCCCGATTGCCTCATAGACAATAAAAGATTGCCTGCGAGCTTCCCCTCCTGTCCATACGGTAATTTCTCTACTGTGCGACAGAGAGTCGCAGGTTATGACGCAATCGTTAGCCTATTTTTACAAAAACTGCTTCTACGGGGCCATAACTTAAGATACAAGGTAATGGAGCCTTTTATACATTTTTGTGTGTCTTTAGAAATAATTAATGGACAAATGGAGTCTTTAAACGCCTCAGATGTAAAGTTATTCGCTGTCAAAGTGACGCCAAAATGAATGGGAGTCAATGGAATGCTAACAGCAGGTGGGGGTCCGCTAATCAATGGCGGCGCCCGGGGAAGCTTTAATAAAATATGAAACCCTGCCCCCCTGGATAGAGCGTTTGGACACGGAAGCGGTGACACGTGACGTCAGTCTTAACAAGCGAATATCGTGGCGACATTTCCATGCCCCGAAACGTGCCGCTGAACAAAACGAACTGTGATTGGTTGTTTGACATGTCGGTCAAACGGCCTCTTGGGTGGGCCTTTGCCAATGAAAGCTTCCATGAATTCCAGACCTTCATCCAGACTACCAGCACCCCTATTCACGCAGAACAAGATGGCAAAAAGCGTGTCTTGTTTGTTTTCTCTTTTTCACAAAAACACACAGTGAGTGTACACAAAAATAAGGGTAGACCATTTATAGTTCAGAATGAAGTATTAGTCTTATCTGTATGAGCAAAAATTAAAGCGTACTTCAAGTTGCTTTAACTGAAGAACAAAATGCAAGTGATCATGTTGGGGCATCTATGCATTAAGCATTAATGTGACTATAGTGTCAAAATATGTGCTAGAACTAGGCCTAGCTAGCCTATAACACTCAAAAATAAGCCACCTTTTTCTATTGTTTTATTTTTATGGCATAATGCACACATCCTTAAATGTAATCTAAACATTCCAAGTCAATAGCTTACTTTTTACAGGATTTCTAGGTGTTTTTCATGTCGCATTAATCTTGATTTCTCACAACTTATTTTGTTTAAGTTTATTTATTTATTTATTTATGGTGTGAGACTGTAAATTGCGACTTGAATAGTCTCATGAACGTGCAACCAACGGCCAAGATCAGGATTTTTCGTTCAAAAACTTTCATTAGCCTGTAGAATGAAATAAAAGCTCCTTAATTATAATATTACAACATAAGAAAATTGTGCTAATTTAATGGTTTTCATAATGACTGTTTAATAACCATAAAATGCAAAGAGCATATTTTTTTTTATGCGTAGGCTGTAGTCGACATGATCCCACGTTTTGAAATTAACTCTCACTGTAAATTTGAGGATGTTCTAATATTTTATTACTTGGCTCTGTGGAATAACGTTTTGAAATTAACTCTCACTGTAAATTTGAGGATGTTCTAATATTTTAGTAACAGCAGTCGGCGCTGTACTCTTGCTTGAACTATTTTTTTCTTGGTGGAAGCTTTGCGTTTGTTTAGATAATAAAATATTAAAACTTGTTTCAAAATGGTGTACAATTGTTTAATTATGTCATCCTGGTATTGCGGACTCACTCTTGTTTCATACAAACGCAGCTGCTGCCATTTTGCTATGATTGTTTTGTACGCTGTAATGGATTGTAATGGATTATAAGAGAACTAACAAACTAATGGATTATAGAGAACTAACTAACTTCACGTCGGGGTCCTGATCACCCTGTCAGGGTTTATTCTGCGAGAACAACTGGCTGGATGTACATTATCCCTTAGATAATACGCTAATATTAGTCTGTTTCTCTCTTATTTCTCACCGTAGCCACCAGATCCAGTCTGTATCCAGATCAGATGGTCACTGCAGTCACCCGGATCCAGTAAGTATCCAGATCAGATGGTGGATCAGCACCTAGTGTAAATCAACATGTTATCTTATTAGTTATGTGGTCCGAAGTTTCCCGCTGTTGCAGAGTATAATTTAGAGAGTGGTTTCTATAACAAGAATCTGATACATTTTACTAAGAATTGATTGATTATGTATATATATATATATATATATATTATATATATAATATATATATATATATATATATATATATATATATATATAAACCTATAAACTATTCAATAGTTATTCAAAAAGACAAACACAATGAGTGATTAGGACATGATAGTCAAATGTGTCTGTTACATACATGATATTGAGTTATGTATAGGAATTATTTTACTCATAAGTCTTTTAACATCATTTTGGTGCATATATATGTGTAAAGGCAATCTCTGCGCTGTTCTGGGAACGTGAGGACGTATGTTATGAGAACAAATTAGTAAATTGTGGAAACATATTCTTAATTTATGGCGCAGTATATATATATCCCTCATGTCATGTGTGGAGTTTCTGTATATAGCCCTGTTAGCAGAATTTAGTCAGCTAAATTTAATCTGCTGTCCCTGGGGAGGAAAATAAAAAACAAGATGACAAAAGCATCAGTGTAATACCATGTACAGTAAAATCCCCCCAAAATTTAACAGATAAAAAAAATATAATCCCCCACATAGAAACTACAATCCAAATTTCTTCAAAATATCCCCTATAAATACTACAAAGTATCATCCTACAGACAATTATATAAAAAAAATGTACAACTCACCAAAGTCTTTAACGATATTTTCAAATGTAGCTTTAATTGTGCGAAGGTGGAACAGAAAACTGTCTTATATTGATTGGTAAATTATTTCAGTTATTAACATCCCTTACAGAGAAAGCTGAACAACCAAAATCAGTAACTCTAAAATTCACTCTGCAATCACCTCTTGACGAAGCTCTAGTTTATCTTATATTTTCAGTACAAGAGAAAACAAACTCCTTTAAGGGTGAAGGTGCAAGATTGTTGACAATTTTGTACATTAAACAACAATTATAAAACACAATAAAATTGTCAAAAGTAAAAAATGTTACTTAATAATAATCAAATAATGATGATACCTGTAAGGTTTCTTGTCAAATACTTTTAGAGCACATTTATACAAAGTATATAAAGGTCTAAGAGTAGATTTTGCTTGCGTGAACTAATACAATAAGAGCAATGAGAAAAGATCAAAGAATTCAAAAAGACTCTTGAAGCTTCTATTGAAAGTTGATCCCGTGTAAGTTTAAAATTTCTAAGTTGAGGTGTCACTGCACAGACTATTTTTCGAACATGCTTTTCAAATGTTAGATGAGAATCTAAAATAACTCCAAGATACTTAAAATCTTGTACAATTTGTAATTTTTCACCATTAACTAATATATCTGGTTGGACCTCCTTTTTAATTTTAAAATACATACATGCACTTTCACGAACATTTAATGTTAAGCAGCACTGAGTAAACCAATCAAAAAATTTTGTCATTGCGATAGATAATTTTTGTGCCACCTTTTCTTTTGTTTTGTCATGTACATAAATCACAGTGTCATCTGTGTACATTTGAATATGTGCAGTACATCAGGACAAACATCTGGAAAATCATTCAAATACAAATTAAAGTGTAATGGCCCTAGGGTTGACCCCTGAGGAACCCCTGTCAGACAATCTCTTAAAGAAGATAAGCATGTATTAATCCGGGTACACTGTTTCCTTGATGTAAGATAAGACTCAATCCATTTTATTGTATCTTCTGAAAAATTAAAATGTGATCATTTAGATAATAAAATGTTGTGATTTAGTGTATAAAATGCCTTTTGTAGATCAAGGAACACAACACCCACACCCACTGATTTTGACCGAATTTGCTCAATAAAATAACATACAGCAGTTTCTGTCAAATGCTGTTTACGAAACCCAAATTGCATAGGACACAATAAATTATTTTGTGTATCTACGAACTAGTGGGGTAACTAACCCCACTTTCCAACAACTTGGGAATGTAGATTGTCTAATTGATAAATTCACAAAATGAGAGATTGGTGCTAAAAAAAAAAAAAAAAAACACTATTATTATTATTTTTTTTTTTAAGTTACAGTCTAAACCATCTATATCTTTCCCTCAATAAACTCTTAATTTGCAGCGTATTAATAGTTATTAAGGTAGTTGTTAAGTTCAGGTATGGGGTAGGATTAAGAGATCTAAAATAATGTCATGCAGAATAAGACATTAATATATGTTTTCTATGTACTAATAAACAGCCCATACGCTAGTAATATGCATGCTTATAAGCGACTGGTTAATAGTGAGAATTTTTCCCAAAACTAAAGTGCTGCCATTGTTTTTAATAAAAACCTTTGTAAAACCACAACAGCACACGTCTCCTCAACAATACACACTGAAGCACAGCCACTGAACAAAATAATGTTAGAGGTTTGGGCAGCGGCCTGAGCAGTGTCTGTTGGTGGATATCGGGTAGTAACCAGCGTGTGCTGCGTTGACCTGTCCCACCGCAGCTCCAGGTGAGAAAGCAACACTGTTGAGATGCGAGTATTAAAGCTATGTTAAAGGGTTAATGAGCGTGCCTCTTTGTAAAACACAACAGCACTGTCCCAGTATTTGTTCACTTGAGGACAGCCAGAATTCATGTTTTTTTTTGATCAGATTTGTTGAAGGGTAGTAATAGTGTTTTTTAACTTCCATGCTGGAAAGGATTTGAGTCCTAGTCAAAAGTTGATTTGTATGAAAAACAGAACTGTCAGTATTTTTTATTGATTATTGATTATTTTTTTTTTTGTAACTCCAGGGACTTTACAAAATGTAATTTGTATAAAAGCAAATGTGTTTCAATTTTACTGTTATATTGTGTTTCTTTTGTGTAGATTTGTATAAAAACAATTTGTTTTATTTTTATTGTTATTTTTGTGTTATGTTAAATTTAAATTCTTATTTGCTGTAACAGAAACAGAATTATCATTGATCATTTTTTTTTATATAAATGCAAAGAAATCCAGTGTATTATACAATGCTTGAAGACTATTTTAAACCCCTGCACCTGAGTATCTAGTGTGGAGTGTGTAATGCTCTCATGATCTCTTATTGATGTGCAGCACAGTAAACACAGTGGAGAATACTTTGAGCTCTTGTGTTGTCTCTGCATGTTTTTTGTTTTGTGCAGGTTGTGTCTTGCGTACGGAGGCTCGGATGTGACGCGGTGTTTTTTCTGGCTCATGCAGAGAGCTGGATTTCCCTATAGAGAATGTCAACTCAGCAATAAACTGGACTGTATTTTACTGCAGCAGCTCAAAGAGTCCTTCTGCCATCTGGATCAGGTGACCTCAGCGCACATGGAGCTAAACAAATGAGTCAGCCTTCTGTCAGTATTCACTAGGGGTCACTTTGCTCTTTGCTCAAAAATGGCTTTAAAAGTGATGTATTTAATGCAAGGAGTAAAATACATTTATTCAACCATGGTCAAACACTCTCTTATATTAGTGTTCACGCTGGCACATACAGCACCAAACAGGAAGTCAGTTCACCGCCAGCGCTGCTCCCAAACGGAGTTAATCCTCAGAGACATTCATTCAAAAGCCTGTTTGTTGATTTGACATTGTTTTGCTGCTGATGAAATGTGGACACTGAGCAGTGTTGGGGGTAATGCATTAAGTAATGGGAGTTATTTAATCAGATTGCTTTTTTCAGATTACTTTTTTCAGCTAACTAGTAAAGTATTGCATTACTTTTTAACTTACAAGAAAATATGATTTAGTTTTTCAAATAAGTAAAGTGAGTTACTTGGTTTCCCATGTATTGACTGACAGCTCTCTTGTCCTCGTGCTGAGAGAAATCAGGAGCGAGTGCAGAGGTGTTATGTGCTCTGTGTGAACATTGTTACCGTTGATCTAGAATAAATGTGAACATCCATTTTATTAACCAATATCTTTGCTGCTAACCTTCAATGATCCGAGTCAACCATACTTATGGGCAAAAATGACTTACATTTGACAGAAATATAACTTTTTAATATTAAAGACTAACAAGCAAGCCCATCCCAGATTAGAGAAAGTAACGCAGAAATAATAACGCATTAACACAATATTGTAATGCAAAAGTAACTCTCTCAAACACTGTCCCTGTGTAAGTTGCTTCAGAAGAAATGCATGTCAGATTTGTACATGTAAGTGAATCCAGAACTGGGTTGAATTCAGCTGTTCGTTTGTAACAAACAAATCAAACAGTGTTTGCTCAAAGCAGAGGTTTTGAGGTTAGCAGCCTGAACTTTAGTCTACAGTGGGAGGCGGCTGTGAGCCGTATGTGATGTTTTACAGGAGTTAGCAGACCATCATTAGGATCCTCCATTCCATAAGAATGCTTCCATAGGCACATCTGAAGAAATTAAATGCTTTGCTTTATTAAACCATAAAGAGATGGATCAGTTATGCCTTCAGTCACTACATGTGCAGGAGATCATATGCAAGTTGAAGTGGTCAGAGTACACGCATCACACTAAACAAATGCAAAAAAACAAAAACAAAACACACCTGCAAACAGGACACTGCAAAGCAGATAAACCAGCTCAGAGTACAAATAAGGGCTGATTTCATGAACCCCCTGAACCTCGCTGTAGATGTTACACTTTCACGCACAAGCTCCAGAGTTTATCATTAACTCCGAATCAAACCCTGAGTTGACAGAAATCGTCTAAACAGTGTGTCAACTCTAAGCCTACTCTGAAACAGGCCACTGGAGATGTGTACATAGGATCTCATATTTCAACTATTACTGACCACATCACTGCGTGTTACAGATGTTACAGTTTTGAAAGCAAGTTTTAAATCCTTTTCTTTTCACTTACACATGATGCAGCAACAGAGAAGCATGAACACCTGTCACATCCAACACCTGTCACAATTCACTGCAGGAAGAACGAGAGAGAAACGTGGAGTACAAGCAAAAAGTCTTTAATCCAGGAATCACAGGTACAATCCACAATAAAAACACAGAACACCCAACAGAGACAAACTGAACAGACTAGGACTTTTATACAGGGGATAATTGGAGAAACACAGGTGTAAGGGACGACTAGTTAAAGGGGAAGACGACACACCTGTGGGAGGGAAAACACAACACAATGAGTACAGGGGCGTGACAACACCAATGTCCAAAGCAGATCTGTCTGGAATAAAACACCCCGAGAGTAAGCACAGAATTGTTCTGAACAGAGAAGCAAGTGAAACGAGAAGATGAGTTACAGGATACTCACTAGTACAGTTCACTTTTTGATCCTTCCATTCACTTTCATCCTGACAGTCTTTAAAATGAGGCTTTATCTGCCATTATATAAAAACAGACCAGTGTTAGTAAAATCCTTATATTATATTTTTATTGCTATTTCTAAAGTATATTTCTGATCTTTTGTCTTTTTTTGGCAGGACAGGTCAAGGAGAGATGGGAAGTGAAAGGATACAAAAGGTAAGTATATGCAGAGAATATGTTATGAAATTAATTTTAATTGTTCTTATTCCACTGGAATTGTTGTTTTCAGCAGCATTTCGTAAGGTTTCTGATTTACCAGATATTTGTTTAGACTGAGAAAATGACTGAACATGTGTTACCATGCACAGACTTCCCACATATTTTGACCAATGAGATTGGACAATGTTTCATTAACACTTTAGATTAGGGAACACGTATTCACTATTAATTATGAATTTTCCCTCAGTAAACTCCTAATTTGCTGCTTATTGGCAGTAAGTTGTTGTAGTGGTTATGTTTAGGTGGATCTAGAATATTGTCATGCATTAATATGTGCTTTATAAATACTAATAAACAGCAAGTATGCTAGTAATATGCATGCTGATAAGCAACTAGTTAATAGTGAAGACTGAAGAGTGTTCTCTAATTCATAATAATTAATCATATAAATTACTATTTAACGTCTATCGATTTCTAACCACTGAAAACATTTCCATGACATTTCTGTTAAATGTCCAGGTTTTCCTTGACTGAATAACCCTGCATGCATTCTAATAAAACATGTATTACTTTGAGGCTATATGTTGTACAGTACAGACATCATTCAGGTAAAGGTGAGGTCTTATTTTATAGTTACCCATATCGTAAGGTCTTCACAGGGACCCATGTATTCCATGTAATCTAGTTTCACTTCACATTTTTCTACTTTGCATTCCTGCAAGACAAAGAAACAAATATGAAAAAAACAAGACTGCATAGACTTTTTTACACTTGTTTATTACTTTGTTTATACTTAAAAAAGTGAAAATAATCAATTTATTTAAATGCTTTTTACAGTTTCCCATTTTTCCACTCAATTATGTAGTAATAACAAGATGTTTAAAAGTCGTTACGAATTTCAACAGCCGAGGCGGTTTAACGCCTGCAAATCAAACCCCCGATTTTAAGGCGTGCAGGCCGTCCCGAGAAAGGAGGCTGCCCCCGAGGCGGTGTTCCGAGCGGACGCTCCCGTCAGGAGACGTTCCCGAGCAGACCGCGGCCGTCCCGATGTCGAGGCGGTACCTCTATGCCGAGGCATTGTCTGTGCCCGATGCCGAGGCAGTTCCCGAGCGGTTGTCCCAGTGCCAATTGCCGAAATTTTTCCCGATGCAATTGTCCGATGCCGAGTTGCGGTTTCTGCAACGACGTGCCGAGGTGGCGGTTCCCGATGCTATGCCGACCTGCGTGCCCCCGAGGCGGTCATCCCGATCCCGAGGCGGTTCCCGATGCAGGCGTGACCCTCTGGCCAAGGCGTTGCCCGAGGCGGTCCCGGGTGCCAGGGCGGTAAAACGAGGCGGTTCTACCTGCGATGCCAGGGTTTTCCGAGGCGGTGCCTCGATGCCGAGTCCGGTGCCCGATTTCGATGCTGAGGCGGTACCCGATGCCGTGGCCGAGGCGGTTTCCCGATGCCGCAATGTCCTCGAGTGCCGAGGCGGTCCCCGATGCCGAGGCAGTGCCAGAGGCGGTGCCCGATGCCGATGCGGTGCCAGAGGCGGTGCCCGATGCCGAGGCGGTGCCCGATGCCGAGGCGTGCCCGAGGCCGAGGCGGTGCCCGATGCAGTGCCAAGACGGTTCCCGAGACGGTTTCCCGAGGTAAAAGACCGATGGCCCGTTCCGAGGTCGGGCCCGGTGCCCGCTGCGGTCAGAACCGATGCCGAGGCGGTTCCAACAGTGGCCGAGGATGTGCCGATGCCGAGGCGGTGCACACCCGATGCCGTGAATATGTGCTTTGTTCCAATTGTCGAGGTATTGACCGGATGTTGTTTTCCGCCAGGCGGTGGCCCGAAATGGCATCTTTTCTCATCCCGAGGCCGGTCCCGAACGTTATGTCATTAAACCAGCATAATTATCTTGTTAACCCTCAAGCATCCTTCGTATAGCAGCCCTTAATTGCTCCTTAGTGGACAAATTGGGCCATATCCCTATCTTCCATAAAATAAAGACTCTTAATTTATGCCATTTTTTGTGCTTTTTTATGTATTTGATATATTTAATATTTATTGTACTTTAGTAAAAAGTTAAGACAGCATATATTTAATATTTATTGTACTTTAGTAAAAAGTTAAGACAGCCAAAACCTTAAATCTTGTCGATGCCGTTCCTGAGGCCATTCCGAGGCGGTGCCCGATGCGATGTCGTTCTCAGGAGGCGGGGGGCCTATGTCCAATGCCGGTCATGGGCATATTTAATATTTATTGTACTTTAGTAAATATTTTAGAAAGAATATAAAAATTATATTTTGGTGAATTTTTGTTATATTTGTTAGTGGATTATTATATGTTTGATTAGTATCAATTTTGTTATTGTTATTTATTATTGACTTTCGGGCCACCAGAGTGCCCTAACCCTTTAGGTTTTAGATTTTATCACAAGTTAAAACTGTAGATTTAAAAAAAAAAAAAAAAAAAAAAAACCTTTGTGTTGGGTGAGACTTAAGCCCATGTGGATCAGCTGAGAGTCAAGCTTGACTGACTTGACCTGATGTGATGCTAAGCTTGATGTTTGTCATATTTTCCAGCTGGATGAACTGTTAATTTGTCCTTTGAATTAGTTTTAGCATGAAATTAAATGTGGTTGAGAATCAAACATACCCCTTTTCCTCCAACAGTTCTTAACGGTAGATAAATGTAGGCTGTTTGTCAGTACGATGGTGTGTCTGTCCGCCATGAGGCTCGTATTGAAGGTCACCACTATTTTATCTCCATGAAGCACTGAATAAATGTCAGCATTCATTCTGAATTTAATTTATCTAGTAAGTCAATCAGAAGGATGGTTAGTCAGTAAAAAAATGAATGAGCATGTGATGAAACCACTAGCACTTAGTATTAAACCTCATTGTGTGAAAGATGCCTCAAATCATGTGTGCTGCTGTTATTTTAGTAACCAGACGCACTTTTCACCTTCATCACTTGATGCCTTTTCACCTCGATCACAAGCTTACCTTGACATCAGAGCTGTGTCTGAAATGCCCCATTCCCATATAAAGTGCACTATTTCAGACATTTTGATGTCTGAAACCACAGTGAAGGTTGTGATTATGATTCACATTCATAATGCACATAACACGTTTAGAAGTGTGTTTACATGTTGACCCTGTGGAGCTCCTGTTTTCCCCACAAACCAAAGATATGCAGTATAGGTGAACCGGAGACACTAAATTACCCGTAGGTTTGATAGTGAATGCGTGAGTCTATTAACTGAACGAAATGGACTGTATGACATTCACTAAATAGAGAATAATGAACGAGGAGATATATCATAGAATATTGCAGACTAGAGGCCAACTCTAACATCATGGCATTTGCATATAATATTTCAGGAAGTGCCTGTAGATCTCAAATGAAACTTTAAACTCAATGGGTGGAAGCTCGTAGATTTGGTGACATTCCTGTCTGTCTCTAATAAGACAGATCAAACCATCAAAAGTCTCGCCACATAGAAAAGAGAAGATAAAAGGAGTGGCTATAAGAGCAAATAAATCTAACCTATTTGGGTCTTCTTTGCATATTCTTCATTCGCTCCATCAGGTGTTGGAATATTATAGGCAAATATGTAATAACTGGTTGATGGACAAGCAGATACATTTTGCACAGTGAAACTGAACCATAACTGTCAATGAAGAGAAGAAAAAGATTAGGACACAGAATCAGTTACGCTGTAAAACAAACCAACAAACAAACAACTTGGTTAACAGTACTCTCCCTTACTATACATGGTGTAAAACTGTTGTAGTGCTAACAGGGCAAGTGTGATTGTACAGTAAAATACTGATGAATGTACAGTTTTTGGAAGAAGAAAAAAAGAACAAGTCATTTATGATTAATAAATAAAAAAATAAATTATATTGACATTCCCAGAAGTGACACATTTGAGTTGTTGAAATAGCTATCTCTCTTCTTAGGTGTTTCTCATCAGTTATATGTACATTAGGGTTTATGTCACATTTTGTGTTGTTAAATTAATGTTTAATTCATTATTATTTTAGTGCCAGGTGTGTTGCCATGACAATGTGCAGCTTGAATATATTAGTTGTGGAAAAGCTTGTTGTGATGAGCTCTAATTCAATATGTGGCTTTTCTCATCACCACCCGAGTTATTATGATGGTTGTTAAAGGATCAAAACAGTTCGGTAGCAGTGTGGTAATGCTAAACAGGGCTGTTGGTGGATTTACTGGTTTGTTTGTTTTGTTCAACAGTTTTAAACTGTCAAAAAAAGAAGAGGTTATTCTATAACCTTGTTCACATTTTTACTGTATTTTTACAGATTGTTTTACAGTGTTGCCTTGTCTGTGAGGCTCAGTGCTCTTCGACTGTGATGTTGTAGTAAAGGCACTGATGGCTAGTAGTTCAGTTCACCATTTCTGTCCTGTCTTTACCTGTTCTTGACCAGTGAGGTTGATTCGCTCGGAGGTAAATGGAGGCTGGTACTGACATCTGTAACGTGAGTCAGACTCATCATAAAGTATTATCCATGTGCCAACGAGACTGCGAATGCTGCCTAAGAAGACAATGTTCGGTAACACTTTATAATAACTGCACACTATTAATCATTAATTAAGCATTAGTAAACAGATAATTCATAATTTAAAAAGCATTAATAGACATTAATAAGCAGTTTATAAATACAGATATAAATGCTTTATTCTTGATTTAAAAGCATATCTATAATGTGTTTAATAATTTTATTGTCCTTTATTCATGATCAAGTTATCATTTCTCAATGAAGTATAGCAATTATTTACAAACCAGTTATTTAGGAGTTGCCAGTGATTCGTAAGATCACAAGAAATTGTAAGTAAATGCAGTAAATTCAGGTATTTATAAAGCATTTAGTAGTGGTCAGTTAACTATGTATGTGAGCTCATCTAGAGTGAGGACTAGTTATGCCTTGTAAAGCATTTATAAAGGATATTTTAAAGGCTCAGTTATCTTGTAAACAGGAAAATGAGAAAAAAACACAACACAGTGATACAGAACATAGAAATATTAACAGCCTTTAAATATCATTTGTAAAAGTTTTACAAGGCATTAAATAGTCCTCACTTTAGATGAGCTCACAATAATAGTTAACTAACAACTACATATGTTTTATAACTACCTGAATTAACCCTGAATTACAGTAGAAATACATGTTAATAAACCATTTATTAACACTCTAAGTAACTATTACTATATGTGTGAAAAATAAGATGTATGAATGCACATTTAAATAGTTTATTAATCATTTACTTACAATTTCTAAGAGATCTTATGAACCACTGACAACTCCTTAATAACTGGGTGTAAATAATGCTATACTTCATTTTAGAAATGATAAATTGATCATTAATAAAGTATGACAAAACAATTATTAAATACATAATAGATATGCTTTTAAATCAAGTATAAAGCATTTATATCTGTATTTATAAACTGCTTATTAATGTCTATTAATGCTTTATAAATGATGAATTAACTGTTTCCTAATGCTTAACTAATGATTAATAGCGTGCAGTTATTATAAAGTGTTACCCAATGTTCAAATGGACTCATATTATCAAAATATTCACTATTAAAATTTGTAATTTATAGTCTCATGAATTTACAGCCTTTGTCATTCACATTGGCTTTTACCTGCTCCCATGATGCAACACAAACAACATATACACATCATTAAAAGTGCTAATGCAAGATGGCCACTGTCCGATACCAGTAAAACAAACTTCAGCTTAACTGCAAACAATCTGCTGAAGTCATGTAGTGATATTTGTGATGCGGTGTGTGTGATCTTATCTGTATCACGTCAGCAAAATGAAACTAATGTGATCAGCTGGAATTTCTGTCTGATCGGTTTTTCTCTTTTCTGTTTGCGAGAAGCATTTTTCATGATTCTGCAGTTTTTAATCACGTTACTTTTCAGCGTATAGTAATTTACTGTGTAATTTAACTGTTTGATTAAACACAGACAAAACTGCTTTGTAAAGTGTCACACATCATTCCAGCCATATGACAATAATAAAGACACATTTTTACCACATGAACATTTTTCTGAAAACAGTGCTGTGTATGGACGGCCCTGCTGGGACGTTTAGGATGATGCCTCTGAATCATGAAGCAGCATCTGATGGCACTCAGCATCACATCAATCAGACAGCTCATTTCAAACCAGACGTCAGTCGTTATCTTGAAAAGAATAAGCAACACTTCCTCCCTGACCAAAACTGTCTCTGTCACAAGACCAATGATAATTAGAATCAGAATCAGAATGAGCTTTATTGCCAGGTATGTTTACACATACGAGGAATTTGTTTTCGTGACAGAAGCTCCGCAGTGCAACAGAATGACAGCGACAGAACAAAAAACACACAATAAAAGAATAAAAAAAATACAGAAAATACAAATCAGTAGGTAAGGAATGACAGTATACAAATTGACAATTGTATGGCAGATATATTACAATGAGCAGTTATGTATGTACAGGTATATTATGTGCAAAAAAAATAATAATTTAAGTGTACACTAAGTATGTGTGTTAGGTAATAAGTGTATGTGTCTGTAAATATAAATAGTGTAATGTGTTCCACAGTTATTATCAAGTGTTCATTAGATGGATTGCCTGAGGGAAGAAACTGTTCCTGTGTCTGGTCGTTCTGGTGCTCAGAGCTCTGTAGCGTCGACCAGATGGCAACAGTTCAAACAGGGAGTGTGCTGGATGTGAGGGGTCAAGAGTGATTTTTCCAGCCCTTTTGCTCACTCTGGATAAGTACAGTTCTTGAATAGACGGGAGGGTTGTACCGATGATTCTCTCAGCAGTCCGGACTACCCTCTGTAGTCTTCTGAGGTCAGATTTAGAAGCTGAGCTGAACCAGACAGTTACTGAAGTGCAAAGGATGGATTCAATGATGGCGGAGTAGAACTGTTTCAGCAGCTCCTGTGGCAGGTTAAACTTCCTCAGCTGCCGAAGGAAGTACAACCTCTGCTGGGCCTTTTTCACAATGGAGTCAATGTGAATGTCCCACTTCAGGTCCTGAGAGATAGTGGTGCCCAGGAACCTGAATGACTCCACTGCAGTCACAGTGCTGTTCATGATGGTGAGTGGGGGGAGAGCAGGGGGGTTTTCTCCTAAAGTCCACGGACATCTCCACTGTTTTGAGCGTGTTAAGCTCCAGGTTGTTGAGACTGCACCAGACAGCCAGCTCTTTAACCTCCTGTCTGTAAGCAGACTCGTCACCGTCCTGAATGAGGCCGATGAGTGTGGTGTCATCTGCAAACTTCAGGAGCTTGACAGAGGGGTCCTTAGATGTGCAGTCATTAGTGTACAACGAGAAGAGCAGTGGGGAGGGAACGCAGCCCTGGGGAGCTCCGGTGCTGATTGTACGGGTGCTGGATGTGTATTTTCCCAGCCTCACTAGCTGTTGCCTGTCTGTCAGGAAGCTGTTGATCCACTGACAGACGGAGGTGGGCACAGAGAGCTGAGTTAGTTTGGGGAGGAGGAGGGTTTGGGATGATCGTGTTAAAGGCCGAGCTGAAGTCCACAAACAGGATTCTCACATAAGTCCGTGGTCTGTCTAGGTGTTGCAGAACATAATGCAGTCCAATGTTTACTGCATTGTCCACAGACCTGTTTGCTCTGTAGGCAAACTGAAGAGGATCCAGTAAGGGTCCAGTAATGTCCTTCAGGTGGGCCAGCACCAGTTTTTCAAATGACTTCATGACCACAGATGTTAAAGCCACAGGCCTATAGTCATTTAGTCCTGTAATTTTGGATTTCTTTGGGATGGGGATGATGGTGGAGCGTTTGAAGCATGAAGGGACTTCACACAGCTCCAGTGATCTGTTGAAGATCTGTGTGAAGATGGGGGCCAGCTGGTCAGCACAGGATTTCAGACAAGCTGTTGTAACACAGTCTGGGCCTGGTGCCTTTTTCCTTTTCTGCTTCCGGAAGACCTGGCGCACCGCATCCTCGCTTAGCTGTATTGTAGGTGGGGGGGAGAGGGGGGATGCAGGAGGTGTGAATGGTGAGGGCGGTTGTTTGGAGAGGTGTTCAGGACGTGAGAACAGGGGGTTGCAAGAGTTGTGAATGGTGTGAACGGTTGTGTGGAGAGGCGTTCAGGGCAGGTGATGGGTGTTCTTCTTTCAAACCTGCAGTAAAACTCGTTCAGATCGTCTGCCAGTCATTGATTCTCCACAGTGCTGGGGGGTGCTGTCTTGTAATTGGTGATCTCTTTCAGACTTTTCCACACTGATGCTGAGGTCGTTGGAAGTGAACTGAGTCCTTATTTTATCAGAATAATTCCTCTTTGCCACTTTGATCTCCTTTTCCAGTGTGTATTTAGCCTGTTTATACAAGACATTGTCCCCCTTCCTGTAAGCATCTTCTTTGGCCTGACGGAGCTGTCTGAGTTTTTGCAGTGAACCACGGTTTGTCATTGTTGTAAATTAGTTTAGTCCTGGTAGGAATACACATATCCTCACAGAAACTGATATAAGATGTTACAGTCTCTGTGAGTTCATCCAGATCGGTGGCAGCAGCTTCAAAAACACTCCAATCAGTGAGGTCAAAACAGATTGTAAATCCTGCTCTGCTTCATTAGTCCCATCTTTTTTTACAGTCCTTACTACAGGTTTAGCTGATTTTAGTTTCTGCCTGTAGTTCGGTATAAAGATGAACCACACACAGTGATCAGAACGTCCCAAAGCTGCTCGTGGAACAGAGTGATATGCATCCTTTATTGTGGTGTAACAGTGATCCAATATATTACTGTCTCTTGTGGGACATGTAACATGCTGTCTGTATTTTTGGCAGTTCACAGGAGAGATTGGCTTTATTTAAGTCCCCGAGAATGATTAAAACAGAGTCCGGGTGTTGTTTTTCTGTCTCTGTGATCTGATCAGCGAGTTTCTGTAAAGCGAGGCTTACGTGCGCTTGCGGAGGGATGTATACACTCACCAGAATGAACGAGTGAAACTCCCGCGGCGAATAGAACGGCTTGCAGTTAATGAAGAGTGTTTCGAGATCTGAGAGGAAGGTTTTTTTTTAATGAGTTGTGTTTGTAGACCACCGTTCATTGATGTAAAAGCACGTGATCTGAGCAGCACATCTTTTTTAACACAGTTACATCTGTACACCACCGTTCATTGATGTAAAAGCACGCAGATGGAGCGCGCTGTCCGAATAGCGTCATGCAGCCAAGTTTCCGTGAACACAGAGCAGCAGAGTGTGAGAAAATCCTTATTTGTCCGAGAGAGCAGAAGGAGTTCGTCCGTTTTGTTGGGTAGAGAGCGGAGATTTGCCAGATGTATGCTAGGCAACGGCGTTCGAAATCCGCGTTTTCTGAGTCTCACGAGTGCGGCAGCTCTTTTTCCCCGTCTGCGCGTCCTCTTGAAGCGTGTGATCAGCGCAGCTGCTCCACCGACAAAAATGTCCAGCAAAACATCAGAATAGTCGAAAACCGGTAATATATCGGGAGTTGTGTGGTGCAGAATGTCCAGCAATTCGTCCCTGGTGAAACTGATTGCAGGAATATAACTAAAGACAGGACAAACTAACAAAAACACAAAAACAACTGCAGAGCACGTCACGGAGGCAGCCATCCTGTATCGGCGCCAGCGAAGATCAACGATAACTCAAAGCTGATAATGAAAAACTCTAAATGATGAAACATTCTGTAACATGCGATATCTCAGACTGATGTCAAACTGATGTGCATAAAAAATATTTCTCACAATTATTGCTTTCTACTAACAAATCCATCTTATGCCAACTAATTAATTAAATAAATAAAACGAGAATATACAAAACTTTCAAATACACAAAAAACACATCTGACAAGTCACTCTTTCATCAAATGTGTTTTAAAATGATAACAGAATTACATTTGATGGTTCTTCTATAATTCTGTGGTGCTAATTATTATTGTAATATTTATTGTACTTGTTCTAATTTCATGTAGCATCAATATTTTAGTAAATATTTAGATCAGATAAATTTAAGAACTTCTGTCTTTAATTATGAAACAGTGGTTTATTACAGATGAGTCTTTGTACTAATTTTGCATGTTTTTTTTTATTTTTTATTTTTTTTAGAAACATTAAAAATAAAAGTAAAACAAAACTTTTAGAAATATTAGTTTTACTTTGTAATTAATATGGGTACATATTGATCATGAAAATAATATAGCACATCAAGTAAATCTTAGTTTCTCATAATTCCATCAATGGCTATTTCTCATGAATTCCAAAAAGACATTTAACCACACAGAAAAAACAAACAAACAAAAAAAACAGGTTCATGTGTATGACTGAATAAACTCAGAAAAGAGTCAAAATTACACAGAACTAAAAAAAATTAAAATAAAAAATCAATTACTGTGATGTCACTTACTATCAATATTGATGGACCATCTTATAATGATAGAGGTTTGAGATTCATTCAGCTCTGCAGACAGCTCATGTAAGGGTGAAGGGTAAGATTTGTTGTTTTCAAACCATTCTTTGTGTACTCTATGCTCTAAAAAATAAAATACATACATATAAATAAATAAGAAGAAGAAATAGAAAAAAGAAAGAAGGAAAGATGTATTTTAACACTAACCAACTTTGTTGCATGTGGCAACCTGTAAATATCAAAAGAGAGCAATTGTTTAATTAAGCTTTGATCAAATGATTTATATCAAATATTTCTGCTATGAGATGACAGTGTACTTACTATACCGAGAGAACTGCTGTCTGAAGTTGTCCACTGGATTAAAAGGAAAAAAGCAACAATTTCCATCATGCAGTCTAGAAGTTCCATTTGAACAGACCTGAAAACAAATCTCTGTTGAAATTAGCCGTGGCTCTGCTTTTATATCTTCTCCAACAGGAAACGCCCACAAACCATATTGTCCTTGGCAGCTCTCAAATCACACAACAGTTCATGACTGTACTGCTGTCTTTCAGAAAATCCCTTACAGAAAACATTGTCACCTTTATTTTTATAGCGTTTTATTCAATACTAATTGAGTCAAAGCAGTTTTACAGTATCATACAGGAAAATAGTGCGTCAATAATGCAAGAAGACAATAACAAAGAGTAATTTTTTTAGCTAAAGTCAATTCAATGAAACTGACATTGGAGAACAGCATTTTCTCTACAAACTCCATCATATAATGTATCTTGAATAAAAGAATAAATAAATAATGAGCATCATGTCATTGACTCTAGACCACTGATATAAATTGACTCATTTCACATGAGCAGTGGTGGACGAAGTACACAAAACTTATGTACACTTGAGTAAAAGTACAGATACGTATAATAAAATATTACTCCAGTAAATGTAAAAGTTTTAATTTTACTTTTAGTGAAATTTTACTCGAGTGAAAGTACAAAAGTATTAAATTTTTTATGCACTTAAGTAAAAAAAGTACTGATAGATAGATTTATTTTGCAAATTTATATAGGCTACTTAATTTAATTTTATATTAGCACATATTTTTTATAATCCTATACTGCTCAAAATGCCTGGGATTTTCCCAAAATAACCAATATATGGAGTCAAGATATATTTTTGTTGTTGATATGGACTACGTTGATGAGAGAGAATGTTCACTGTGAAGCTTACACTGCCATGTGATTTTCACAGGTAAGAAAAAAGTGTTTTAAAGTTTGTTGTTTTCCAGAACATCACAGTTATATATGACATGAGAATAAGGCCTTTAGTTAGGAAGAACATTTTAAGGAAGATATAATTATATTTTCATAATGTTTTTTTTTCTTCTCAAACCTTGTCTGTCGTGTAAAAAAAAAAAAACACCCCTGGCCAAATGCCCCCAGAGGGCATCACTTCCCACTTTGATAATTACTGTAGTTACCATGTTCTGAACATCACATCCTTTCTTTTTCCCCCAGATGTAATCTATTCTAGGTGGTTGATTAAAAATATTATATCTAAATATTTTTTTTTTTTACTTTATATCTAAAAATTACCTCAACTTATCACCAGCAAGCTTGTTAACTAGACAGTTAGCATAAGCTAACAATATTTAATTTTCAGTATGGTCTTTAAGAAACATTCATAGCCTATCTGTCTACTCAGCTAGTTAATACACACAATATAAGAATTTATACTGTTGATAAACAATATAAAAACAGACATCACACGTAGTGTTTTAATAAAACTGTTAACGTTATGGCAGCAGGGAATTTGAACATGCATGAGTTATTTTATTTAATCTGTGTTATTTTAATGTTTCCTTTCTTGACCTAAAACATGACACAGATGTGATGTGTCTGCATTCAAGCATTTCAGTGGGCTTAAATAGATCACTCTTTAGAGCAGATTTAGTTCACAAACAATTGACAGTTTTGACCTAAATATGGTATTCAGTTACAATAAGTATTCCTAAAATTCGACTTTAGTAATTTACTTTTAGCAGCATCAGTCGTGCACACACGCGCGCTCACAAGAGCTCCCGGTTGTGAATTCAGTTCACTAGAGACTCGCACTAAACGGTTCATTTGAATCAGTGAGTTGTCGACTCGAGAACAGCTGCAATCAGATCATTATAATTCATGAATGAATCGTTAAGTGCGTTAAGTTTGTGAACCGATTTAAAAGGTTCATTGAAAAGAATCAGTTCGCTCTTGAATCAGACACCGCTTCTGCATGTGATATATTGTAAGGAGTAATGATATGTTTTATGAAATGTAGTGAAGTAAAAAGTACGATCTTATGCTTTGGAATGTAGTGAAGTAAAAGTAAAAGTTACTCAAAATAAAACTACTCAAGTAAAGTACAGATACTTGAAAAATGTAAAGCTACTCCGTTTAAAGTCATTTAAAGTGAAACATAATATTCATGTTTTCTTCTGTTATCTCATAAAAGAGAACAAACACAAACCCAGGCATTTATTCAATACAGTGGCTAAATTAATGAAAAATAAAGCATCAACAGACGCATACCTTTCCCAACAGCACCGTATTAATGACTTTATGAACTTCTTTACTTTCAAGATCTATACTATTAGAGATAAAATTGTAACCATGCAGCCATCAGATACAGTATCACATCAGATAGTACATTATAGATCCCCTGGGGAACCATTCCACTCATTCTCTGCAATAGGAGAGGAAGAATTATATAAACCAACAACATGTATGTTAGACCCCATTCCATCTAAGCTACTAAAAAGGTGCTTCCAGAACTCATACAGTAGATCCTTTTTTGAATATTATTAATTCATCATACCATTAGGATATTTCCCGTTGTTTTTTGAACTCATACTTAAATTGGCTGTTAGAAATAAAGGCAGTATCCTCTCAGCTATGCTCCTTCTTAGAGATAAATTGTATCTGTGAGGATTTCCAGTCAGGATTTAGACTGTATCATAGTACAGAGACTGCTCTCATCAGAGTTATAAATAACCTGCTCTTATCATCTGACCGTGGTTGTATTAGTGTTACTAGATCTTAGTGCTGTGTTTGACACTATTGACCACAACATCCTTTTGAGTAGACTACAAAATTATGTTGGCATTAGTGGAATTGCATTGTAATGGCCCACTCATCGATTCAGTCATATGCTAGATTTAATTATATTGCATGGAATTGATCTTAATGATATAGATATCGTACCTCAAAGTGATGATGTCACTGACCATTTCCTTGTATCGTGCATTCTGCGTATTACTGATATTAACTATATGGTATCGTCTGGGCAGAACTATTGTTCCAGCCACCAAAGACAGATTCACAAATAACCTGCCTGATTCATCTCAACTGCCCTGTGTACCCATAAATACACATGAACTAGATGAAATGACTGGCAACATGGTCCCTATCTTCTCTAATACATTAGAAGCTGTTTGATAACAAATTTTGCTGGACGATAAATTGTCTGAGAAATTATTGCGATAAACGATAATATTGTTGTTCTAAGACCATTTTCAACTAATATAATGATAATGGCACACTAATGCAGGTACACCTTTTCAAAGATCAATAAACTTTTATTTCTAAAGAATATTTAACACTAAAAACGGAAAACATTTTAAATATCCACAATAAATGAACAAAACAACCAAAAAAACAATAAAAGCAATGGACTGTCAATCTCTGTTAAAACAATGCACCTTGAATAAATACCAAAAACAACCAAAATCAATAAATAAAATGGATGTAAACAAAATTGCACTTCAAAAAATATTAAACATTAGGCTCAGACATAAATAGGCAAGGCAAGGCAAGGCAAGTTTATTTATATAGCACATTTCGTACACAATGGTAATTCAAAGTGCTTTACATGAAAGAAAGTAAAATAATCATGAAGGAAAATAATAACAAAAATAAAACAAGCAATTTTAAAACACTGAAAATTATTTAAAAATTGACTTTTTTAAAATTAATTTAAAACAGTTAAAAATAGAAAATGATTTTACATAAAATACAGTGAATACGTAAAATACAGTGCAATCAGTTCGGACATTGCTCGCACAGCGCTCATTCAATAAATGCACAGCTAAACAGATGAGTTTTGAGTCTAGATTTAAATGTGACTAATGTTTTAGCACATTTACAGTAGCACAACACTGATCTCTTCTGGAAGCTGATTCCAGTTGCGGGCGGCATAGTAACTAAAGGCGGACTCCCCTTGTTTTGTGTGAACCCTTGGTATTTCTAACTGACTCGATCTTAATGATCTGAGTGGTCTGTTAGGTTTATATTCAGTGAACATATCTGCAATATATTTTGGTCCTAGGTCATTGAGTGATTTATAAACGAGTAAAAGTACTTTAAAATCAATCCTAAATGTGACTGGAAGCCAGTGTAAGGACCTGAGGATTGGTGTGATATACTCAGATTTTCTGGTTCTAGTCAGAATCCTGGCAGCAGCATTCTGGATGAGCTGCAGCTGTCTAATGGTCTTCTTGAGAAGGCTGGTGAGGAGACCATTACAATAGTCCACCCTGCTGGTGATAAAGGCATGAACAAGTTTCTCCAAATCTTGACTGGAAACAAAACATCTAATTCTTGCAATGTTTTTTAGATGATAGTATGCTGATTTAGTTACTGCTTTGACATGACATCTGAAACTAAGGTCTGTCTCCAGAATCACACCAAGATTCCTAACTTGATTTTTAGTTGTTTGTCCCCAAAAGTCAAGGTATGCATTCACCTTGAAAACTTCATCTTTTTTTTGCACCTTCCTGCAAAAAAATGATCTCTACAAGTAAACAACTCCATCTTGAGTGTTCTAATGAATTGAATGTATTGCTGTTTTAATTATACTATCTCAACAAATGTCTTTTACTATATTTGCAGTGTATAGACTGCCCTCATCCGATGTCTCATTCTATGATCATTTTAAAAACCTCTTTAAAGAAGTGGATATACGTAAAGAGTGTATTGTTATGGGGGATTTCAGTCTTAATTGGTCTGATAAAAAGGCCAAAAAGAAATTGAAGGAGATAACTAAATTGTATGATCTTATACAAATGATTGAGACCCCCACACATATTACAGCTACTTCACGAACTTTAATAGATCTTATCTTTACTTATAAACCAGATAGAATTACTAAGACTTTTAATTTTTTAACTGGACTATCAGATCATAATTTAACTCTCATATCTAGGAAGTTAAATAAAAATAGGTTTGTTTATCATGAAACCACACAGAATGAACAGAACTGTTCTATCAGAATACCAAAAAAGGATATGAGTTCATTCGAAGAAGAGCTTGGACAGATTGACTGGGTATCCGTTTTATCTACTGAAGATTTGGAAACAGGGCATAAAATGATATAAAAAATAAATATACAGAATTTGTTAGAAATAGACATAGAAAGAATAACCTACCATGAATTTCAGAAGAGGTATGGATGTTCCTGAAAAAGCGTGATTATGTTCTAAAAAAAGCTATAAAATCTGGTTTACGACAGGATCGACTTCTATTTAATAGCTTAAGAAATAAGGTGGTTAAGACATTACGGCAGGCTAAGGCACAATATTTTATTAACATTTTAAACGAGGCTAAAGGAAATGGCAAAAAGGTGTGGCAAACTATTAATCAATTGATAAAGAAATAATCTAAATCATGTATTAAATGTTCAGAATTAAATGTTGAAGGAAGAATACTTAATAAACCCGATGAAATTATAGAAACATTTAATATTCATTTTGTTGACTCAGTTCAAAGATTGACTGATAAATTTGGTATCAGATATAGAGAACTTAACTCTGTTAACTCAGCTAAACCTGCTTTTGATTTAACAACAGTATCAGCGAATGAGATCCAGAATGTTATAAAAACGTTGAAAAATTCATACGCTAAAGATATACATGGTTTAAATTTTAATTTTTTTAAAAATAACTGTGAACATTTTTTGTACCAATCACACACCTTGTCAACTTATTAATTAAGCAATCTATTTTTCCAAATTGCTGGAAAACTGGGATAGTTACCCCAGTCTTCAAAACAAGTGATCCACTAAACATAGCAAATTATAGGCCAATCTCAATTTTATCAGCAGTATCTAAGTGAAAGTGACGTGACATTCAGCCAAGTATGGTGACCCATACTCAGAATTCGTGCTCTGCATTTAACCCATCCGAAGTGCACACACACAGAGCAGTGAACACACACACACTGTGAACACACACCCGGAGCAGTGGGCAGCCATTTTATGCTGCGGCGCCCGGGGAGCAGTTGGGGGTTCGATGCCTTGCTCAAGGGCACCTAAGTCATGGTATTGAAGGTGGAGAGAGAACTGTACATGCACTCCCCCCACCCACAATTTCTGCCGGCCCGAGACTCGAACTCACAACCCTTCGATTGGGAGTCCGACTCTCTAACCATTAGGCCACGACTTCCCACTTTCTGTTATCTAAAATAACAGAAAAAGTAGTAACTGAGCAAATTGTAAATTTTTTAGATACGCAAAAAAATGTATCATGCCATATGAAATTTGGGTTTCGTAAACAGCACTCTACGGAAACTGTGGTATGTTATTTCATTGAGCAAGTGCGATTAAAATTAGATAAGGGTGGGGTTGTGGGTGCGGTATTTCTCGATTTGCGAAAAGCATTTGACACGTTAAACCATAATATTTTATTATCCAAATTATCACATTTTAATTTTTCTGTGCAAACTATGAAATGGATTGAGTCTCATCTTACATCAAGGAAACAATGCACCTGGATTAAAACACATATATCTTCAACAAGACACTGTTCACCAGGGGTACCTCAGGGGTCCATACTAGAACATCTACTTTTTAGTTTGTACTTGAATGATCTTCCAGATGTTTGTCCTGATGCATTTATTCAAATGTACGCAGACGATACTGTGATTTATGTACATGCTAAAACAGGTATCACAAAAACTATCTGCTGTCTTGACCAAAATCTCAGACTGGTTTAATCAGTGTTGTTTATCCTTAAATGTCCAGAAAACTGCTTGCATGTATTTTAAGATTAGAAAGATGGAGAAGGCTATACCAGATATATTAGTAAACGGTGAAAGATTACAAACTGTATCAAACGTTAAATACCTTGGAGTTATTTTAGACACTCACTTAACATTTGAAAAGCATGTTAAAAAAAATAGTTTGTACAGTTACACCCCAACTTAGAAATTTTAAATTTATACGGAGTCAACTTCCAGCAGAAGCTGCAAGAATCTTTTTGCACTCTTTAATCTTTTCTCACTTCTCTTACTGCATTACTTCATGGTCACAAGCAGGGAAAATCTACTCTTAGACCTTTACATAGTTTATACAAACGTGCTATAAAAGTGTTTGATAAGAAACCTGACAGACATCATCATTGTCTTATAATTCAAAAACATAATCTCTTTACTTTTAAAAACTTTGTAATATTTCACAATTGTAGTTTAATGTATAAAATTGTGAATGATCTTGCACCTCCACCTTTAAAGATGTTTGTTTCATTGCACAATGACAGCATAAGACAGACAAGAGCCTCGTTAAGAGGTGACTGTGAAGCGCATTTTAGAAAAACAGATTTTGGACGATCAGCTTTTTCTGTAAAAGATGTTAATAATTGGAATAGTATACCAAAAGATATTAGACAGTGTACTACCTTTGTGCAGTTACACTTGAAAAGATTTTTAAAGGCAAGTCAGGTTTGTGATTGTGGCAGGGGGGGCGTGGTTTAGCGAAGTCTGCAGCGGGAGAGAGAGTCAGGAGACGAGCGGTGAGTGAGTGGGTTGGACGGAAACGATCAACACCTGTTTCTTGTTGCAGTAATTGGCGTGGAGAGAGTATAAAACGCCAGGAGAAACGGGAGCGGTTGAGAGAGAACCGGACTGCTGACGGGAACTGAGAAACCGCAAGAAGTAACCCGGAAGTGCTATGCGTTAGAGTTTATTGTTTGTCAAAGTAAAACTCATCATTGGTGTTTGCAGGAATTGGTCTCTAAATCAGAATAAAACTCGTCAGCAGTCCAGCCGACCCTTGTCCTCTTCCTTTCCTCACACGAACTCACTACACTGGTGCCGAAACCCGGGAAAGGAAGAAGGAGTGCTGCCGCCATGCAGAGCCCGTCCTCCACGCCACTTGCGGACATCATCTCATCCCTCGCGGCCCTACATCAGGAACAACATCAGGCCCTGCTGGACTTGCGAACGGATCAGGAACGGCGGTTCCACGCCATCCTTCAAGCCCAGCAGGAGGACCGCGAGAGGTTCCGGAGCTGGATCGACCGGGAGGTTCGTACCGAGGCCTCGGGACAGCCCGCAGTTCCTGCTCACCTGCCCCTTCACAAAATGGGACCACAGGATGACCCTGAAGTTTTCCTGGAACTCTTCGAAAAATCAGCTGAAGCGTGCGGCTGGCCCCGCGACCAATGGCCATTTAGGCTGATTCCTCTGCTCTCGGGCGAGTCCCAGGTGGCCGCACAACAGCTACCGGTAGCGAACCTCCTGGTCTTTGACGACCTGAAGAGGGCCATCATTCAGCGGGTCGGCCGGTCCCCAGAGCAACATTGTCAGCGGTTCCGCTCCCTGGACCTGGGGGAATCCGGTCGGCCCTTCGCGATGGCCCAGCAGCTCCGGGACTCCTGCCGCAAGTGGCTACTGGCCGAGGGAAGTGACGTGGAACACATCATCGACCTCGTGGTACTGGAGCAGTTCATCGCTCGGCTTCCCAGGAAAACAGCCGAGTGGGTCCAGTGCCACCGTCCCACGTCACTGGACTCGGCTATCCATCTCGCGGAGGACCACATGGTGGCGTGCCCAGGGGTCGGCGAACCCCTTCCATCAATCTCTCTCTCTCCCTCTCTCCCCTCTCCATCTCTCTCTCGCCCTGTCCCTCTCCCTAGGTCCCGTCCACCCGGCCCTCCTCGTGTCCCCGGGGGCGGGGCGGGTCTGACCCAGGGCACCACGTGAATCTGCGATTGGTGGCTGCTGGAGGGGACAGTGCTTCCGTTTCTCCGCTCTCTCCACGCCAATTCCCCAATCCACTCCCTGCCACTGGGGCGGTGGGGAGGTCTGGGCTGGCCTGTTGGCGTTGCGGGGACCCAGAACATTTCATGGACAGGTGTCCTGTGATGGAGTTGGGAACGATGATCCGGGTCCCGGATGTCCCACAGGCCACCCCCGGTCAGGCAGGCGAATACCAAATACCTGTGAGTATCAAGGGGGGTATATATCCGGCCTTGGTGGATTCAGGATGTAACCAAACCTCAATCCATCAAAGCCTGATGCAACCGGGGGCATTGGATACAAGCCGCGTGGTTAAGGTGCGTACACGGGGATGTGGTGGAGTACCCGGTGGTCCCAATCATCATTCAATTCAGGGGTCAAAAGCATAGTGTGGAGGTGGCGGTTAGTCCTCACCTCCGGCATCCGATAATTCTGGGAACGAATTGGCCCGCGTTTACTGTTTTATTGGGGTCACTATGTGCGGATGCCTCTTGGGGAAATAAGGCACGGAAGGGGGATGCGCGTGTGCAGGCGGGAGAGACTGAGCCAGGACCGCTGGGTTCTGCTTCGGGGGAACCGAGCGAAATCGGGAGACTGGTTCTCTCGGAGCGTGATGACTTTCCTCTGGAGCAGTCTCAGGACGAGACATTAAAACATGCTTTCCAACAGGTCTCTATCGATGGTCAGCCTCTCCATCCTGGCCACCCGCTCACCTATCCGTATTTTGCCATTCTAAGAGATCGGTTGTATCGAGTGACCCAAGATGCTCGGACAAAAATAAATACAACCCAGTTGTTGATTCCGAAGAGGCGCAGGGAAATGCTTTTCCATGCGGCTCATTCTAATCCTATGGCGGGCAATTTGGGACAGGCAGCAACACTGAATCGCCTCATGACCTGTTTTTTTTGGCCGGGCATTCATGACAAGCGCAGGTGCGCAGGTGGTGCGCGTCTTGTCCGGAATGTCAGTTGGTGAATCCACCGGCCGCCCCAAAAGCGCCATTGCGCCCCCTTCCCTTAATGCAGGTCCCCTTCGAAAGAATTGGTATGGACCTCATCGGTCCATTAGAGCGATCGGCACGGGGACATCGCTTTGCATTAGTCATAGTTGACTATGCAACCCGATATCATGAAGCAGTGGCTCTCGGCAACATTTCCGCTAAGAGTGTTGCGGACGCCCTGTTTCGTCTAATCTCCCGGGTCGGCGTTTATGTCACGTACGCTACGCGAACTATACGGATTATTGGGCATTAAATCGGTTCGAACTAGCGTCTATCACCCACAGACCGACGGCCTTGTCGAACGATTTAATCGCAGGCTTAAATCCATGATCCGTAAATTCGTCCAAGAAGACGCCAAGAATTGGGAAAAGTGGCTAAAGCCCTTGTTATTCGCTGTGCGAGAGGTCCCACAAGCCTCCACAGGGTTTTCCCCCTTCGAACTTCTCTACAGTCGCCAGCCCCGAGGGGTGCTGGATGTCCTGAGAGAAACTTGGGAGGAGGGGCCTTCTCAAGGCAAAAACGAAATTCAGTATGTGCTGGACTTGAGAACAAAACTCCACACTTTGGGGCGGCTATCAATGGAGAATTTGTTACAAGCCCAGGACCGCCAGAGCCAGCTGTATAACCGGGGAACTAGATTATGCAAATTTGCACCGGGAGAGAAAGTACTTGTATTACTCCCAACGTCGAGCTCTAAGTTAATGGCTAAGTGGCAGGGACAGTTTGAGGTCGCACGACAAGTCGGAGATCTCGATTATGAGGTAATACGGTCCGATAGGAACGGGGCACGTCAGATCTATCACCTCAACCTCCTAAAAAAATGGAATGAGGCGGAATCAGTGATGTTGGCAACGGTGATTAGCGGAGAGGATGATCTCGGGCCTGAGGCGAATGTCAAACCACTATCCCTCGCCCTGGCCCTGGCCCCAGGAGGAAATCACCTCTCGCCGTCCCAACTCACTGATCTAACAAAATTACAGGCAGAATTTGTCGACGTGTTCTCGCCCCTACCGGGCCGTACCAACCTCATTCAGCACCATATCGAGACGGAGCCGGGCGTGGTAGTTCGCAGCCGGCCGTATTGCTTACCTGAGCACAAGAAAAAGGTAGTTCAGGCTGAATTAGGCGCAATGCTGGAAATGGGAGTAATAGAAGAATCCAATAGTAACTGGGCGAGCCTGATAGTTTTAGTCCCAAAAACGGACGGCTCAGTCCGCTTCTGTGTGGATTATCGCAAGGTGAATGCTGTGTCGAAATTCGACGCGTATCCAATGCCGCGGGTTGACGAGTTACTTGATCCGCTAGGCACGGCTCGTTTTTATTCGACATTGGACTTAACGAAGGGATATTGGCAGATCCCCTTGTCTCCATTATCCAAAGAAAAGACAGCTTTCACAACGCCGTTTGGATTACACCAATTTGTTACCCTTCCGTTTGGGTTGTTCGGGGCGCCGGCTACCTTTCAGCGCCTCATGGATAAGATTCTGTGGCCCCATGCGGCATATGCTGCTGCCTACTTGGATGATATCATTATATTTAGTAATGACTGGCAGCGGCATATGCAGCATCTGAGGGCCGTCCTGAGGTCGCTGAGGGATGCTGGACTCACGGCCAACCCAAAGAAGTGTGTGATTGGGCGTGTGGAAGTAAGGTATCTGGGCTTCCACTTGGGGCATGGACAAGTGCGTCCCCAAATTGACAAGACAGCCGCTGTTGCGACCTGCCCACGTCCCAAGACCAAAAAGGAGGTAAGGCAGTTCCCAGGTAAAGGCTGCCCTGTGTGGCGGGCTGTTATTACACTCTCCTGATTTCTCTCTCCCTTTTCTGTTGCAGACTGACGCGTCGGACCGGGGGCTGGACGCAGTCCTGTCCCAGGAGATAGAGGGGAAGGAACGGCCGGTGCTGTACATTAGCCGGAAGCTCTCGAAGAGAGAGGCTAAGTACAGCACCATCGAGAAAGAGTGTCTTGCCATCAGATGGGCCGTCCTAACACTCCGCTATTATCTCCTGGGACGGGAGTTCACCCTCTGTTCGGACCACGCTCTGCTGCAGTGGCTCCACCGCATGAAGGATACCAACGCGCGGATCACCCGTTGGTATCTGGCTCTACAGCCTTTTAGGATGGCTCCCCGGCCTGAGTCGGGCGGTGGGGGTATGTGGCAGGGGGGGCGTGGTTTAGCGAAGTCTGCAGCGGGAGAGAGAGTCAGGAGACGAGCGGTGAGTGAGTGGGTTGGACGGAAACGATCAACACCTGTTTGTTGTTGCAGTAATTGGCATGGAGAGAGTATAAAACGCCAGGAGAAACGGGAGCGGTTGAGAGAGAACCGGACTGCTGACGGGAACTGAGAAACCGGAAGAAGTAACCCGGAAGTGCTATGCGTTAGAGTTTATTGTTTGTCAAAGTAAAAGTCATCATTGGTGTTTGCAGGAATTGGTCTGTAAATCAGAATAAAACTCGTCAGCAGTCCAGCCGACCCTTGTCCTCTTCCTTTCCTCACACAAACTCACTACAGTGATCATTGATTATACAAGGTAATGAATTTTTAATATGTTTTTATACTTCTTGTATTCTATTGTGTTTAATTTGTATGGTATTTTTATTGATAATTTGGTTTACTCCTGCCCAGGGACAGCAGATGAAATTTAGCTCTGTAGCTAATTCTGGGGTAATACTTTATTGTCCATTGTCCCTGTCAAATAAAGGATAAATAATAGAATAGAAAAATCTTCCATTTATGTCTCATTCATGTATGCTCAATTGTGCTCCTTCCTGCAAAAAAATGATCTCTATGAAGAATTTCAGTCGGGTTTCAGGCCCCATCATAGCACAGAAACTGCACTTGTTAAAATTACAAATGACTTGCTTCTTGCGTCAGACCAAGGCTGCATCTCATTGCTAGTTTTACTTGATCTTAGTGCTGCGTTCGACACCATAAATCACGACATACTCATAGATAGATTACAGAACTATACAGGTATCCAAGGGCAGGCTTTAAGATGGTTTAGATCCTACTTGTCCGATCGCTATCACTTTGTTTATTTAAATGGGGAGTCATCTCATTTATCCCTAGTAAAATATGGAGTGCCACAAGGATCTGTCCTAGGTCCTCTGCTATTTTCAATATACATGTTGGCCCTTGGTAATATTATTAGACAATACGGGATTAGTTTTCATTGTTATGCTGATGATACTCAACTATATATCTCAGCGAGACCAGATGAAACTTCTAAATTATCTAAGCTAACAGTGTGTTAAAAATGTAAAAGATGGGATGACCAATAATTTTCTCCTATTAAATTCAGATAAGACAGAGATATTACTTATTGGACCAAAAAACAGTACACAGAATCTCGTAGATTAAATTTGCAACTAGACGGATGTACTGTTACTTCCTCTACAGTCAAAAATCTGGGTATTTCATTAGACAGAAACTTGTCTTTTGAAAACCATATTTCCCATGTTACAGAAACAGCATTCTTCCATCTTAGAAACATTGCCAAGCTACGAAACATGTTACCTGTTTCTGATGCAGAAAAGCTAGTTCATGCATTCATGACCTCTAGACTGGACTATTGTAATGCACTTCTAGGTGGTTGTCCTGCATCTTCAATAAACAAGCTACAAGTAGTCCAAAATGCAGCGGCTAGAGTCCTTACCAGGTCAAGAAAATGTGATCATATGCCTTTACCTTTCACCCACTATTTTCGGCATGGAGACACAAATGACATACCCAAAATAAAAAGGTTGCTGCTCATGAGTCTTTCTGACTAGATACATAATCAACATATTTTCAGAAAACTGACACTGCAAAGTTTACTGTTCAAGAATCAGAATTACTCAGACTGTTATTATACTATGTTATGATAATAATGGATGTGTTGGATGTGTCAAACTTTCCTGAGGATGGTACTCCTCTGGTACTGCTCGGTGACTTCAGTATCCACCTAGAAAAACCTCAGGCTGCTGACTTCAACCCTCTGCTCGCCTCATTTGATCTCAAGCAAGCGTCTACTACAGCTACGCACAAATCAGGCAACCAGCTAGACCTCATCTACACACGCTGTTGCTCAACGGACAACACTTTAGTTGTTCCACTGTACACCTCAGACCACTTCCTCATCACTTCTAACCTCACACTTACTCCTGACACAGCATACACTCCTCCGCAGGTCACCTTTCGACGTAACCTAAGCTCACTCTCTCCCTCTCGCCTATCCTCTATGGTTTCATCCTCATTTCCTTCACTCTCTCAGTTTTCAGCACTGGACACGAACAGTGATACTGACACTCTTTGCTCCACTCTAACCTCTTGCTTGGGCAACTTTTACCCACTGTCAACCAGACCAGCACGCACCACCCCATCTGCCCCCTGGCTGTTGGATGTTCTCCGTGAACATTGCTCTAAACTCAGGGTTTGAGAGAGGAAATGGCACAAATCAAGAAACTCTACCGACCTCAGTGTGTATCAGTCACTCCTCTCTTCCTTCTCTGCAAATGTCTTCACAGCTAAAACAACATACTACCACAACAAAATTAACAACTGTTCTGACTCTCGCACATTTTCAGAGCTTTCTCTTCTCTTCTTCCTCCTCCCTCTCCTCCTTCATCATCTCTTACAGCTGATGACTTTGCAGTTTTCTTCACAAATAAGACGAGAACCATCAGTGACCAATTCTCCACACCACAGACTGATAATAACTTCATAACGACTATGTAGTAAGTTCGTGTGAGGAAAGGAAGAGGACAAAGGGGTCGGCTGGACTGCTGACGTATATTTTATTATAACAAAAATAAACTTTGCACCAACGGTGACTTTTACTCTAACATCAACAACGACACGATCGCATAACACTTCCGGGTGACTTCGTCCGGTTCGGGGTCACGTCAGCAGTCCGTCTCTCTCTGTCTTGCTTCTGTCTCTCCTGGCGTTTTATACTCTCTCCACGCCAATTATTGAAACAAGAGACAGGTGTTGCTCGTCTCTGCCCAAACCACTCACTTACCGATCGTCTCCTGATTCTCTCTCCCGCTGCAGACTTCGCTAAACCACGCCCCCCCTGCCACATACCCCCACCGCCCGACTCAGGCCGGGGAGCCATCCGGCCTGCAGCCCCCTCCCCCCCATTTCTGGAGAGGAAGTCGGCCACTGCCATCTGAACACCCGGCCTGTGGATCACCTTGAACTTAAAAGGCTGTAGAGCCAGATACCAACGAGTGATCCGCGCATTGGTATCCTTCATGCGGTGGAGCCACTGCAGAGGAGCGTGGTCCGAACAGAGGGTGAACTCTCGCCCCAGGAGATAGTAGCGGAGGGTGAGGACGGCCCATCTGATGGCAAGGCACTCTTTCTCTATGGTGCTGTACTTAGCCTCTCTCTTCGAGAGCTTCTGGCTAATGTACAGCACCGGCCGTTCCTCCCCCCTCTATCTCCTGGGACAGGACTGCACCCAGCCCCCTGTCCGACGCGTCCATCTGCAACAGAAAAGGGAGGGAAAAATCAGGAGAGTGTAACAACGGCCCGCCACACAGGGCAGCCTTTACCTGGGTAAAGGCCTGCTGACACGGCTCCGTCCACTGGACCGTATCTGGCACCTTCTTTTTAGTAAGGTCAGTCAAAGGACTGGTGAGGTCCGAATAATTAGGAATATAAACCGTCTATAATATCCCGCCAAAAGAACTGCCTTACCTCCTTTTTGGTCTTGGGACGTTGGCAGGTCGCAATAGCAGCTGTCTTGTCAATTTGGGGACGCACTGCCCATGCCCCAAGTGGAAGCCCAGATACCTTACTTCCACCCGCCCAATCGCACACTTCTTTGGGTTGGCCGTGAGTCCCGCTCCCCCTCAGCGATCTCAGGACAGCCCTCAAATGCTGCATATGCCGCTGCCAATCATTACTAAATATAATGATATCATCCAGGTAGGCAGCTGCATATGCAGCATGTGGGCCGCAGAATCTTATCCATGAGGCGCTGAAAGGTAGCCGGCGCCCCGAACAACCCAAAAGGAAGGGTGACAAACTGGTGTAATCCAAATGGCGTTGTGAAAGCTGTCTTTTCTTTGGATAATGGAGACAAGGGGATCTGCCAATAACCCATTTGTTAAGTCCAATGTCGAATAAAAATGAGCCGTGCCTAGCCGATCAAGCAACTCGTCAACCCGCGGCATTGGATACGCGTCGAACTTCGACACAGCATTCACCTTGCGGTAATCCACACAGAACCGGACTGAGCCGTCCGTTTTCGGAACTAAAACTATCGGGCTCGCCCAATCACTATTGGATTCTTCTATTACTCCCATGTCAAGCATTGCACCTAATTCAGCCTGAACTACCTTTTTCTTGTGCTCAGGTAAGCGATACGGCCGGCTGCGAACTACCACGCCCGGCTCGGTCTCGATATGGTGCTGAATCAGGTTAGTACGGCCCGGTAGGGGCGAGAAGACGTCGGCAAACTCGGCCTGTAATTTCATTAGATCAGTGAGTTGGGACAGTGAGAGGTGATCTCCCCCTGGGGCCAGAGCGAGGGATTGTGGTTTGACATTTGCCTCTGGTCCGAGATCCTCCTCCCCTCCAATCACCGTTGCCAACATCACTGATTCTGCCTCATTCCATTTTTTTAGGAGGTTGAGGTGATAGATCTGACGGGCCCCGTTCCTATCGGACCGTATTACTTCATAATCGAGATCTCTGACTTGTCGTGCGACCTCAAACGGTCCCTGCCACTTAGCCATTAACTTCGAGCTCGACGTTGGGAGTAATACAAGTACTTTCTCTCCCGGTGCAAATTTGCGTAATCTAGTTCCCCTGTTATATAGCTGGCTTTGGCGGTCCTGGGCTTGTAACAAATTCTCCATTGATAGCCGCCCCAAAGTGTGGAGTTTTGTTCTCAAGTCCAGCACATACTGAATTTCGTTTTTGCCCTGAGACGGCCCCTCCTCCCAAGTTTCTCTCAGTACATCCAGCACCCCTCTGGGCTGGCGTCCATAGAGAAGCTCAAAGGGGGAAAAACCCCGTGGAGGCTTGTGGGACCTCTCGCACAGCGAATAACAAGGGCTCTAGCCACTTATCCCAATTCTTGGCGTCTTCTTGAACGAATTTACGGATCATGGATTTAAGTGTGCGATTAAATCGTTCGACCAGGCCGTCGGTCTGTGGGTGATAGACGCTAGTTCGAATCGATTTAATGCCCAATAATCCGTACAGTTCGCGTAACGTACGTGACATAAACGCAGTGCCCTGATCGGTGAGGATCTCTTTCGGGATCCCCACCCGGGAGATAAGACGGAAACAGGGCGTCCGCAACACTCTTAGCGGAAATGTTGCGGAGGGCCACTGCTTCAGGATATCGTGTTGCATAGTCAACTATGACTAATGCAAAACGATGTCCCCGTGCAGATCGCTCTAATGGCCCGATGAGGTCCATACCAATTCTCTCGAAGGGGACCTGCATTAAGGGAAGGGGCGCAAAGGCGCTTTTGGGGCGGCCGGTGGATTCACCAACTGACATTCAGGACAAGACGCGCACCACCTGCGCACATTGTCGTGAATGCCTGGCCAAAAGAAACGGGTTATGAGGCGATTCAGTGTTGCTGCCTGTCCCAAATGGCCCGCCATAGGATTAGAATGAGCCGCATGGAAAAGCATTTCCCTGCGGCTCTTCGGAATCAACAACTGGGTTGTATTCATTTTTATCCGAGCGTCTTGGGTCACTCGATACAACCGATCTCTTAAAATGGCAAAATACGGATAGGTGAGCGGGTGGGCAGGTTGGAGAGGCTGGCCATCGATGGAGCGGACCTGTTGGAAAGCGTGTTTTAATGTCTCATCCTGAGACTGCTCCAGAGGAAAGTCATCACGCTCCTAGAGAATAAGTCTCCCGATTTCGCTCGGTTCCCCTGAAGCAGAACCCCACGGTCCTGGCTCAGTTTCTCCCACCTGCACACGCGCGCGGCCTCCTTCCGTGCCTTCTTTCCCCAAGAGGCATCCGCACATAACGACCCCAATAAAACAGTAAACGCGGGCCAATTTGTTCCCAAAATTATCGGATGCCGGAGGTGGGGACTAACCGCCACCTCAACACTATGCTTTTGTCCCCTGAATTGAATAATAATTGGGACCACCGGGTACTCCACCACATCCCCGTGTACGCACCGCACCTTAACCACGCGGCTTGTATCCAATGCCCCCCGGTTGAATCAGGCTTTGATGGATTGAGGTTTGGTTACATCCTGAATCCACCAAGGCCGGATATGTACCCCCCCCTTGATACTCACAGGTATTTGGTACTCTCCTGCCTGACAGGGGGTGGCCTGTGGGACATCCGGGACCCGGATCATCGTCCCCACCTCCATCACTGGACACCTGTCCACAAAATGCTCCGGGTCCCCACAACGCCAACAGGCCAGCCCAGACCTCCCCGCCGCCCCAGTGGCAGGGAGTGGATTGGAGAATTGGCGTGGAGAGAGCGGGGAAACAGAAGTGCTGTCCCCTCCGGCAGCCATCAGGGGCGGGACACGAGGAGGGCCGGGTGGACGGGACCTAGGGAGAGGGACAGGTCGAGAGAGAGACGGGGAGGAGAGAGAGGGAGAGAGAGAGAGAGACGTTAAGGGTTCGCCGACCCCGGGGCACGCCACCATGTGGTCCTCTGCCAGATGGACGGACGGCCGAGTCCAGTGACATGGGACGGTGGCACTGGACCCACTCGGCTGTTTTGTTTTTTTTCGGGAGCCGAGCGATGAATTGCTCCAGCACCACGAGGTCGATGAGGTGTTCCACGTCACTTCCCTCGGCCAGTAGCCATTTGCGGCAGGAGTCCCGGAGCTGCTGGGCCATTGCAAATGGCCGACCGGATTCCCCCAGGTCCAGGGAACGGAACCGCTGGCGATGCTGCTCTGGGGTCCGGCCGACCCGCTGAATGATGGCCCGTTTCAGGTCGTCGAAGACCAGGAGGTTCGCCACCGGTAGCTGTTGTGCGGCCACCTGGGACTCGCCCGAGAGCAGGGGGATCAAACGGACCGGCCATTGGTCGCGGGGCCAGCCGCACGCTTCCGCAGCTTTCTCAAACAGTTCCAGAAAAACTTCCGGGTCGTCTTGTGGTCCCATCTTGTGGAGGGGTAAGTGAGCGGGTACCGCGGGCGGTCCCGTGGCCTCGGCGCGAACCTCCCGGTCGATCCAGCTCCGGAACCTCTCGCGGTCCTCCTGCTGGGCTTGAAGGATGGCGTGGAATCGCCGCTCCTGATCCGTTCTTAAGTCCAGCAGGGCCTGGTGTTGCTCTTGATGCAGGGCACTCCTTCTTCCTTTCCCGGGTTTCGGCACCAGTGTAGTAAGTTCGTGTGAGGAAAGGAAGAGGAGAAAGGGGTCGGCTGGACTGCTGACGTATATTTTATTATAACAAAAATAAACTTTGCACCAACAGTGACTTTTACTCTAACATCAACAACGACACGATCGCATAACACTTCCGGGTGACTTCTTCCGGTTCGGGGTCACGTCAGCAGTCCGTCTCTCTCTGTCTTGCTTCTGTCTCTCCTGGCGTTTTATACTCTCTCCACGCCAATTACTGAAACAAGAGACAGGTGTTGCTCGTCTCTGCCCAAACCACTCACTTACCGATCGTCTCCTGATTCTCTCTCCCGCTGCAGACTTCGCTAAACCACGCCCCCCCTGCCACAGACTAATACACTCTCTCTCCTCCTTCTCTCCACTCTCAGAGATGGACGTTTCCAAACATATCCTTTCCAATCATCCTACTACTTGTCCACATGATCCTATCCCCACTCACCTCCTTCAGACCATTTCTTCTTCAGTCATAACTTCACTTACTCACATTATCAACACCTCGCTTCACTCTGGTACATTTCCCACAGCATTTAAGTAGGCTCGGGTAAGCCCACTGCTTAAGAAACCATCTCTAAATGCAACAATTGCAACTGATCCAGAATGCAGCAGCGAGAGTTGTCTTCAATGAGCCAAAAAAAGCTCACGTTATTCCTCTCCTCATCAGGTTACACTGGCTACCAGAAGCCGCTCGCATCAGATTCAAGGTACTGATGCTTGCCTACAAGACGACCACTGGTGCAGCACCAATATTACCTAAACTCACTAGTTCAAACTTATGTGCCCTCCAGAAGCTTGCATTCTGCAAGTGAACAGCGCCTTGTGATGCCATCCCAAAGAGGTTCAAAATCACTCTCACAGACCTTTTCCTGGACTGTGCCCAGCTGGTGGAATAACCTCCCAATCTCAGTTCGAACAGCTGAGACTTTACTCATCTTCAAAAAACATCTAAAGACACATCTTTTTCGCCAGCACTTGACCAACTAATACTAGCACTTACCTTTTCTTTCTTTTTCTATTCTATTCTTGGAAAAAAAGAATATACTGCTATACTAACTGAGACTTGTCATGGCACTTGTATACTGTTGTTGTTTTCTCGCTGGTCTGATTGCTTCTGTTGTTCTCATTTGTAAGTCGTTTGGATAGAAGTGCTTACTAAATGATTAAATGTAAATGTAATAAAAATATATATGATAAAGATATATAAGCTCTAACTTGCTCTAACTTGAAAACAAAAATAAAATATTAAAAACATTTTTTAAATGTATAAAAAAATTTGTTGATGTAGGATATGATTTTAGAAACATACTAATGCTTCATTTGAAAATTCATAATATAATTTCTAAAACTGTGAATTTTATGAAACATTTTCTAAGACCATCTTTTCCAAGATGGCGCTGCCGAGTTCGGTCACCATCCAGATCGCTCCACATAGATTGTGTTTTTATTTACTTTTTTACCTACTTTTGCTTTCTCTTTTTACACACATAACCTCTGCACTGATCACCTACGACAAAGGAACACTTTTGGACATTGGATACCGCTTCACTAACCTGTTTCAGGACACTTTATCCTCCAACCCATCGTGGCCATCTGAGATTCTCCGGGAACACCAAGATGAACAATGGCCACCTGAATAACCACCCGAAACGCGCTGCGGTCCGCAACAGACTGAGAAAAAAAGCTCACAGTCCTCCTCTGCCGAGCATTCTGCTCGCCAATGTCCAGTCTCTGGAGAATAAGATGGACGATCTTAGAGCCAGGATAAGTTTCCAACATGACATTAGGGACTGTAACATCCTTTGTTTGTCTGAAACATGGCTCACAACCTCGGTCCCGGACGCTGCTGTAACGCCGTCTGAAAACTTCTCTGTTTTACGGATGGACAGGACAGGAGTGTATTTCATGATTAACAAGAAATGGTATGACCCCAGGAATATCTCCACTCTGTCGCGCTCCTGCTCGTCTCATCTGGAACATTTATCTATTATTTGCCGCCCATTCTATCTGCCCCGGGAGTTTTCATCGATCATCATCACTGCTGTTTACATCCCACTACAAGCAGACACCGGCTTGGCTTTGTCCGAGCTTCACGATGTGCTCACACTGGAATATAAACAAAGGCTCGTTGAAGTTCCCCTGGTGCAGAGGGTGGTGACGTGCTGGTCCGCCCACTCAGAAGCCATGCTACAGGCGGCTCTTGATGACGTAGACTGGGACATGTTTCGGGCAAGTTCATCTGACGTCAGCGAGGTTTACGGATGTAGCATTAAGCTTTGTAAACACGCTAGCCGAACAAGCTACGGATACAATATCTATAAGGACCTTCTCTAATCAGAAACCTTGGGTGGACAGTACAATCCGTGCAGCAGTAAACAAACGCACTGCTGCTTACAACGGCGGTCTTTTGTTGGGAAACATGAGTGAGTACAAAGCATCGTGCTATGCTCTCCGACGCGCAGTAAGAGCTGCCAAACTCCGATACAGGGAACGAATAGAGTCACATTTCCAGCTCAATGACTCCCGACGCATGTGGCAAGGACTAAGAACCATCTGTGCCTTTGGAAATAAATCCTCTGCAGAGGTGAGAGCAGATCCGTCGCTGGCTGACGAGCTAAACACTTTCTACGGCCGCTTTGAAAGCAATCTGAGCAGCGCGAGACTGACGATCAGTGCGTCAGAAAGTGGCAGTCAGAGCAGAGATAATCATGTGATCACCGTGTCAGAGGACGAGGTTCGGAGGGCTCTAAAACGAGTGAACGTCAGGAAAGCAGCCGGACCTGATGGGATTTGAAAATTTCACCTGCAATCCTGAAAACTTTCTGCAGTCAGAGCTGGTTAGTTACAAGTGTTTTGACTCAGTCCCTTATATCAGTGTGGTTCCCACCAGCTTCAATCAAATCTGTCATCATCCCTGTGCCTAAGAAGTTGTGCCTCTTGTCTGAATGACTCAGGGTCCTGCTCTGCCCTCACATCAATAGTCATGAAGGACATCTTGAGGGACTGGTGCAAAAGCAGAGCTGTTAAAATAATCCCGGACTACTTTTCACCCCGTAACCAGTTTCACTATCGTTGCCATCTGTAAATCGCTTCCGTAGCCTGATGTCAAAAACTGAGAGACATAGGAGGAGTTTCTTCCCTCACGCATCAGGCTCCTTACAACTCAAAACCAGGAACTATCTTCATGGCTGCTACTTATCGACTATAGCTCACTTTTACTATAGTCCCCAACGCTAGCTTCTAAATCATGGACCTCGACCTGAATTCTTCACTATGCAACTTGACAGTGTGATTTCCTCACCGGCAGACCTCAAGCCTCTGAAAGTAGGCCAGTTCACCTGTGTATCACCCTGAACGTAGGAGCCCCACAGGGCTGTGTCCTAGTGCCCTGCTCTACTCTCTCTACACATTGACTGCGTGTGTCCCATCCCTCCACATCTATTATCATATTGCTGATGATACTGTGGTTCTGGGCCTCATTTCCAACAATAATGAGGACCGCATACTTGGATGAGGTAGAGAAATTAACATCATGGTGCCAGGACAATTGTCTCTCTCTGAATGTGAGCAAAACTAAGGAACTTTGATTGTCGACTTCAGGAAGAGACAGCAGCAGCCCTATACTCATCTAATGATCAGCGGGACCCCTGAGGGTGAGCAGCTTCAAGTACCTCGGTGTAAACATCTCCGAGGACCTGACTTTCTACCCACATCCAAACACAGGTTAATAAAGCCAGGCAAAGACTGTACCATCTGAGACAGCTGAGAAAATTCAGGATTTCACCTGCAATCCTGAAAACTTTCTATTCAGGGGCCATAGAACAGTGTATGTTACTCAGTGTGGTATATCAGTGTGGTATGGGAACACTGGCAATCATGACTGCAAAGCCCTCGCAGAGAGTTGTGCGCGCTTAGCTGAGCGCATCTCAGGGTCTACAAAACCCTCTCTGCAGGACATCTACCTCAAACGCTGCAAAAGCAGAGCTGTTAAAAATAATCAAGGACTCCACCACCCCAGTAACCATCTTTTCACTTTGTTGCCATCTGGTAAGCGCTTCCGTAGCCTGATGTCCCAAAAACTGAGAGACTTAGGAGGAGTTTCTTCCCCCAGGCCATCAGGCTCCTAAACTCAAAACCAGGCTCTTAACATCTTCATGTCTCCACTTAATATTCACTTTATCAGTAAGACATTCATCATTCTCTACCTCATATTGACATACTGACAGACTCAACCTGTTTGCACATTCAACTAATCTTGTACATTCCTGTGTATCTTAATTTTAAGACTACAGTATAATGCACAAATGCACATTGCCTCTTGTACATCCCTGTGTATCTTAATATTTAAGACTACAGTTTACTTTCATGCACTGTATTTTCCACTATATACTGAGGATTTGTCAGTATACATCTTTATATATTCCCGTTTTTGTTCTTATATTTGATTGTTTACTTTTATTTCATTCTTTCATAGCTATATTTATGTATATTTTCATCTGTGTTGTATCTCTTAATAATTGCACTGTCCATGGAGCGGACCTGACTCACATTTCACTGCTGGTTATATATGCTCTATATAATTGTGTATGTGACAAATAAAAATCTTGAATCTTGAATCTTGAATGTCATGTGGTTTTTATAGAAGGCTAATAAAATTGATTTATGACCCCTGTAAGCTCTCCTGTGTGGTGTCTCCTCATGTTTGGCTCTGCAAACTGCCTCATTCATGATTCTATTGTTCTTACGAAACAAGCCTTTCACACATCGGCCAGGTATGAGACATACACTCACCTAAAGGATTATTAGGAACACCATACTAATACTGTGTTTGACCCCCTTTTGCCTTCAGAACTGCCTTAATTCTACGTGGCATTGATTCATCAAGGTGCTGAAAGCATTCTTTAGAAATGTCGGCCCATATTGATAGGATAGCATCTTGCAGTTGATGGAGATTTGTGGGATGCAAATACAGGGTACGAAGCTCCAGTTCCACCACATCCCAAAGATGCTCTATTGGGTTGAGATCTGGTGACTGTGGGGGCCATTTTAGTACAGTGAACTCATTGTCATGTTCAATAAACCAATTTGAAATGATTCGTGCTTTGTGACATGGTGCATTATCCTGCTGGAAGTAGCCATCAGAGGATGGGTACATGGTGGTCATAAAGGGATGGACATGGTCAGAAACAATGCTCAGGTAGGCTGTGGCATTTAAACGATGCCCAATTGGCACTACGGGGCCTAAAGTGTGCCAAGAAAACATCCCCCACACCATTACACCACCAGCCTGCACAGTGGTAACAAGGCATGATGGATCCATGTTCTCATTCTGTTTACGCCAAATTCTGACTCTACCATCTGAATGTCTCAACAGAACAGTCTTCAACTGTCCAATTTTGGTGAGCTTGTGCAAATTGTAGCCTCTTTTTCCTATTTGTAGTGGAGATGAGTGGTACCCGGTGGGGTCCTCTGCTGTTGTAGCCCATCCGCCTCAAGGTTGTGCGTGTTGTGGCTTCACAAGTGCTTTACTGCATACCTCGGTTGTAACGAGTGGTTATTTCAGTCAAAGTTGCTCTTCTATCAGCTTGAATCAGTCGGCCCATTCTCCTCTGACCTCTAGCATCAACAAGGCATTTTCGCCCACAGGACTGCCGCATATTGGATGTTTTTCCCTTTTCACACCATTCTTTGCAAACCCTAGAAATGGTTGTGTGTGAAAATCCCAGTAACTGAGCAGATTGTGAAATACTCAGACCGGCCCGTCTGGCACCAGCAACCATGCCACGCTCAAAATTGCTAAAATTACCTTTCTTTCCCATTCTGACATTCAGTTTGGAGTTCAGGAGATTGTCATGACCAGGACCACACCCCTAAATGCATTGAAGCAACTGCCATGTGATTGGTTGATTAGATAATTGCATTAATGAGAAATTGAACAGGTGTTCCTAATAATCCTTTAGGTGAGTGTAATCCTTATTATTCTTTTATCATTATTCTTTTGTTTTTATTCAGCAATTATTAGCCTTTGTTCTGGTATTTCAAGGTTTACCAACCCACATCATTTCAATCCCAGTATACATTTACCCAACTATAATCAAAAGCTCAAGTGGTAGAGCATTGCGTTAACAAGCGCAAGGTTGGGGGTTCGATTCCCCGGGAACGCATGATAGGTAAAAATTGATAGCCTGAATGCATTGTAAGTCGCTTTGGATAAAAGCGTCTGCTAAATGCATAAATTTAATTTAATTTAATTTAATTTAATAAAAATACAAGAAAACATTTTCTTACAACCTTGTGTGAATTATTATGACAAAATGCATTATGAAGAAGAACTGCACCTGTTTTGTAATTGCATTAGAGCTAACAATAGCATCAAGCTAAGACAATTTATGAAATTATTAGTACACTTTTACTCAAAAGTCACTTTAAACCACCAATGAGTGTTTGTAATAACTTTTTATAGCCTTTGCGATCACATGTGGAATTTGGTTGTTTACTGTTGTTAAAATACGCTATTTATAGCCTTTTATATCGCTACACAAATTAGCATTTCATATGTATATTCTTTATGATTTTCAAAATGCCTCAAATCTTAAGCAAATCACATACAAACCATATCCTTTCATAATTGTATGTATTATCTTTGTTCTTCATGTGTAAAATTGTTTATCTGTGTTTGTTATGGTCAGATATGTATGAGAAAGGACACAGGAAACGCATAACAGTATAATGGGGCGGAATGAGATTGCACAATATGATTGACATTTTTACAAACAAATCGGCTTATGTATGAGTCACAGTGCGAGCATGGAAGAGTGTAAACACACAGAGAGCCCAGGGAGCTGCTAAGCTTCATCAGATCACATAAATCAGTGGAACATGAATAGAAATGATGATTCTGTCTGAAGAAATATGAAGGAAACAATAGTAAATATATCTATATATCTCCATGTACATGCATCTTTGGACTGTAATCCCTTATTGACGCTGTTCAGTGAATCTATGTGAACACAAATAAACCGCTGCTGACGTGACTGAATACGAATGCGTGGTGAATTTCTATTCAAAATTTGGCATAATACGGATTGATTATTTTGCACTCCTGACATAAATTACTAAATAACTGTTACTGGAACAATGTATTATCAAAACAGTGGTCAAATATCGAAGCTAGAGTCTTTAATCTTTCTACTGATTGCACAGTTTGTCCAGGGTGTGATGTAACGTGCTATGAAAGTGAAACAACAAAAATCTGGGGCCGTTCACGATCTTTGACCACAAAGGGGATATTACCCCAATTCTACAGTCTCTGCAGTGGCTACCTGTTACGTTCCGTATCAGTTACAAAATAATATTACTTACCTATATAATATTACTTACCTATAAGGCCCTTATTGGGTTAGCTCCTGCATACCTAACTAGTCTTCTACCACGCTACAATCAATCACGCTCCCTAAGGTCACAAAACGCTGGACTTTTGGTAGTCCACCTAGGATAGCAAAGTCCACTAAAGGAGGTAGAGCTTTTTCGCATTTGGCTCCCAAACTCTGGAATAGCCTTTCTGATAATGTTCGGGGTTCAGACAAACTGTATTTGTTTTTTTATTTGTTTAGAATATTTTTGTTTTGTTTAGAATTCTGATAATGCATCTCATAATTTTGGACTGCAGTTATATCTGATCAAATGCGCATTATTATTCTTTAGTTTGGGCTAAGCTAACTAATTTTACTTGGTTGGAACAGCAGCTACGCTAATTATGTCTCTATTTGTTTCTCTGTTTTGCCACGGGAGGATTTACACAAGCTCCAGTCTGGATCCAGAACACCTGAGAAGAGATGATGCCAACCCCTCAGAGGACCTCAGATGATGCTAACCCTGAAACAACATACAGAACTACCAAATTTTGCTACAAGTTTGATTGCATTATATAATAGTTGCTGTTAATAGTGTTCATCGTCTGTTTGAGTTTGTCTTTAATTGATTTTTCCGTACATTTCTGCCATATGCACATAAACTGACAGTCACCACTGATCAGCTACTACTAAATATTGTAGAAACTTAATTTTCTGTAAAGTTGCTTTGCAACGATTTGTACCATTAAAAGTGCTATACAAATAAACTTGAATTGAATTGAATTGAATTGAATGGTTCAAATCTTACTCATCTGACCGTCATCAGTCCATAGCAGTAAATGACGAGATAACATATCGATCACAAGTACAGTATGGAATGCCACAAGCCTCAGTACTAGGGCCATTACTCTTCACGCTTTACATGTTACCCTTGGGAGATATCATCAAGAAACATGGTGTTAGCTTTCACTGTTATGCTGATGATACTCAGCTCTATATTTCTTTGCAGCCTGATGAAACCTACTAATTTGCAAAAACTGGATGACTAGTAATTTCCTACTGCTAAATTCTGAAAAACAAAAAACAGAGGTTTCAATTATTGGACGAAAAACCTCCAAATGTAATAACCTAGAACACTGTCTAACACTTGATGGCTGCTCTGTTAATTCTTCGTCATCAGTTAGGAACCTTGGTGTGCTATTTGATAGCATTCTTTTCTTTGAAACCATGTCTCTAGCATTGGTAAAACTGTATTTTCCATTTTAAAAATATATCTAAATTACAACCTATGATCTTAATGTCAAAAGCAGAAAAGTTAATTCATGTGTTTATGACCTCAATGTTAGATTATTGTAATGCTTTATTGGGTGGTTGCTCTGTGTACTTAATAAACAAACTCCAGCTGATCCATAATGCAGCAGCTAGAGTTCTTACTAGAACCAGGAAGTATGATCATATTAGCTCGGTTCTGTCAATTCTGCACTGGCTCCCTATTGAACAACAGACATATTTTAAAATTTTGCTTATTACTTACAAAGCCCTGAATGGTTTAGCTCCTCATTACTTGAGCGAGCTCATGTCACATTATAGTCCTTCATGTCTGCTGTGATCTCAATACTCTGGCTATTTGATAATACCTACATAGAATATCAAAATCAACTGCGGGTGGCAGATCCTTTTCCTATTTAGCGCCAAAACTCTGGAACAATCTACCTAGCATTGTTCGGGAGGCAGACACACAGTGTCAGTTTAAATTTAGATTAAAAACCCATCTCTTTAACCTGGCATACAGGGATTTTAATGGATTTGTATTAAAGAAATGTGATAGTGTAGTCAAGGTTGCATTAATTAGGTCAACTGGAACCGGGGACACTTCCCATAACACCCAATGTACTTGCTACATCGTAAGAAGAATGGCATCTACGCTAAAATTACTCAGATTCATTCTTATTCTGAGGTCACCATAGCCATACGGATCCAGTCCATATCCAGACCAGATGGTGGATCAGTACCTAGAGATGACCTCTTCAGCCCTGATCGTCAGCGGAGACCATGTCAACTAGATGAACCCCAGAGACAGATCCCTAGCGAAGACCTTGTCACCTCGCAACCATCGGTACAAGACCACAGGAATCAGACATGTCCTCTGCACAATCTGACCTGTGTTGCATCCTGGAATTAAACCATGCCGTGCTGGTTTTATCTGGCCAGAGGAGAACTAGCCCCCCGGCTGAGCCTGGTTTCTCCCAAGGTTTTTTCTCCATTTCTGTCACCAATGGAGTTTTGGTGAACTGACTTTAGCTGAAAAATGACTCTTTGTTATTGTCCTCTTGCATTATTGACGCACTATTTTCCTGTATGGTACTGTAAAACTGCTTTGACTCAATTAGTATTGTATAAAGCGCTATATAAATAAAGGTAACAATGTTTTCTATGAGGGTTTTTTCTGAAAGACAGCAGTACAGTCATGAACTGTTGTGTGATTTGTGAGCTGCTGATGACAATATGGTTTGTGGGCGTTTCCTGTTGTAGAAGATATAAAAGCAGAGCCACGGCTCATTTCAACAGAGATTTGTTTTCAGGTCTGTTCAAATGGAACTTATAGACAGCATGAGGGAAATTGTTGTTTTTTTCTTTTTAATCCAGTGGACAACTTCAGACAACAGTTCTCTTGGTATAGTAAGTACACTGTCATCTCATAGCAGAAATATTTGATATAAATCATTTGATCAGTGCTTTTTTTAAACCATTGCTCTCTTTTGATATTTACAGGTTGCCACATGCAACAAAGTTGGTAAGTGTTAAAGTACATCTTTCCTTCTTTCTTTTTTCTGTTTCTTCTTATTATTTATTTATTTATTTATTTATTTATTTATTTGTATGTATTTATTTTTTAGAGAATACAGTACACAAAGAATGGTTTGAAAACCACAAATCTAATCCTTCACCCTTACATGAGCTGTCTGCAGAGCTGAGTGAATCTCAAACCTCTATCATTATAAGATGGTCCATCAATATTGATAGTAAGTGACATCACAGTAAGGGTTTGTTTTGTTTTGTGTGTGTGTGTGTGTGTGTGTGTGTGTGTGTGTGGTTTTGACTCTTTTCTGAGTTTAATCAGTCATAAACATGATCCTTTTTTGTGGTTGGTGATTAAATGTCATGAGAAATGAATTCATGAGAAATAGTCATTGATGGAATTATGGGAAACTAAGATTTACTTGATGTGCAATATTATGTACATAAATTTTTATAAAAGTTTTGTTCACTTTTATTTTTAATGTTTCTAAATCAAAATGTGTAAACAAACAAACAAAACATGCAAAATTAGTACAAAGACTCATCTGTAATAAACCACTGTTTCATAATTAAAGACAGAAGTTCTAAAATTTTCCTGATGTAAATATTTACTAAAATATTGATGCTACATGAAATTAGAACAAGTACAATAAATATTACAATAATAATTAGCACCACAGAATCATAGAAAAACCATCAAAATGTAATTCTGTTATCATTTTAAAACACATTTGATGAAAGAGTGACTCGTCAGTTGTGTTTTGTGTATTTAAAAGTTTTGTATATTCTCGTTTTATTTATTTAATTAGTTGGCACAAGAGGGATTTGTTAGTAGAAAGCAATAATTGTTGAAATATTTTTTATGCACATCAGTTTGACATCAGTCTGAGATATCGCGTGTTACAGAATGTTTCATCATTTAAGGTTTTTCATTATCAGCTTTGAGTTATCTTTGGTCTTGTGACAGAGGCAGTTTTGGTCAGGGAGGAACTGTTGCTTATTCTTTTCAAGATAACGACTGACGTCTGGTTTGAAATGAGCTGTCTGATTGATGTGATGCTAAGTGCCATCAGATGCTGCTTCATGATTCAGAAGCATCATCCTAAACGTCCCAGCAGGGCCGTCCATACACAGCACTGTTTTCAGAAAAATGTTCATGTGGTAAAAATGTGTCTTTATTATTGTCATATGGCTGGAATGATGTGTGACACTTTACAAAGCAGTTTTGTCTGTGTTAAATCAAACTATTATATTACACAGTAAATTACTATACGCTGAAAAGTAACGTGATTAAAAACTGCAGAATCATGAAAAATGCTTCTCGCAAACAGAAAAGAGAAAAACCTGATCAGAGAGAAATTCCAGCTGATCACATTAGTTTCATTTTGCTGACTTGACACATTTAAGATCACACACACCGCATCACAAATATCACTACATGACTTCAGCAGATGGTTTGCAGTTAAGCTGAAGTTTGTTTTACTGGTATCGGACAGTGGCCATCTTGCATTAGCACTTTTAATGATGTGTATATGTTGTTTGTGTTGCATCATGGGAGCAGGTAAAAGCCAGTGTGAATGACAAAGGCTGTAAATTCATGAGGCTATAAATTACAAATTTTAATAGTGGACATTTTGATAATATGAGTCAATTTGAACATTGTCTTCTTAGGCAGCATTCGCAGTCTCGTTGGCACATGGATAATACTTTCTGAAGAGTCTGACTCACGTTACAGATGTCAGTACCAGCCTCCATTTACCTCCGAGCGAATCAACCTCACTGGTCAAGAACAGGTAAAGACAGGACAGAAATGGTGAACTGAACTACTAGCCATCAGTGCCTTTACTACAACATCACAGTCGAAGAGCACTGAGCCTCACAGACAAGGCTACACTGTAAAAACAATCTGTAAAAATACAGAAAAATGTGAACAAGTTTATAGAATAACCTCTTCTTTTTTTGACAGTTTAAAACTGTTGAACAAAACAAACAAACCAGTAAATCCACCGACAGCCCTGTTTAGCATTACCACACTGCTACCGAACTGTTTTGATCCTTTAACCATCATAATAACTCGGGTGGTGATGATAAAGCCACATATTGAATTAGAGCTCATCACAACAAGCTTTTCCAAAACTAATATATTCAAGCTGCACATTGTCATGGCAACACACCTGGCACTAAAATAATAATGAATTAAACATTAATTTAACAACACAAGATGTGACATAAACCCTAATGTACATATAACTAACTTAATTCTAAGTTTAGTTAATTCCAACCAAACCAGGATTTACAGCTGTGGGTGTGTTTATGACTCATTATTACGACGAATCTGGAATGTACTGCGTTTTTATTCTTCATGTTTTGATGTGTACTACACAAATTTAGCAAATATATTCTTTATAAGCTTTCCATTGAAAAACAGCGATCTGTCGTCGATGCTTGAGGCTTAGATCTTTATAATGATATATAGTTTGTCAAGATAAATTTTGTCCCATTTCATTTAATCAATTTTAAACATTGACACTTGCAAACAAAGAGAGTTCAGTACGCCGGCATCCAGGCAACACAAGATGTGACATAATCCCTACATAATGTACATAACTGATAAGAAAAACCTAAGAAGAAAGATAGTTATTTCAACAACTCAAATGTTTCACTTCTGAGAATGTCAATATAATTTATTTATTTATTTATTTATTTATCATAAATGACAAAAACTGTACATTCATCAGTATTTTACTGTACAATCACACTTGCCCTGTTAGCACTACAACAGTTTTACACCATGTATAGTAAGGGAAAGTACTGTTAAACCAAGTGTTTTGGTTTGTTGGTTTGTTTTACAGCGTAACTGATTCTGTGTCCTAATCTTTTTCTTCTCTTCATTGACAGTTATGGTTCAGTTTCACTGTGCAAAATGTATCTGCTTGTCCATCAACCAGTTATTACATATTTGCCTATAATATGCCAACACCGACTGATGGAGCGAATGAAGAATATGCAAAGAAGACCCAAATAGGTTAGATTTATTTGCTCTTATAGCCACTCCTTTTATCTTCTCTTTTCTATGTGGCGAGACTTTTGATGGTTTGATCTGTCTTATTAGAGACAGACAGGAATGCCACCAAATCTATGAGCTGCCACCCATTGTGTTTAAAGTTTCATTTGAGATCTACAGGCACTTCCTGAAATATTATATGCAAATGCCATGATGTTAGAGTTGGCCTCAAGTCTGCAATATTCTGTGATATATCTCCTCGTTCATTATTCCCTATTTAGTGAATGTCATACAGTCCATTTCATTCAGTTAATAGACTCACGCATTCACTATCAAACCTACTGGTAATTTAGTGTCTCCGGTTCACCTATACTGCATATCTCTGGTTTGTGGGGAAAACAGGAGCTCATTAATATGTTATATTTCATTAACATTAATTAATTAATTCATGAACTGTTAATCATTTTCAAAATTTACACCATGCAGGGTTAACCTTACAGTAGTGCTCAACACTGTCAGACTTTCAAAATCCTTCATCAATTGAATTAAGATGGTCAAATTTGAACACATCCACCACAAAATCAGACTTTAGTACCGCCTTTTACTTTGAGATTGATCTGAAGTTCAATGCAGATTTTAAATCATAAGAAATTGTTTACTGATACTGTTTTTCAAACTAAATTTTGTAAAACTACAGGAAACACTGCATCTAACAATGGTTTGGGGAAAAAAATAGTTAATTAAAAAATAATAATAAATAAAAGCATATACATCAACTCAGATATGGTTATCTAATAAGCATACGTCCTATTCTGTGTACTAAACTCCTGAAACATTAGTGTCTTTTTGAAACATTGCTGTCTCTTTGTATATGAGGATAGTTTTCTCAAAATAAGTCAAATACTCATGAAGTGACTTCTTTCTAGAGATTATGTTTATGTGTTAGTGTACATTTAAACACTGCTAGCTTCAGTAAGTCTATGTGTAGTAATCAAACCGCATGTCTGTGCCATTAATTTCCATGAGGAGCTTACTGAGAAAAAAAATCAGACTGGGAAATCTCACACTCTGAAAAATTCTGAAACTTGTACAACCCTTTTTTTTGTATGGACCTTGTATAAATCCTTAGGTTGGGGACATGCAAAATAATCAAAAGTTCTCTCCTGAATTGCATCTTCACTATTATTTTTCTTTTCAGTCTCTTTATTTTGGCTCTCTCTCATGACTTTATTACTCAAGATTTAACAAAACTATAATTTCTAAATTGCCTACATGTCAAAATTAGCACATCATTAGCCTACATCACTACAATATCTTTATAGAAAAATCCTAATACTGAACATGAGTCATGTTTTTCCCTTACAAAAATTAACCGTGCTTTTATTATATATATATTTTTTAGGCAAATGGATTACCATTTGTATTTATTTTTAAGTAAGTTAATTTGTAAATTAATTTTTAATTTGTGGTTACCATGGTTTAACAATAGTAACCATTGTCTTTGGATTCATAGTAAAATCATGTTCATTTTCGTAAGGGTTGTGTTGTTGTCTGCCCTAGCTTCCCTTAAACCTATTATAATATATGATTATTTTTCTGCTAAATTACTACTGTAACATTACAGTAGATTATAATGACATCCTTTGTACAGTATTTTGAGTGATGGTGAGCAATGGGCTGCTGCTGCTTGACTAAGTAAACAAAGACAAAACTACAATAGCATATTTACAGCTGAAACTGACCTGCACTTGAAACCCTGAACAGTAGTTGTGCTTCTCTGCTCCAGCTGTGCGCTTCCACAGTCCACTCCATTCTCTCTCTCGCATTGATTACTCTGAGTCTGATCCATACCATTCGGCGTAGGCGCGGAGAGCGCGCGAGTCGAAGCATTGCACTCACGACTAACTGATTCATGATTTATTAGAGATTTAATTATCGAATGGCGGATTCGGAAGTAATCGCTTCAGCACATTCGGCAGGCAATTATACACTCACCTAAAGGATTATTAGGGACACCTGTTCAATTTCTCATTAATGCAATTATCTAATCAACCAATAACATGGCAGTTGCTTCAATGCATTTAGGGGTGTGGTCCTGGTCAAGACAATCTCCTGAACTCCAAACTGAATGTCAGAATGGGAAAGAAAGGTGATTTAAGCAATTTTGAGCGTGGCATGGTTGTTGGTGCCAGACGGGCCGGTCTGAGTATTTCACAATCTGCTCAGTTACTGGGATTTTCACGCACAACCATTTCTAGGGTTTACAAAGAATGGTGTGAAAAGGGAAAAAGAGAATGGGCCGACTGATTCAAGCTGATAGAAGAGCAACTTTGACTGAAATGACCCTGAAATGACCACATCTCCACTACAAATAGGAAAAAGAGGCTACAATTTGCACGAGCTCACCAAAATTGGACAGTTGAAGACTGGAAAAATGTTGCCTGGTCTGATGAGTCTCGATTTCTGTTGAGACATTCAGATGGTAGAGTCAGAACTTGGCGTAAACAGAATGAGAACATGGATCCATCATGCCTTGTTACCACTGTGCAGGCTGGTGGTGCTGTAATGGTGTGGGGGATGTTTTCTTGGCACAATTTAGGCCCCTTAGTGCCAATTGGGCATCGTTTATATGCCACGGCCTACCTGAGCATTGTTTCTGACCATGTCCATCCTTTTATGACCACCATGTCCTCTGATGGCTACTTCCAGCAGGATAATGCACCATGTCACAAAGCTCGAATCATTTCAAATTAGTTTCTTGAACATGACAATGAGTTCACTGTACTAAAATGGCCCCCACAGTCACCAGATCTAAACCCAATAGAGCATCTTTGGGATGTGGTGGAATGGGAGCTTCGTGCCCTGGATGTGCATCCCACAAATCTCCATCAACTGCAAGATGCTATCCTATCAATATGGGCCAACATTTCTAAAGAATGCTTTCAGCACTTTGTTGAATCAATGCCACGTAGAATTAAGGCAGTTCTGAAGGCGAAAGGGGGTCAAACATAGTATTAGTATGGTGTTCCTAATAATCCTTTAGGTGAGTGTACAATAGTGATATTAAAATAGTGGGACAAATCGGCTTCCAGGCCAGAGGGAATTGTCCCGGTTCTCCTGATGGCCAGTCCGCGCCTGATTTCCACAGACACACAGAACGTGTGCAGGATTCATATATTGTTGACCTGGGTTCGAAATTGCCCTTTGGCAAACTTTTTTTCTCCCTTTTCAAATTTCTAATTGCATCAGAAAAGCATTTATTTTTAATAAAATTGAAGAAAACCATCAAAAAGTTGAAAATAAAGTATTGGGTAGGGTTAGGGTAGGTGTAGGGAGGGCTTTTTCCCCAATAAGGTGGCATCCATTTAATAATTTGAGTTAAAATTTACACTCAACTCATACTGGTTTATAATGTATTACAATGCTGAGGTGCACATAATTGTAATATTAGTATTGTATTGTAATAATATTGAATACTTTATATGGGAATGGGGCATTTCAGACACAGCTCTGATGTCAAGGTAAGCTTGTGATAGAGGTGAAAAGGCATCAAGTGATGAAGGTGAAAACTGCATCTGATTACTAAAATAACAGCACACATGATTTGAGGCATCTTTCACACAATGAGGTTTAATACTTAGTGCTAGTTCAGTGTTTTGGTGACTGACTATTCTTCTGTTTGATTGACTTGCTAGATGAAGTTCAGTGGAATGCTGACATTTATTCAGTGCTTCATGGAGATAAAATAGTGGTGACCTTCAATACGAACCTCGTGGCGGACAGACACACCATCTTACTGACAAACAGCACATATCTACCGTTAAGAACTGTTGGAGGAAAAGGGGTATGTCAACTTGTGATAAAATGTAAAACCTAAGAGGTTAAGTTTTGATTTCAGCCTACAGTATATGCAGCCATTGAGTACTATAGCCAAATTGTGGCTAATGATATTTTTGATATTTTTTTTACCATCATATGTCACCAAAGTCACCACATTTTAAGGTTTTAACTTTTAACTGAAGTACAAGGAATATTAAATATAACATATAAATAAATAAATAAATAAATAAAGCATAAAAAATGGCATAAATTGAAAATCTTTATTTTATGGAAGATAGTGATATGGCCAAATTTGTCCACTAAGGAGCAATTAAGGGCTGCTATACGAAGGATGCTTGAGGGTTAACGAGATAATAATGCCGTTTTAACGACATAACGTTATTATGAGAAAAGATGTTGTTTAACAAGAAAAAGTTGTCATTTTAACGACATAGCATCTTGTTATTACAACATAATTGAGTGGAAAAATGTGTGGCAGCAACACATTTAAATAAATTTGATAAATGTATTTCTGTATATTTTATACGCTGCACTGGCAGATTATTTTCACTTGTTTTAAGTATAAACAAAGTAATAAAAAAGTGAAAAACAAGTGGGAAAAAGTCTGTACAGTCATTTTTTTTTCATATTTGTTTATTTGTCTTGCAGGAATGCAAAGTAGAAAAATGTGAAGTGAAACTAGATTACATGGAATACATGGGTCCCTGTGAAGACCTTAAGATATGGGTAACTATAAAATAAGACCTCACCTTTACCTGAATGATGTCTGTACTGTACAACATATAGCCTCAAAGTAATACATGCTTTATTAGAATGCATGCAGGGTTATTCAGTCAAGGAAAACCTGGACATTTAACAGAAACGTCATGGAAATTTTAAGTGGCTAGAAATTGATAGATTTTAAATAGTAATTTATATTATTAATTATTATGAATTAGAGAACACTCTTCAGTCTTCACTATGAACTAGTTGCTTATTAGCATGCATATTACTAGCATACTTGCTGTTTATTAGTATTTATAAAGCAAATATTAATGCATGACATTCTAGATCCACCTAAACATAACCACTACAACACCTTACTGCCAATAAGCAGCAAATTAGGAGTTTATTGAGGGATAGAGGTGGAAAGTAACTAATTACAAATATCTTCTTGAGTACATTTTTAAAAAAAAATTTTCTACTTTCTCGAGTATAATTAAATGGTGGTACTTTTACTTTTACTTGAGTAGAATGAAACTAAAGTATTCAACTTCGCTACATTTATTTTTCACCAAAAGTACAAAGTACAAAACAAAAACAAACAAAAAAAGAAAAACAAAGAAGGCATCGATGGAGAAGAGTGAGTCGGCGTTTGACAGGCACTTTTCAGACTCCTGGGGTGGAGCCCTGTGCTTTAGTCAATAACAGACAAGTCTGACTCGTGTTCAAAACCAATCAAAACTTCCAGTTCAGCTGCATGGGTGGGCCATTCATCCGGCGCTTTGCTTTTACTGTCAATCACCTGCGTTGTCCTTTTGAATCAGCATCATTAGCGTTTCAGTATTTTAGTGAATGTGAGCTATGCTCTGATTTTAAATCTTAATTTTGTCAGTTCCTGAAATGGGTCATAGCCTCGATATTACACAGCAGTATAAGTAAATAGAAACTGGTTGATAGAAGGACGCAGTTGTTGCATGAATGGAGCAAGAACAATGTAAGTGTCAAAATTACATGCACATAGTTCAGTTGAATTGTAAAAATCGGCCTCTTTAACAGTGCAGTTAAACTAAATGTAAGAAGCTAAAATAACGTTAACAACAACACTGAAATAAGAGCGCATGCATTTTATGTGCATCTGGCTGATAGATCAACCAATGATTTATCTTTCAATCAGATGCATTTAAAATCACTTTTTCTGTGTGCCTGCTTTAGATGTGTGAGCACATGGGCGTATAAACAAGATAGTCTATGTATGACCTGACAATTTATTCATATCCAGAAAAAGAGATGTAAACATTACCCAGTGCTAAACACTCTCATGCAGTGCATGTTTCATTCATACTCGAAGCCGGAGGGCGCTCCTGCGCAGAAAGTCCAAAACGGCATTGTATAAGTAATAACTTATGACCTGCAGGAAATCCCTAATATGGACAAAGACATCCCTATTGCGTTAGCTAAAAAAGGTTCAGGTCATTTCGAGGTAATGTTTATAATATATGAATAATCCAGCTAATTGACATAACATTTAATACAGTCTAGAAACTATTCTGCCTTATTATGTGTTTGTATAAACCAATCCTAAAATTGTCATTAGGAAAATTAAGAAAAAATATTATAGTATAATCATAAAAAATCAAATGATGCCCAACCTTTCCAACACCACATTATTTTTTACCTGCACATTTCAATTCACACTGTTTTAAAGCCTTTCTTTTCTTTTAAACCCTCACTTACCCTTCTTTGCTTTTGCCCTTCTTAAAGTGAAAGTGAAAGTGATGTGTGATTTGTTGAAGTTTTTTGGCGGATAATGTGATTTATTTATCTGCATTTATCCCATCCACACAACAGCAGTGCACACACACGCACACACACACACACACACACACACACACACACACACACCGTGAACACACACCCTGAGCAGTGGGCAGCCATTTTTTGCTGCGGTGCCAGGGGAGCAGTTGGGTGTTAACAAGGGCACCTCAGTTGTGGAATTGAAGGTGGGAGAGAGCGCTGTACATTCACTCCCCCCACCGACAATCCCTGCTGGTACAAGACTTAAAACCACAACCTTTGGGTTATGAGTCCGACTCTCTAACCATTAGTCCACGACTAAAAACAACCACATAATCTTATATACATGAATGTACTTTTCAAAATTAGCCATAAAACAGTTGCTAATGGCAACAGGGATAGGTAGTATGTTTGCTTAACATAGCGTCAAACTTGACAATTTATGAGACTAATATCATGTTTTGCTCCAAAATCACTATATAATATCAGTCGTGTCAGAAACAGCTTCTGTGGTTCCATGTTGCTTCTTATCTTAATAAAAAACTTTACTGTGATACAAGCCATGTCCATTAACATTGTATTGCAATTGTGTGTTTATTGTCTTCAACATTTCATCAGTCAGTGCATCTCTATCTGCATGTTCTTCAGCTGTAGTGATATCTGATGCATTTGTCCGTATAAGGGATTTCCTGGGTCTCACTTGTGAAACAGACATAAAAGTACATGAGTGTTAGGGTTAGGGTTAACCCTGCTCCATAATGCTCACATCGTCTCATTTTGGGTAAAAATAGAAAAAAAAATGCTAAAGTACTTTGTGACGCTGTAACTTGAATAGTTTTTCAGCAAACTACTTTTTTTACGCTTACTTGAGTCATTATTTTTCAGTACTTTTACTTGTACTCAAGTAAATTATTCCTTAAGTAGCAATACTTTTACTTAAGTACAATTTCTTAGTACTCTTTCCACCACTACTGAGGGAAAATTCTTAATTAATAATGTGTTCCCTAATCTAAAGTGTTAATTAAACATTATCCAATCTCATTGGTCAAAATATGTGGGAAGTCTGTGCATGGTAACACATATTTAGACATTTTCTCAGTCAGTAGTTTTGTTTTCCAATACAAATATCTAAACAAATATCTGGTAAATCAGAAACATACAAAATGTTGCTGAAAACAAAAATTTTACTAACACTGGTCTGTTTTTATATAATGGCAGATAAAGCCTCACTTTAAAGACTGTCAGGGTGAAAGTGAATGGAAGGATCAAAAAGTGAACTGTACTAGTGAGTATCCTGTAACTCATCTTCTCGTTTCACTTGCTTCTCTGTTCAGAACAATTCTGTGCTTACTCTCGGGGTGTTTTATTCCAGACAGATCTGCTTTGAACATTGGTGTTGGATGTGTGCTGGCGCTTCTTTTCGTGCTTCTCTGTTGCTGCATCATGTGTAAGTGAAAAGAAAAGGATTTAAAACTTGCTTTCAAAACTGTAACACCTGTACACGCAGGGATGTGGTCAGTAATAGTTGAAATATGAGATATTATGGATACATCTCCAGTGGCCTGTTTCAGAGTAGGCTTAGAGTTGTCACACAGTTTAGACGATTTAGCTAATGATCTCTGGAGCTTGTGCACATGAAAGTGTAACATCTACAGCAAACAGCCAAAAATGAGCAGCAGATTTTACTCTGATCACTCTCTCAGGTCAAACCTTCCGCTGGATTCGTGGCAAGAGGCGCGCTGCGTCCGTGCGCGTGCTGCTCGTGTACCCTGCAGTAGACAGTGTGTTTCAGCGCTCTGTGATGCTGTTGGCTGAAAGTCTGCAGAGTCGTGGTGGAATACACGTCGTCATCGACATGTGGGAGAGAGGAAGTTTAGCAGAACAAGGGCCACTTCGCTGGCTCAACACACAGGCCGACCTCTCCGAGAGAGTCCTCCTCATCTCACCACCTCAGCGCACACACACAGGTAACAACGTTTGTGTTTCATGCCAGCACCAGTGCATTGGGGTCACACTCAAGAATCTGTGCGCACTTTTTTTTAAGAACTCTTATATTCGCCACCTCAGGTCTATTAATCTACTGCGCAAGATATCTCTTAAATCAGTGCTTCTCAAACCTGTCCTGGTGGACCCCCAGCCCTGCGCATCCCTTGTCTAACATGCCTGATTCAACTCAGTTCATTAGCAGAGACTGCAAGACCTGTATTGGGTGTGTCTGATAATGGAGACATCCAAAGTGCTGGGGGTCCCCGGGACAGGTTTGAAAACCCCTGTCCAAAACCATACTAGATGCTGATGGCACCTTTTGTTTTGTGCAAAAAAAAATCTGAATAATTCTTTCTGTCTCATTCTTTCATCATGAAATAATCTGAAATCCTGGTCTGATGTCATCAAGAGTTCTTGTTGTAGTAATACATCTTTTGCATGGTCCATTTTTATACTAGAAAATACATTCAGACAGTAAAAGTATATTTTCTATAATTTCTATAATTAAAGCCAAATTTCAGTTTTTATGTTTTACAGTTTTAAAACACTCATTAAAATGTGATTAAAGATATAGTTGAAATAACAATGAAAAACTACCTTCTTTCAATAGTCCACTTTATTAGTAAACTGTTAGGTTAGGGTTAGTAGAATAAGTTGACATGTATTTGCAGAGTTACTTTTAAACGCCATTTACACTGCATGTTTCAAGTGACCCAATTCCAATTTTTTCCTCTCATGTGGCACAGATCGGATATGACCGGTGAACGTGTAAGCAGGAAAAAACCGTATGGATTCTGATTTGCTAAGATCGGATTCAGGCCTCATTTATATGTGATAATAAATCAGACATGAATCGAATACGTGCATTTGCGTGTGCCATGTAAAGAGACAAAAAGGAATTTTCCCCAGTAAATGCTAGTCGTACGTCATTAAAAAAGTGACGTCAACTCAGGTGGACACCACCAACTGAGATCACATGACTTATTATAGGCGTGTGCTGTTTTACTTCCTTTTCCGGGTCAGAACGTCTACGTTTGGCAGTTTCAGCAGTGTATAGTGTAAATGCAAAAATCGGATACGGGTCACGGGTTCTGATATAGTCAGAAAATCGGATTTGGGCATCAAGACCTGCAGTGTAAATGCAGCCATAGTATATACAGAAAATCGGATTTGGGCATCAAGACCTGCAGTGTAAATGCAGCCATAGTAACCCAGAACATCCCAGAAAATATATTTAATGTATTTTTTTTAATTATTATTATTATTATTATTATTTTATACTTTTCTTCGCAGACGACCTTAAATCCAAACTAGTTCCTGGCATGCCAGATGACACAGTTTCAGCTTCTGCCAGCAATCTTTTTGCCCTGGCCCTCAACCTCGTTACCAGTGCTGCCCATGACCCACACGGCCGGGACAAGTTCTGGGTCATCAACCTGGAGCATGATGAGAAGAGTGTGCAGACTGAGCTCAGAGGCTGCAGGATGTTCGTTCTGCCGAGAGACTTGAAGAAGCTCCATCGGCAGCTGTTGAGTGAAGCGGTTCAGAGACCAGCGCTGCCGAGGTGCTTCTACTGCAAAAACACCCTGGAGCAGCTAGAAGTAAATACAGACCCCCCATCTTATGAAAAGTGTGTCAGCCTGGTTGAATCCAACGAAGAGGCCAAAAATCATTATCTCTTGTCTTTGTGACTTTGTGTTTATTTTTCATCACGTTTATCCTTAAAGAAATGTAGCCAGACCACTGATCTATATATGACTGGATCGCTCATCACGTTCTAAATTGCCAACAGGCAGTTAAGCCACCAGAAGTGTTCGATCCGCCATCTTACTAATCCCTGCAGACAGAGAGCACCATTGAGTCACATGCAAACCGAGTCACATGCACTCGATTTGAAGCAAATCAGTCAAACAGGATTAGTTTCCCTTTCGAAAAGGAACCCCACACTGCGTCCTCTAGGGGGCGCTAAGGGAACGCCTTTAGCGTGACAGAGACTGAAGCATGAGTGAAAAAAACGACAATGAACTTGACATTGGCAGGCGGCAGCCTATGACGGAATCAATAAGCAAGCTCTTGCTGGTATAAAAGAGCACCTGCGGAAAACGTCATCCTCTTCTTTGGTTTCAAGCCTTGTGTACGGAATGACACGCATCCCCCGGCTGCCGAGGCACGGGGATTGTAGGTGGGACATGGAATGAATCTGTCGAGGAGTGCTTTCTCTTCCAGAATTCCTTTTTGTTTTTATTTATTTTACAGAATAGGAACTGTGTATAATGTGGGATGTCTACTTTATTGATGAAGGAGGCTCCTGACTTGGTGTAATAGCAAGTTTGTAAAGTTGTTAGGCTCTTGTTTGAGCCTCCTCTGAGCCTCCTCATTCTCTCAGCCCAGGTACGTGTATTTTGGTTAGCATGGTTTCTGCTATGCTGAGCACTCTGCTCCCTAGTATTTTTGTTTTGCAGTTATTTCAGGTTGTGAGGCTCTCTGTGAGCCTCCCTGATCAGCTGTTCTTGAGGCTGGTAGCTCCCCTACCTTTGAGGGTCACTAGGCTGAGATCACAGTTCTTAGTGCTCTCTCAATAGAGCTCTGTGGCTGTTAGGTTGTTAGGCTCTTGAGGGCCTCCTTGATAAGTCACTCTTCAGGTCGAGCTTTCGAGTACTCCCCTCACCTGAGGGCCTTCGTACCGATTACGACACTTAGGAGCATGGTTAGTACTCGTAGCTTAGTACTCTAGCTTTTGAGTCGTTATGCAGTGTACTCCAGTTCCTAGAGCTCTGCTTAGAACGTACTATTAGTATGTAGGCTCTACTGTGAGCCTTAATAACTATGTCTAGCGTTGAGTGTTGTCAGGTCTCCTCCCATTTTAGAGAGTCGTTATGCTGAGACATCCACTCCTAAGAGCTCCCCTACCAGGGTTGATGCTGTTCCTTTTGTCTTGACTTGGGGGAACTCATCAGACAATCATCCCTCAGCATGGCGGCATTGGTATACCGTTCCCCTAGCACCCTCTAGAGGACGCAGTGTGGAGTTCCCTTTCGAAAGGCAAAGTCTCAAGTTATCCATGTAACTTGAGAATAAGGAACAAGACGCTGTGTCCCCTTGTCATGCTTCGGCCATTTCTGCCTGCATCTCCTTCAGATAAAGAAGTGGATGACGTTTTCGGCAGGTCTTCTTTAATACCCGCAAGTGCTCGCTTATTGAGTACGTCATAGGCTGTTGCCTGCCAATGTCAAGTTCATTGTTGTTTTTTCATTCATGCTTCAGACACCGGTCATGCTGAAGGTGTTCCCCTAGAGGACGCAGCTCTCATTTCCTATAAAAAAGTAAAAAGTGATGTGACATACAGCCAAGTATGGTGATCCATACTCAGAATTCGTGCTCTGCATTTAACCCATCCAAAGTGCACACACACAGCAGTAAACACACACACACACACACCATGAACAGCTATTTATGCTGCGGCACCCGGGGAGCAGTTGGGGTATTGCTGTCCCGAGACTCAAACCCACAACCTTAGGGTTAGGAGTCAAACTCTCTAACCATTACGCCATGACCTCCGCCTTCTCAGGGAAACATGGTTACATGTGTAACCTGAGACGTTTTATGTTATGTGTATGTAAATTCATTTTTACTTCAGATGTTATCTGTAATGTTTATGGTCTTTTTGGGCAGGATAAGTGATATATTTAAACCGTTTAGGTGGGTGTGTCTGCTGCGCACTGCCGACACAGGTAACCAACACAAAATATAGCCTATTTCTTTATGTACGTAATTATTCAGGAATTATTAAACATGAACCTATTAGTATCAGAAATTTATTTGAATATACAATGAATAATACAATAGCCTATATGTATATTGCTCTGTACTGAAATGAAAAGCTTAACTTACCATCTTGAAATAAAGCTTTATGTCTGTACTGTATGTCGTAAGTTATTTCTCTGAATAAATTATGATGTGTATATTTTTAATGTCGTGATTGAGCAACATCTATTTCAGACTCTCCAAGATCACACGTTTCCATGTAAAATGTTGTATGCTAAATTAATAATTTAACCACCATTTAAATCATCAACTGCTTTAAAATGAATGCTGTTAACTAAATCATTGTTGAAACATTTGCAGTTAGCGCCTACTGTACGAATATAAGCTCATCTGCATGTTCGTCGTCCTCATCAGGGTCTCAACCTGACTGCAGTCCGTTGTCGTAACAGACTTCAGTGGGCAAATGCTCACATTCTATGGCGTCTGGCACTTTGGAGAGGTGTTGTCTTCATGGATGAATCCCGGTTTTCACTGTACAAGGCAGATGGCAGATTGAGCGCAAGACTTGACTGGACTGAGTCAAGTCTCATAGTTTCATAGCTAGCATTTCATATATTGTAAAAATATAATTTCACCATTTTTACACAATTTTACAAAATTGCACCTTGCTTAGAAATGGCATACATTTGTCCTTGGTGTAATATCTATGTTCTTCTCTGACACTGCAACTTTCCACAAGAAGGTTACAAAAAATATATAAATTTCATTTAAAAAAATTTATGGCAAATTTTCATATTTAAGAATGTATATAAGTCTTGGACAACAAAACGATCATAGCTGTCTTGGTTAAGTTGGAAAAAACATGAATGCATTAAGAACAGTACAGCATGGGAGTGGCTAAAATACCGACTCCGCCCACATAGCGCAGCAGGACGGTAGATTGAGACGTGTTAGATTGGGTGTGATTGGTAGGGGTTTCGGTTTGGATGTGCGCACTGCATGAAGAGCACTAAACGGTAAGCTGTTTTTCAGTCTGTGGTCACTTGTAACTGTGTTTCTAACTTCCTGATACAGAAAACAGCAAGAGCTGTTGTGATTGTGCGGCTTTCGCTGTACTATCCGCTCAAGGTCTGTTGTTTTGACAGGAAAAGTTACACAACAGCGCCTAACGAGACAGCAATGCAGTTTCAGACCCGTGGAATGTTTCACTTTGGAATGTTTTGTGCGATAAAAAAGGAACAAGCACTAAACAACTCAAAACCATCGACAAAGGGCAGGATATTTAAAAGTAAAAGAAATAAACGTGAAGGGCCTGGACGTGTCTTGTTTGTTGTGAATCAACGATCAGACAGATCTCAAATCAACCCATCCTGTGATCGCTGTTGGAGTCCTATCATCTTATTGACTCAATCCTGAAGCACTGATTATAATTTGCTTATGGGATCAAAAGTCCGAGTAGGTTAAAGGCATGTGTAGCTCATCAAAACCTTTCTGGATTTCAAACAACAAAACTTAAGTTTATCCACCAGTCTTATTCTTATTCGATCCTTTTGATCAAACTGTGATCCAGTCATGCCACACTCTAGGCTTGTTTGACCGCTACTCAACCCTTAGATACACATCACATTACAGTCACATTACTCTGGTTCAAATAAAATCATTAGAATTTAATCATTAACCACTCGTCATATATTGTATTGCTGTCTTCAGTTCTTGCCTGCCTAAATGAAACACTGTTAGGATAATGTTAGTTAGTTTAAATGAAATATTAATATTTAAGACACCATTTTTTTTTCATTGAAATGTTATGTCACAGTCATAATCATGTATTAATAGGGTTGTAGGTAATTGCAACTGTGCTGATATGCAGAACAACAACACAATTGCAACTGCAAGGGATATATTACTTTTATACAGCAGTTCAGTGAGCAAAAGGTTAATATTGAGTGACACTTTAGGCACAATATTGGCGGTGTCTTTGCACATTTTTGGTCTGCAAATAAAAATAATTCCAAACAAAGTCAAAGCAGAATAAACTATTATCTGAGTCTGAGTGAAAAACAGCAGTGCTGCTTCATTCTTGAGCTAAAGTGGTGGAAAGAGTACTAAGAAATTGCACTTAAGTAAAAGTATTGCTACTTAAGGAATAATTTACTTGAGTACAAGTAAAAGTACTGAAAAATAATATCACTCAAGTAAGAGTAAAAAAGTAGTTTGCTCGAAAACTATTCAAGTTACTGCGTTACAAAGTACTTTGGTATTATTTTTCTATTTTTACCCAAAATGAGACGATGTGAGCATTATGGAGCAGGGTTAAAAAAAAAAAAAGTGAAAGTGATGTGACATACAGCCAAGTATGGTGACCCATTCTCAGAATTCGTGCTCTGCATTTAACCCATCCAAAGTGCACACACACAGCAGTGAACACACACACGTCTGGAGCAGTGGGCAGCCATTTGCTCGAGGAGCAGCAAATGGCCGGCCCGAGACTCGAACCCACAACCTTAGGGTTAGGAGTCAAACTCTCTAACCACTAGGCCACAACTTAAAGGTTTAGTTCACCCAAAAATTAAAATAATGTCATTAATTACTCACCCTCATGTCGTTTCAAACCTATAAGAACCTTCGTTCATCTTAGGAACACAAATTAAGATATTTTTGGTGGAATCTGAGAGCTGTCTGACCCTGCATAGACAGCAATGCAACTGAAATGTTCTCAAGTCCAGAAACATAGCAAAGAAATCTATATAATAATCCATGTGACATCAGTGGTTCATCTGCAATCATATGAAGCTAAGAGAATACTTTTTGTGTGCAAAAGAAAAAAAAACAAAAACAAAATTATTCAACAATTTGTCTCCTCCGCATCATCCTGGTGCCATTTTGGAGAATATCCGTTGGACATATGCTGTTCTGTGTCAGCTGCGTCACGCTGACATATTGTTGAATAAATTTGTTGTTTTGTTTTCTTTTGCACACAAAAAGTATTCTCGTAGCTTCATATAATTGCGGATGAACCACTGATGTCACATGGATTATTATATAGATCTCCTTACTACGTTTCTGGACTTGGGAACATTTCAGATGCATTGCTGTCCATGCAGGGTCAGACAGCTCTCCGATTCCATATAAATATCTTAATTTGTGTTCCGAAGATGAACAAAGGTCTTACGAGTTTCTTACGGTCTTACATCCTTCTATCAACCAGTTTCTATTTACTTATACGGCTGTGTAATATCAAGGCTATGACCCATTTCAGGAACTGACAAAATTACGATTTAAAATCAGAGCATAGTTCCCATTCACTAAAATACTGAAACGCTAATGATGCTGATTCAAAAGGACAACGCAGGTGATTGACAGTAAAAGCATGAGTGGTTTGAACGGCCCGCCCCTGCAGCTGAACTGGAAGTTTTGATTGGTTTTGCACACGAGTCAGACTTGTCTGTTATTGACTGAAGCACAGGGCTCCACCCCAGGAGTCTGAAAAGTGTCCGTCAAACACCGACTCGCTCTTCTCCATCGGCGCCATCTGTCAGTTTTTTTTTTTGTTTTTTGTTTTGTTCTTTTGGTGAAAAAAAAAAAATAGCGAAGTTAAAAACTTTATTTTCATTCTACTCGAGTAAAAGTAAAAGTACCACAATTTAATTATACTCAAGAAAGAAGAAAAATTTACTCAAGTACTGTAATGAAAGTATTTGTAATTAGCGACTTTCCACCTTTATCTTGAGCGAATCAGTTGAGTGAATGACTCATTGATTCAATGACTCACTCATAAAGACACTGGGTGCCTCGCAATCTGAAGGCTGCGTCCTAGTAAGGCTGCATATCTTGGCTCCAGGTCATCAAGCTTGGGCGAAGGATGTCTCAGTCTGAAGGATCCTTGGAAGACAGTCTTCGTTTCGAATCCTTCATTCTGCCTGTTTTGAAGGATGCACCAGGTTCACCAGATTCACGTTGCAAATTAATCACATAATGCTAAAATGTGCATAGTGTTAACCACTGGGGGACTCCAGACAGATGTGATTACCTGTACTGCGTTAATAGTAAGACAGTTACTGTAAAACTTTTCAATAAAATGTATTCTTCAAATTACAGTTTTTATAAAATTTTCATGCCGTGGTCATTTGAATCATTTGTGATGTAGCTTTGCACATTTACTAGACCGTCTCATTCTAGTGGTTAATGCTAAGCAGGACTCTAGCCTTGAAGCCTCAGAAGGACTGGATTAGAAAGGATCCTCACTAGGCTGCAGCCTTCCGTTTGAGAGGCACCCAGTCACTTCTTTTGTTCCTGAATGAATCACTGCATTTGAATGAATGATTTAATCACTTGCTTATAAGTTTCTTGTTCCTGAATGTTTTTGAACAAATTGTCTGAATGAATGATTCAGTGACTGCCTCATAAAGAGAGTCACTTTGTGGATTGATATTATTCAAAATCATATGATGTTCAACTAAGTATTGAATATGTTTATTTAATATTTATTATTTTTTATGTTACCATAAGGGAATTTGCAAGTAAATTTATTCCACTTATGAAAGAGGTCTTGGAAATCAAACACAACTAATATATCTGTTTGATTTTCTATTTTTCATGAGTTTAATATTAAAATGAGTATAATAGTAATGTTGAAGATTTACTTATTAGTGCTTCTAAATTTCTGGACTGTATTTCATAGTTAGAAATTGCACTTGGCAAGTGTATTTAACTTGTATACTTTTCAGCAAATCCTAAAACGGCATCAAGTGCAATGAATTTCATGATGTTTGTTTTCTCAAGGGCCCTGATGACCATCAGTGCAGGACTTTGAAAGCTGAGATCTCCATCAGTATGCTGTGTTTCTCATCGTCTGTGAGGCTCACTTCAAGCCTTCGCAGGTACATCGGTGTGCAACGCTTGCCAAACTCATGTCCACTGCTGCAGCAACGCAGGTACAGCAGTACCGCAGTAAATAAGAGCACAGCATCCTACAGCTATGTCATAGTCGGGGCCGGATCTGCAGGCTGCGTGCTGGCCAACCGTCTGTCAGAGAACGCATCCGATTCAGTGCTGCTTCTGGAGGCGGGACCCAAAGACAAGCAGCTGGGAAGCACCCGTCTGTCCTGGAAGATTCACATGCCGGCCGCTCTGACGTATAACCTCTGCGATGACAAGTACAACTGGTTTTACCACACGCTACCTCAGGCGCACATGGATGACAGGGTGATGTACTGGCCTCGTGGGCGCGTCTGGGGCGGCTCATCGTCGCTCAATGCCATGGTGTACATTCGGGGGCACGCTGAGGACTACAACCGCTGGCAGAGCGAGGGCGCCGAGGGCTGGGGCTACGATTACTGTCTTCCGTACTTCCGGAAGGCCCAGACGCATGAGCTGGGAGCGGATCGATACCGAGGTGGCGACGGTCCGCTGCATGTGACGCGAGGAAAGACCAGTCACCCTCTGCACCACGCGTTCATCGAAGTGGGCCAGCAGGCTGGATACCCCTTTACGGATGACATGAATGGATTCCAGCAGGAAGGAGTGGGCTGGATGGATATGACCATCCACAGAGGTGAACATTAAGAAAGGAAATTAGGGCTGGACGATAAACCATAATCAAATTTATGTTGATAATGATCTCTGGACATTAATCTAACAGTCTGACGCACAGCAGAAATGAACAAAACAGCCAGCCAGTGAATGTGGCTAGTAAGTTCTGCATGTCTCTGTGTGAATGAATGCCGCCATTTAGTCTGATACACAAACTCAAACAGCGTCACGCTCACTGTCTGTGTCTCAATGCTTTTGCGAGAGTGACTTCACAAAGTTTTCATGAGGTATGCATGATTTCATTTGAGAAAAGCTACCGACAAATGCACACTGAAACTCAAAGAACAGCAAATAAAGAAATAAATGAATAAAAAATAAAAAGTTTAACTTGAAGAAATTATGACTGAAATATATCACTTCTGTATATTAAAATGTACTTTTCAAAGTAGTCATACATTGTATCATACAACCAGTATTACCAGTACCTAGTAATAGTAGAATTCTGTTCTTGAATCTGTAATGACCAAATTCAACTTCTCCCCTTTTTCTCCAACAGGTAAACGATGGAGCACAGCTAGTGCTTACCTCCGGCCTGTGCTGTCCAGAGCCAATCTGAGAACAGAGGTCAGCTGCATGGTGACCCGTATTCTGTTTGACGGGACCAGAGATGGGGGGGTAGGAGTACCGGGAGGGTTGGAGTATGAGAAGGGTTGACAGATGAAAAATTGGGTCGATGGCGTTAGTGTTTGTGTAATTGCATTTTGACACTGCACTGAACCCCTGGGTTATCAATGTTTTAAACCCTGCAGTTTAAGGGAAAATGCTAAATGTCAAAGTGGTTTTAATTGGAGCGGAAAACAGTCCAGGCATATGTATCGCACACAGCAGAGCACGTACACCTTTCAAAGTATGCTACATTGGTCGTGAATGTGGATAGACACATTTGACTCTTCATGTGCACTACCTAATGAATGCTTCTATAGTATACTTGGGATTTAGAATTATAAATAAACTAGCCTTGCTTTGTGACCAGAAAAAGTATTTCATTACAAACTGCATAGTGCAGTCAGGAATATATAAACCTGCCATTAACAGTTTTAAGTGAGATTAAAGGGATAGTTCACCACAAAAAAAAAATAAAAAAATGCTGTTATTTTACTCTTCCTCAGGCCATCCAAGATGTAGATGACTTCTTTCTTTAGCAGAAAAGTAAAGAAGATTTTAACTGAAATCCTTAAAATTATCCATAAAATGCAAAACTATGCACTTTGAGAATCAAGAAAGCATATACAGGCAAGGCAAAATTAACATCCGTGGCTCCTGATGGTATATATTGAGGTCTTATAAAGTGCAATAATCATTCTTTAAGAAAAATGGAACAGTATTTACAACATTGTTGTCTGTGATCAGCCTCAGGCAAACGGTCCGGAGTGATGTCCAGTCCACGAAGGAATCCTTCTTTTGATCCGATTATTTTTAGTGAGATATTGGTTGTTTTAATAATAATAATAATCGTGTATACATGATATCATTGTATGATTACATAAACACATTGCTGAATCGAAATATTGAAAACAGTAAATTGAAATGAACTGTCCAAAAGAACCAGTTCAAGGAAACAAATCAGACTTTCCTGTTTCTCTGAGGCTCTGGATTGCAGTTAATGATGTTCTGTTTCTAGCACAGACCGATTGTTTTTCTTCGTAAGACCTCTATATATTATCAGGAGCCACGTTATTCAATTTGTCTAGTCTGTATTTGTTTTTTTTTTTATTGTTTTTTTTGTTTGTTTTTTTAAGAGCCAGTATCTATTGACATGCATTTTATGAATCACCACCCTAGTAAAAAAAACAAAAAAACAAAACTATATATATATATATATATATATATATACACACACACACACACACACACACCCCGCCCACTTTATTAGGTACACCTATTCAATTGCTTGGTAACACAAATTGCTAATCAGCCAATCACATGGCAGCAACTCAATGCATTTAGGCATCTAGATGTGGGTAAGACGACTTGCTGAAGTTCAAATCTAGCATCAGAATGGGGAAGAAAGGGGATTTAAGTGACTGAACGTGGAATGGTTGTTTTGAGTATTTCAAAAACTGCTGATCTACTGGGATTTTCACACACAACCATCTCTAGGGTTTGCAGAGAAGGGTCCAAAAAAGAGAAATTATCCAGTGAGCGGCAGTGGACGAAAATGCCTTGTTGATGTCAGAGGTCAGAGGAGAATGGGCAGACTCGTTAGAGATGATAGAAAGGCAACAGTAACTCAAATAACCACTCGTTACAACCAAGGTATGCAGAAAACCATCTCTGAACGCACAACACGTCGAGCCCTGAAGCAGACTGGCTACAGCAGCAGAAGACCACACCGGGTGCTGCTCCTGTCAGCTAAGAACAGGAAACGGAGGCTATGATTCACACAGACTCACCAAAACTGGACAATAGAAGATTAGAAACATGTTGCCTGGTCTGATGAGTCTGGATTTCTGTTGAGACATTCAGATGGTAGGGTCAGAATTTGGCATAAAGAACATGAAAGCATGGATCCATCCTGCCTTGTCTCAACGGTTCAGTCTGCTGGTGGTGGTGTAATAGTGTGGGGGATATTTTCTTGGCACACTTTGGGCCCCTTAGTACCAATTGAGCATCCTACCTGAGTATTGTTGCTGACCATGTCCATCCCTTTATAACTACAGTGTACCCATCTTCTGATAGCTACTTCCAGCAGGATAATGCACCATGTCACAAAGCTCAGATCATCTCAGACTGGTTTCTTGAACATGGCAATGAGTTCACTTTACTCAGATGGCCTCCACAGTCACCAGATCTCAATCCAGTAGAGCAGCTTTGGGATGTGGTGGAACGGGAGATTCGCATCATGGATGTGCAGCCGACAAATCTGCAGAAATTGAGTGATGCTATCATGTCAATATGGACCATTCCTCTGAGGAATGTTTCCAACACCTTGTTGAATCTGTGCCACGAAGAATTAAGGCAGTTCTGAAGGCAAAAGGGGGTCCAACCCGGTACTAGCAAGGTATACCTAATAAAGTGGCCTGTGTGTGTATATATATATATATATATATATATATATATATATATATATATATATATATATATATTATATATATATATATATATATATATATATAAAGCTAGTTAAAGTGCATGACGAAGAAGAGTAGTTCAGTCCACAGTCTTGAATAAATCCACAGGGAAACAACAGAGCCAAAGGTAAATCCACATCAACTGATATTTGGCACAGGACTCAACAGAACAGGGAGAACTTCTACAGATACTAAACGAGGGAACTAATGAGAAGATTAACGGACACAGGTGAACTGAATGAACTAATCAAAGGAGAGACAGAAACTAGATCAAAATCAAAATGAGCATGAAGACAAATGAAAACACAACACGTGAAATCCATAACTGTGACAGCAGGGATCACAGTTTCAGCTAAAAAACTGCTTTACTGTTCTACCAAAGAAAAAAAGAAAAAAATTACTAGATGGCCTGAAGGTGAGTAAATTTGAGTAAAACTTATTCTTAGCCTCTAACTCAATCACTGGTGAGTGAGGACTTGCATTATAGAAGGTGTTTGAGTTGAAATGTTTTGCTTTGTAGATGCAACGTTAAACTGCATCATCGGTTACCTTTAAACCTGTTTAAATCTTCCAAACAGGTGTTTTTCACAGCCAAGTCTGTCCTTGACTCAACAGACAGTGCTTTTGCATCAAGGCACGTTTAAAGGTTTTTACCTTCTAAGACACTATGACATCTGATTAGACATAACCAAGCAAATGCTTTGGCCATTTTTATTCTTTCAACCATTCTCAGAGCTCTTGTGGGATGGCATAGAAAGCCAACCAGATGAAGCAACCCCCAGTAGACAGGATGTTACGTTGGATAAGGATGTGATTATCTGTATACCGGCTGTGAAGGCAGCATTTTCCAGCGCATGGCCTTGATAACAGCCGTATATCTCTAGCAGAGATCTGTGCTAAATGAGATCTGAAGATCTAAAGCCTTTGACGTGTAAAGTTCAGTAAGCAGGTTGTTTAGTCTATGTGATTAACCTACATAATCTGTCACAGTTGCAAAGTTGGGACTTTTTTTCCACCAGACTCTCACCACATCAACAGATCAACAGTTCTGAGAATGTCTGTAACAGACTGCTGATAAGTGATGATAGTCACGCTCCATGGCTTCTTATCTGCCAGGCAGTCTTTCACTTTCACTCATTTCCTCTGATAAAAATAAATAAATAAAAGATTGTGATTTGTTGACACGTGTATGTCTCTTACGTTGACTTCAGGTTTTTGCTGATAAGGAGGTCATTCTCAGCGGTGGAGCAATAAACTCTCCACAGCTCCTCCTGCTGTCTGGAGTGGGAAACGCAGATGAACTTCGCAAACATGATATTCCCGTTATACAGCATCTTCCAGGTGACCCCATTTCCTTCTTTATGCGGTGTAGCCTCAAGGCCCCTTTCCTTCAGACCAGGTCCATGCGAGTAAATACTGGCTTTAGTGAGGAAGTAAAATGGGTTTTACTGGCAAACTGGCTGCACACTTTAAAGTAGGCATGAAACAGACAATATGTATTATCTCTTGTGGGAAAGAAGTACACTTTATTATACTATTTTTTTTTTTTCTCTGTAAAACTTTCAGTAAACTAGTTAATTCAGTAGCCTAATAAACACCTAACTTTACAAATACAATTAAATAGACACCACTGTCATTTATTAATTATTTCCAGAATACTTATGGAAATAATTAGACTGTTTTTTTTTTTTTTTTTTTTTTTTTTTTTTTTACTTTTGTAAAAGAAACTGATCATTTGCATGTTTGTGTCTGATAAACAATATGCAGAGCCAGTTTAATGAAAATCTGAAGTAAAACATTAAATAAATGATTTAAATGTTTCATCTTCATATCACAACATAGGATTTTTCTAACAACATCAGTAATCAATAATAATAACATTAGGTGAAATAAATGGACAAGTGTTTTCAAATAGAGAACAAATAAATGACGGGAGTCTATTTAGTTGTGATTATAAGGTTAACTAGTTTACTGAAATTGTCCTGAAAGTAACAAAACAAATTTAATTACAGTCCATTTCAAATGACGTTATCAAAATTATTGTTTTTGTCCATCTACGTAGATTACAAAATACCCACTAACAATGCTCTTATTAGTGTTTTACTGTTGAAAAAAAACAGCATATGCTGGTAAGAGATGTTTTGAGGCATGGCTTCTGGTTTGAGCTGGTTTAAAGGTGGTCAGGAGCTAGTTGCTTAGGACCAGCTCAAACCAGAAGCCATGCCTCAAAACATCTCTTACCAGCATATGCTGTTTTTTTTCAACAGAGTAGTGCATCTGCAGCAAAAGACACGCATCAGCACTCATTGACGCTCTTATTGTTATCTGACATTTACATTTATTTTGTAATTTGTATTTTTACCCCATTAATTTCTATGTATTTACTCAAAATATTTTTGGAATGGTATTTCAGTCCCTCACATGATTTATGGTGTAAAAAAAAAAAATAAATAAATGGAAGGGCCAGATTCACTAAACAAGGCAAATTAGCGTGAGACCACAATCCCATAAAAGTGCAGATGGGAGTGGAAAGTTCTGCAGGTGATGTACTGACAGTATGCAAATTAAAATGACACAGACACCGCTAGATAATTTCCATAATGACCAACACAATCTCCCAAGAGCAAGTTTTAGATTTAAATACTCTCCTAAAAAATTAATTTTGTGTCTGAAAGGGAAACTCCTACAAATGCATATGCAATAAGATCAGCTGCAAAAATGTATTTTTGGGTTTGCACTCTCTTTTGTAGCTGTATAATTTAAAGACTTTTTAAACAAGTGGATCTGGTTAAAGGCACATCCAGTGGCTCAAAGTACATTAAGCCAAATGTTCTGACAAGCATTTATGGTAAACTAAAATTTACGTTTATGTCTTGAAATGTGTTTGTCTTGTATTTAAATATATTTGTAATGAAGACGTTGCATACCAGAATGGAGTCAGAACTGTATGAGATTGTCTGACCTTGCATTTGTCAGACAACAAGTGATTCATATCACAGGAAGTGCAAGTTATGACATTTTGATTAAAGATTGTGGTCAAAAGAAGATGTTGACAAGAGCAGTAACGTGCAATAAGAAAATAAATAGTCTGTTTTGATTTTAAGCAGTCTCTAAGAATGCGAACATATATTTAAATCTCAGTATAAGAATGATATCTGACCCTCGCTCGACTTGTCATATGTAATGTGAATGCCATATGTTCATAACAGTTAAACTGAACGGAGGCTTTAGTCCAAAGCAGCTTCACCTGCTCTGGGAATTATTTTAGAGGAAGAAATAAATACATTTCTGCCATTTTAAGCCACCAAAACAAATCTGTGATAAGCAAAATCAGAATTTTTTTTTTTTTTTTTTTTTTTTTTTGACAGCTGCAGTTTTACACATAGATTGTTTGTGCTATGAAATGATCTCCATGAAACTGTTTTGTATCATGAACCACTTTGCATGCAATGGCCACACTTCACTAGAGCTCCCGTTCAACTCATATTTTTTACATTTCAATGCAAAAGTAAAACTTAAAATTGTTAAAGCAAAGATATAAGTTAGAAATGAAGATATGCTTCAGTGGCATGTTTTTCCCTAATCTTGTGATATGGCATGACGGGCCAAATCAGAGGGCATCATGGGCAAACTTTGGCTTGCAAGCCCTTGATTGGGCATTTGATTTTGACAAAATAAAATACTCCAGTGACAACAGGGTTCGTACAATGTGCTTAAAGTGCCTGAAATACTTGAATTTGACTTTTTGAAATTTAAGTCCTGGAAAACCCTTGAAAACAGCCATATTTATGTAAAGGTTCTTGAAAAGTACTTGAATGTTTAAAAAGGCAGTATATATAAAATTAGTGTTAATTTTTGTTTTCGATAAAAACAGTCTTGTCTTCTAGCAAAATTAAGGATGCAGCGTGTCTGATATTAATACAGAGGTGTTTCTCCTTCTGACTCTCTCTTCAGGTCAATTATATATTCATAAAAAATCACTTTGAATAAGGTAAGCGATAACTTTGCCATAGTATCTTTTCAAGTTGCCACAGACATTGCATGCTTTGCATGTGCTGCACTTTATTTGTACCATTTTGTTTTATTAATTTATTTATTAGAATTTGAAAGATTATGATGATGTTGTGATCTCTGATTTTAGTCCTTGAAAACGAAAAAAAGTAGTGCTTAAAGTCCTTGAAAGTCCTGGAATTTATTTTTGCAGTTTCTGTACGAACCCTGTGACAAGCAAATAATTTCTCACGTTTGCACACTTGCAACACACTCCAGCTGAAGAGTGTCAAACTAAGAACACCCCTTACAACAGGGATGATCATGTTTCACGGCTCAGGGGCCATTTTTAGACATTGTTGGGCCAGTGAAGAAGATGAGCTGGTAAGACTCAGCAGTACACTTATTTGGTCACTTTATCACTTCAGTCATAATTTCTTGTCTTTTCTTTAGAAAACACTTTCTTTTTCCAGAGCAGATTATTCTGTGATCCATTTTGAAGTAAGTCTTATTTAAAAACAAATGTGCACATTTATAATGTAAATTAATCTGAGGAGATTTCAACATCAAACATGATGTACTTCACCTTGAATATTCTAGTATTCACTGCACAGTCACCTGTAAAGGATAGTGTTTATTTGTATTTTTTTATTTAAAAGCATTTTATCTAAAAAATAATAGAAGCCCGTTTCCGCCCCTGAATAAAAAAGGTAATTGTGACTTTTTCTCTCACAATTCTGACTTTTTTTCTCATAATTGTGACTGTCTCGCAATTGTGAGTTTATATCACAATTCTGTGAAGAAAAAAATATCTAGTAATTATTGATTTTTTTGTGATAATTTTGTCTTTTTTTTTTTTTTTAGTTTTTTAATTGGGTTTCAATAAGTGGGTTTAATTCATTGAGTATGGTATTTATGTTAGGTTGTATTTTCATAAGGTAAATTTAGGAGAAGAAAATTGCTTTGTGGCAAAATGTGTGCCTAATTAGTGTTTTGAAATATCACAAGGTTTACAAACTAGTGTGCTTTATTGGAACACTAACATTATCGCAAGTCTATAGAGTGTACAGAATTTAAACAGGCACACAATGCTAAACAGAACCTTATTATTCTAATATACTTAGTTACAATAAACTTTATAGTTCTTAATCTTGGTTTGAACGGGCCTTAATTCTTATTTTTTTTTTTATTTTTCATTTTTTTTTTATAAATTTTAGTTTGAGAGGGGCATAATATTGCTCTAAAGTTTTATTTCGGGGAGGTGGGAGAAATGCTGTTTCAAATATCAGTGAATTTGCGATTTAAAAACTGATTAAAAAAAAAATCTTGACAAAAAGGTTAAATGTGGACTGTGCTTATGAAAGAATTGTGTGTGTGTGTGTGTGTGGGGTTGTGTGTGTGTGTGTGTGTGTGTGTTCACAGGTGTGGGCTGTAATCTCCAGGATCATCTGGAGATATATGTGCAGCATCGCTGTACTCAACCCATCACACTCTACAAAGCCCAGAAGCCCTTCCACATGGTGAAGATCGGCCTGGAATGGCTTCTCAGATTCACAGGTAATGAATCTGAACGTTTGGTTCAGTAAGAGCTCTGGTTAGTTGTGTGCTTCTCACAAAGCCTGTCAAGAGCATGAAGTGTTTCCAGTCATTAACACACTGTGTGTGTTCTGCTGTAGGTTACGGTGCAACAGCTCATCTGGAGAGCGGCGGGTTCATTCGTAGTCGTCCTGGTGTTCCTCATCCTGATATTCAGTTCCATTTCCTGCCCTCTCAGGTCATCGATCACGGCCGTGTTAAATCCAAGATCGAGGCCTTCCAGGTTGGAGTAGTTTAAAGACTACATAATTCTGCCTGTTTTGAGCTGTTGCTAATCAAACACTATCTGTGTTCTGTTGTCAAGCCTAAAGAGTCACATGATGTAGAGGGGCGTTCACACAGGTCAATAAATGGCTGGATTCTTAGTGTAGTAGGTGTAACCTAACATTAACATTCTGCAGAGAAATGTGTTTGTACATAAATGGCAGCAGTGCATTATCAATAATATCAGAAACATGATTATTAGTGAAACACACTGGCTCAGAATGCTGGTGATTTCTGATACATCGCTGTTTGTGGACAGAGACAAACCAGATCGTAACATGAACACTCTGATGACAACCCAGCTAACATAATAATAATAATAATAATACATTTTATTTGTAATGCGCCTTTCTTAATACTCAAAGCGCTACAACATGTACAAACAAAATAACAAGTCAACCAAAACTACAAATATCAAAAATAAAATCATAGTAATAGTCATAAATTAAAAGCTTCAGTAAAAAGAAGTTTCTTAAAACAATCCAAGAAAGCAGCATTCCTAATAAACACAGGTAATGCATTCTGTAACTTAGGCGCATTATAGGAAAGCCCCCATGGTTTTTAATTTACAAAAAGGCTGATACAAGGAAAAACAACCAGCGGAGAGAGCGAGAAGGTGTGGAAAGAGTTAACCAAGTCACAAATGTAATCTGGAGCCAGCCCATGCACTGCTTTATGTTAAAATCAGAGTTTTAAAATCAATACGTGATTGAGCCAGGAGCCAATGAATTTGCTGGAGCACTGGGGTAATATGATGGTGTGAGGATGTATAAGTCAAAACCCGCGCAGCGGAGTCTTGAATATATTGTAGTCTCTTAACAGAACTTGCTGGTAAACCCCCAAAGAGAAAATTGCAATGATCGAGCCTTGATGTGATGAAGGCATGAATAAGACTCAGCCTGAGGCCTATAAAGAAAGGGTCTAATGTGAGCAATGTTATGACGATGGAAAAAAAGCAACTTTAGTTATGTTTTTGATGTGAGAATTAAAAGTCAACTGAGCATCAAAAATCACACTCAAAATATGCACCTGAGCAGAAGGAGATATTTGGATATTGTCAACTGAAAGTTTAAAATTACTGAACTTATTAACATTAGATGGAGTGGATGTTGTTAAAAATTTATGTTATTTTAAGTTTTAGTTAGATTTTTTTAGTAAGTTTTTTTATTTGCATTAATTTGGCAGAAAGAGTTAAAAAGGAAGAAGTGGATTCAGGCTGGGTGATGATATAAATCTGGGTATCGTCCGTGTAACAATGATAGCCCAGGCCATACTTCTGAATAATCTGCCCAAGAGGCAGCATGTAAATACTAAATAGAACAGGTCCCAAAACTGAGCCCTGAGGGACACACTGACACAAAGGCGCAGTCTGAGATCTATTATTACCCAGTGAAACAAACAGAACGTTCTGAAAGATAAGATTTAAACCAGTTCAACACCGTTCCAGATAGACCAATCTATCTATGTAGTCTGTTAATGCAGCACTAAGATCTAAAAGAACCAAAATGCCACAAGCCCCAGAATAAGCTATAACAAGGTCACTCAACACCCTAACTAAAGCAGTCTTTGTGCTATGTCCAGACCTAAACCCAGACTGAAAAGTCTCTAGTAACAACTACACGCTCAAGGACTTTTGCCAAGAATTGTAAATTAGAAACTGGCCAATAATTGGACATCTCAGCAATATCACTCCCAGGCTTTTTTAGAACCGATGTAACTGCTGCCATTTTTAATGCAGGAGAAACAATCCCTTTACTAAGTGAGACATTGACAATGGCAGTGATGTGGGGTACAATAATAGACAAAAAACTTTTCAATACAGTAGTAGGGAAAGGGAAACATCACAACTTTCACTAGGACAAAACGTTCTTAACGTAATGAAATGTTCTTTATTAATATTGATGTATGGTCTCATAACACTGAGAGAAAACGTTTTTAGAACAACATTCTTGAAAGGTCTTAATGATGGTATTTTTACTTGATGAACATTCCCATAATGTTGAGAAATTTTCTAATGTTATATTTTGGGTAAATTATAAAATTAGTAGAACTAATACGTGTTTAAGACATTAGTCACTTTTAAATAATGTTTTAAGCACAACAACAAAACTAGACATGTTAATGTTCTTAGAATATTAGAAATAAAATGACAAATAACACTATTTTGGGTGAAAATATTAGTAGAACATTGTAAGAAACTTTAATGTTCTAAGACCATTAAAATGTCCTTTTTTATTATTATTTTTATTTTTTTCAAGATTACAACATTAAAAAATAAACATTCAAATATAATATTTGTTATATTTTGGGTGAAAAAGTTGCGAGGGAACATTAAACGAATGTCCCAAAAAGAACACTTACTTTATAATCCTAGAATATTAAAAATAAAAATTATATTCTAGGAGAAAATTTGTAAGAACATTGCAAGAAACATATTAGAAACCTTTTTAAATAACATTCTAATAACAACAATAGAACTGGACATTTCAACGTTTTAGAAACATTTCCAAACAATGTTCCCACAATATTTTTATAACCTAAATTTTGCTACCTGGGAATAAGATTTGACTTTCCATCACTAGACATGCCCACATCGCAACACCGACGGTCTTACGTGAAATTTACTTTGCTATGAATCCCAGTGTGCGTGAAGACTTCTTTAATTCACCTGTAGCTGAGGAAGTAAATGTTGACTTTCATTAAGAGAGTCAAGCTTCAGTCATTGACTACAGTTGCAGTCTTTGCCCTCACGGCACATTTGTTTATTCTCTGTAATGTGTGTAGGTTCATGTTGGACCCATGAGGAGCACGAGTGTTGGGTGGCTCAAACTGAAGAGTAAAGACCCGTTTGATCACCCTATCATCCAACCAAACTACCTTTCCACCGGTACGTTCACTCTGATCTGACCCTCAGGCCTCAGGCACCATGTTCTTCTGTGAAATGGAGCTGTTCTAGGGTAACCATGGGACTTTGTCCCCCATCCTACAAGACTAAATCAGTTTCCTGCATTTCAATTATGGCCGTTTTATTTTTGTCTTGTCTGAAATTACAATATAGCAATAAAAATAATATCAAACTGTGATTGGAGTTAAAAATCTACTTTTGCAGCTGTCATTTCCTAGCTACAGCATGAAAAATAACCAACCAACCAACACACTCGTGGAGAGGGTTTCTTTTCCACTAATTTGTTGTTACTTAAAGGGATAGTTCATCTGCAGATGCTGGTCCCCTTTGACTTGCCTAGTGTTGTTGTTGTTTTTCTTTTCATACTATGGAAGTCAATGGGGACCAGTAAACTATCTCTTTAAGGAAATGTATTTTGGTAAATGTATCTCTCTCCCACTTTTTAAGGGTGTTGCAACAGTTTTTCTGTTCAACTTCTGAACTTTGCGGTCTAGAAGCAAATAGTGTTCAGTAATACAGGTGCTTTCAGTTTGCTCCTGTCTGAACTTTTCACATTTTAAATAATCTTACTCTTTTTAAATCCCAAATTTAAGAACCTTAAGTCAATTCCAGTCAAAAGTTTGTAGATTTTTCTATAGTAAGAAACTTAATATATACTGTATATACACATTTTAATATATATGTATAAAGAGAAAGATAATCAGAAACACTCACATAACGCATCAACAGATTTTATGGCGAGAAACCAGAACAGAAGTGAGGCTGTATCTTTGGCATATTGAGATGAAACATGGTAATCATCAATGGTGTAGGCAAAACTTGTAGCTAAAGCGTGAACCCCTCGTGGTCACAAGTTGGTTGTGTGTTCATATGTTTTGAACGGATGATCCTGACATCATAACTGTCCTGACTGATTCTTGTGTAGTTTCTCTAACTGCCTCATGTTCTCCATCTCTTGATGTCCCACAGACACTGACGTGTGGGAGTTCAGAGAATGCATCAAGCACACACGGGAAATCTTCACTCAAAAAGCCTTCGACCCTTTCAGAGGACCTGAGGTGCAGCCGGGCCCCGCCGTCCAATCCGACGCAGAGATCGACTCTTTCGTCCGGCAGAAGGCGGACAGCGCATACCACCCGTCCTGCACGTGTAAAATGGGCAGCGCCTCGGACAGCATGGCGGTGGTGGACCCTGCTCTGCGTGTGTACGGTCTGCAGGGGCTGAGGGTGGTGGATGCCTCTGTTATGCCCAGCATGGTGAGCGGGAATCTGAACGCCCCCACCATAATGATTGCTGAAAAGGCAGCAGACGCCATTAAAGGCATTCCCTCACTCCATGACCCTGGAGTTCCTGTTTACCGGCCCATGTCTCTCGAGACGCAGAGATAAGACGGCTTTGACCTGGCCGTTCATGGTAATGTGGGAGAATGCATTTAGACTTGCTTTCAAATAATGGGAACAGTTAGGAGGCCAGTTTTCCTGGTATGAATGAATCATTTTGCCACATGATCAAACCACTTTTCAGTATTAGGTAGCTTAGCTTTATCTAGAAAGTGACTGATTTCAGTATGTCTTAAATTTAGATGTGCATTATTAAAAAGGGTAATTGCTAATGCATTTAATGAAGTATGACCAGACATGATCTTGATCATTTTCATGAGATTCTCTCTGTAAGTCTTAATGAAACCACTAATATCACACTCTTCAAAGAAGAGCCATTTGTACTGTAGCATAGATATTTCCAGTTTGCATTTCCACACTAAATATAACATTTCAGCTGCTGAGCCTAACTGTAGGAACCAGTTATTCATGCAAATAACTTTTTTTTCTTGTTTACATGGAGAGAAAACGAGAACCTTCAGACATATGTGCATGGTATACTGGCATGATGGGATTTTTTCTTTCTTTTTTTTTTTTTTTAAATACAACTAAACAGTGGTCCAGTTTTAACAGACTGACAGTGCATATTAAATCACTACAACTGATGATTGTCTTTTAAATAACAACTGTACCTGTCAAATAGAATAAAATGATTAAATTATAAAAGTCTCCTGGTAATTGATTTTAATGTCCTTCTACAGCAAAATACAGACACTTGCATGACCTGAAATAATCATTCGCACAACTTGAATGACCTTCACTTCATCTTCGTTTCAATACACACAATCTTATGATTTATAATTGCATTTAATTATGGGTAAAAGACCATTAAAAAAAAAACAACAAAAAAAAAAAAAACATGAAAATAACTAATTTAGTTCGTATCTGGATAATTGCCAGAAACAATATAGACGTGTTCCTTCAAAATGAAAGGAAATCAGTTTTGCTTTGCTGTTAAAGGGGTCCTATAATGTTTTTTCACTTTTTCAACTCTAATTAGTCTGTAATGTTGCTGTTTGAGCATAAAAAAAAAAGATCTGCAAAGTTACAAGGCTCAAAGTCCACTTCAAAAGGAGATATTTTATTTAACAGAAATCACTTTTCAACAAATAACAAATGACTCGTTTGGACTACAACACATATTTTCTGGGATTTATGATATCACAAAGATCGATGAATGACACGAGACTTGGTTGAGCTGCACTAGAGAAGACAACGAATGTTATCATTATGTTGGAGACACGCTAGCTTTCCCAAGACAGATGAACATAGAGTGGTTACAATCATCTGAGTTTAAAGGGGTCATATAATGCGATTTAAATTTTTCCTTTCTCTTTGGAGTGTTACAAGCTCTTGGTGCAAAGTTAAGACATATCTACTTCACTATGTGGAAATATTTGCGTAATGCTGCCCAAATGTTCGCGCAAAAAAAGAAGGCGTGGTTTCAGTAACACAGTGTTGAAGCAGTCATGTCAGGGAGATGCTGTGTGTATCTAGGAGAAAGAAAAAGCACTTTATTTGGCCTTCCAAAAGTAGATGCATTTAGGAATCTTTAAGATTACTTACAACAGAACAGCAACGCATTTTATAGACGACCGTTTCGTGAACCTAGGAGAGGAGGTAATTCTGACTTTCCTACGACAATCTGGCACTTCTGAATCAGCTCAATCTGGCACTTCTGAATCATCATTTGCTGTTGACTGTTCAAATATGGAGTTTTGTAATACATTGTGTGTGTGTGTGTGTGTGTGTGTGTGTGTGTGTGTGTGTGTGTGTGTGTGTGTGTGTGAGAGAGAGAGAGAGAGAGAGAGAGACAGGGTCACACAGTGGAGTCAGCTGTCTTAACCGTCCATGGCTTGTGTACTGCAAACACAAATGAGCTTCATCACTGTCTGTCACGCAACTCTGTTCCCCTTTCAGGCTTGAACTGATGGTAAATCTAAGGACATTATTAACTGTCTTTACATTTATTTTAAAATATGAAGCTTATATTTTAAAATAAGCGATTATGGAAAGGGGCGTTACATTTCTGACGGGTGCTTGTGATGTTCGGCCAATCACAATGCACTGGTCAGCTGGCCAATCAGAGCAGACTGAGCTTGTCAGAAGGAGGGACTTTGTAGAAAACGACACGTTTGAGAGAGGTGGGGCATAGAGGACCTACAATAATGTACAGTATTTGAAAAAGAATGTGTTTTTTGAACATAAAAGCATGTCAACATACTCTTCATTAAGTTTGCCGATGACACGACTGTGGTGGGTCTCATTAGCAACAGAGATGAGACAAACTACAGGAGCGAGGTGAGCCGCCTGGCCGGGTGGTGCAGTGACAACAATCTCTCTCTGAACGTGGAGAAGACGAAGGAGATTGTTGTTGACTTCAGGAGAGCGCACACTCAGCATGTTCCTCTGACCATCAACGGTGGCGACTGTGGAGAGAGTGAGCAGCACCAAGTTCCTGGGTGTGCACATCACAGAGGACCTCTCCTGGACCGACAACACTGCATCACTGGCCAAGAAATCACAGCAGCGTCTCTACCTCCTCCGCAAACTGAGGAGAGCCAGAGCCCCAGCCCCCATCATGTACACCTTCTACAGAGGCACCTTCGAGAGCATTCTGACTAGCTGCATCACTGTGTGGTTATGGCGCCTACAACGCGTCCTGCCGGAAGACTCTGCAACGCATAGTGAGAGCAGCTGAGAAGATCATTGGTGTCTCTCTCCCCTCCCTCCAGGATATTTATGGAACCCGTCTCACTCACCGTAAAGCCCTCTGCATTGCAGGTGATCCCACTCACCCGTCACACAGCTTCTTCAGTCTGCTGCCATCAGGGAGGAGACTGCGGAGTATCCAGGCCAGGACCCAGCAGACTGAAGGACAGCTTCATTCATCAGGCTGTCAGGAAGCTGAACTCGCTCCCGAACTTGCCCCCCCATCCCTCTTCTGCCCCAGGCACCACTGAACTATGAACCCCCCCCAGATCCCACATCTCCAGGTCCTTCCACCCCCCCTCCCTCTAACATACGATTACATGAACCAGTCACTTTGTGCAGCAGTGGTCTGCTCACTACCTCATTCACCATGGAACTGACGTCATTCTACCACCTTATCAGTCAGTTTAAATAAAATAACTGCTCTTGAGCCCTTTGTCACTTTAATCAGCTATTTTTTATGCACTAAAAATCTTTTTATTTGCACTGTTTGTTCACTGGTTTGCACTCTATCTGCCATGTGCCTTGTGCTGCTTTTTATTTAACCTTATTTTTATTTTATTTTTTTTCTATTATCTGTTTTTTACATTCCCTTATTGTATAGTTTTTATCTTGTATTTTATATTTGATCTAGATTTTTAGGCTCTACTGTTAGTGGTTATCTGTATGCACCGGGGGTCTGAGAGTAACGCAATTTTGATTCTCTGTATGTATGTACTGTACATGTGGAAGAATTGACAATAAAGCAGACTTGACTTGACTTGACTTGACTTCTGTTACACCAAATACACAAAATAATGATATTTAAAAAAGCATCATATGACCCCTTTAAATCGCACTCAAATTTATTTGATTATGACGCAATATTTACACTGAAGCTCGCAGGGGCCTAGGGTGAGGGCATGACATTTCCCGACCAGGCGCCGAGTGCTGCCAATCACAACACACACTGGCCCAGCTAACCAATCACAAAACATTTCGTATTTCTGAAGGCGGGGCCTTCATTTGATACAGGAACTATTTGACCTGTTCTTCCCAGACTGGGGAGAAAGGTAATGTAGGATGACAAATATGTGAAAAATAATGTGTATTTCGAACAACCTAGTATTGCTTGGGCTGAACACATGGCTACAAAGATCTTGCAATATAAAAGGAGTGAATTTCATCGACAACTTCAATCTTTTCTGGGCCCATAGACAACTGTTTAAACTGGATGGCCTCCACCCAAATAAACTGGTGCTAGAGTGTTAAGTGATAATGTGTACTTCTCCCTCCGTCATCCTTCAGCAGAGTTGTGTCATCCAATTCAGCACACACACACCTGGTCCAAGCCGTCATGTGGTTGGCATATCCCACAAGGACACTGATAACACCATGCAGCCACTACAAGCAATACTCATGGGACACCAGCCCGGCTGAGCCCTGCCCACAGAGCTCATCACAGACAGACTGTGATGTATCAGAACAGCCCTCCAAGACTCAGCACCCAAGGACGAGACTTTCTGGAAAACAGCCAGGGAAGCCAGGCACAACATATCACAGTCACCGGAAACACCACAGACACAGGCCAAACTCACCGGACACATTATCCCTCTCTCCAGCATCTCCACTTCTAAGCTTCTCACAAAAAAATGGAGGAATTGGTGTATGCTGGGACCAAACTCTCCCACTCATTCGCTGCAAGCCCCCAGATATCAACTAAAAAACGGCAGACCCCCCAACCACCAAAGCCTGTGGGCCCAGCTTGTCCTCCTCCTCCTGTGAGAGCTCTCTGGCTGCTGCCACAATGCCAGGCTCCATCTGCTGTAGGTGAACCAAAAACAACTGATAGCAGCTCTCAGTGATATGTGATATGTGTTGGGTCCCCGCTATAATAGCAGCAACATTCACAAATGTTTACAGAACAAGCAGGAACCCAGTGTGCCTGTAACTTTCTCTATTTCTGTTTTATCACGTGCTCGAAAGTCTATGGCCTTCTCAAGCCGAAGGGCTAATTCATCTAATCTGCAGCCTATTATGCATCAAACCAAGACTTTGCTGTACAGACACAAAGCACTGCCATCAAGTTAGCATTTTTAAACATCCGCTCACTAAAAAATAAATCATTTCTAATCAATGATTTAATAACCACAAACAACCTGGATTTTATGTTTCTAAAACACAATGGCTAGAAGACAGCTGCAGTGCAACAGTCCTCAATAAACACAGCCCCTCCTAACTGTTTTACTTTTTCATGAGTGTCTTCAGGACTGTTAGGAGAGGTGTAGCTGCTCTATTTAATGATGTTTATCAATGCAAGAAGAAAGTTGCCATTTGGTCAGTACTTGTCTTTTGAATATCTAGGGATTTTGTTGAAATGTGCTCCACGCATTCTTTGGTCAGTACATTATTTACAGGCCTCCAAATTACTCTCCAGCCTTTGTTGAAGAGTTCACAAGAAATGTTATCAATGATTTCCTCAGAGTTTGATCTGTTTTGCTATTGCAGGGGATTTTAATATTCACAATAGATAATGCAGAAAAAGAAATTATAAATTTTATAACACTTTTGAACCTGATTCAGCATGTTGCATGGACCCACACACAATCGTGGACACACTCTAGATTTAATCATCATTAGAGGTCTAAACATTTCATCTATATTTTTTTAAGGACATAGCACTATCTGATCACTTCTGTATTTTCTTTGATATATTGATCTCTCCAACCACTGAATCTAGATCTGTCTCTGTCTATAAGAGATGGATTAACAAGAACATAGTTTGCTATTTATGGAGGCTATATCTCTAACACCAAGCATTTCTGCAGACTCTGTTGATCATTCCTTTAACTGAAAAGTTAAGAATGTTATGATTGATATTGCTCCTTTAATAGTCAATAAGAAGACTGGCAGACCAGAAATCAGCTTGGAGGAAAATCAAACAACAGCAGTACAGACTATGAAAAGACAATGCAGAGAAAGGCTGAGCGGATGTTGGAGGCGGAAGATGAAACTTTAAAATTCACCTATGTCATCTATAAAGCACAGCATTTCATGCCTTCAATGTGGAACTAGCTGCAGCTAGACAGATTCCACTATCTACAGAAACGAATGAGTAATTAAGGTTTTTTTGTTTTTTTTTTTGTTTTTTTTGTATTTTTTTTTTTATTTATTATTTTTATTAATGGAACTTCTGTTGCAATATTTTTTTTCCTTAAATTTATTGTTGCGAGTGTTAGCTCAGTTTTTTCGCCGCGATGAAGTTTTTACTTTTTTCCTTTTCCTTTTCTCCTTTTACTTTTCTGAGCCTGTTCTTTTCCCACCCCAAGGAAGAGAGGGTGGTCAGCAGATTCCTTTTTGCATTTGTGGCAACTGTGATTTAATCCTTATTTTATTGCCTTTTTCTCCAGAGCTGATTTTTTACAGGGTGAAATTGTATTGTTTTTGTATCTTAATTATTTTTATTTTGATCAGATTTTTATAGGCCTACTGTTAGTGTTATCCTGTAGGCACCTCGGGATCTGTAGGAGTAACCTCAAATTTGATTCTCTGTATGGAAAATGGTTCTGGACATGTGGAAGACTTGACAAATTTTGACGCAATATTTACACTGAGGCTCGCAGCAGGTGGCTATGGTGAGGGCATGACATTTCCCGACCAGGCGCCGAGTGCTGCCAATCACAACACACACTGGCCCAGCTAACCAATCACAATACATTTCGTATTTCTGAAGGCGGGCCTTCATTTGATACAGGAACTATTTGACCTGTTCTTCCCAGACTGGGGAGAAAGGTGTTGTAAGGATGAAAAATATGTGAAAAATAATGTGTATTTCGAACAACCTAGTATTGCTTGGGCTGAACACATGGCTACAAAGATCTTGCAATATAAAAGGAGTGAATTTCATCGACAACTTCAATCTTTTCTGGGCCCATAGACAACTGTTTAAACTGGATGGCCTCCACCCAAATAAACTTGGTGCTAGAGTGCTTAAGGATAATGTGTACTTCTCCCTCCGTCATCCTTCAGCAGAGTGTGTCAATCCATTCAGCACACACACACCTGGTCCAAGCCGTCATGTGGTTGGCATATCCCACAAGGACACTGATAACACCATGCAGCCACTACAAGCACTACTCATGGACACCATCCCGGCTGAGCCCTGCCCACAGAGCTCATCACAGACAGACTGTGATGTATCTGTGATGTATCAGAACAGCTCCAAGACTCAGCACCCAAGGACGACTTTCTGGAAAACAGCCAGGGAAGCCAGGACAACATATCACAGTCACCGGAAACACCAGAGCCACAGCCCAACTCACCAGACACATTATCCCTCTCTCCAGCATCTCCACTTCTAAGCTTCTCACAAAAAAATGGAGGAATTGGTGTATGCTGGGACCAAACTCTCCCACTCATTCGCTGCAAGCCCCCAGATATCAACTAAAAAATGGCAGGCCCCCCAACCACCAAAGCCTGTGGGCCCAGCTTGTCCTCCTCCTCCTGTGAGAGCTCTCTGGCTGCTGCCACAATGCCAGGCTCCATCTGCTGTAGGTGAACCAAAAACAACTGATAGCAGCTCTCAGTGATATGTGTTGGGTCCCCGCTATAATAGCAGCAACATTCACAAATGTTTAAAGAACAAGCAGGAACCCAGTGTGCCTGTAACTTTCTCTATTTCTGTTTTATCACGTGCTAGAAAGTCTATGGCCTTCTCAAGCCGAAGGGCTAATTCATCTAATCTGCGGCCTATTATGCATCAAACCAAGATTGCTGTAAAGACACAAAGCACTGCCATCAAGTTAGCATTTTTAAACATCCGCTCACTAAAAAATAAATCATTTCTAATCAATGATTTAATAACCACAAACAACCTGGATTTTATGTTTCTAAACAAAACGGCTAGAAGACAGTTGCAGCGCAATGGTCCTCAATGAAACAGCCCCTCCTAACTTTACTTTCATGAGTGTCTGCAGGACTGTTAGGAGAGGTGTAGCTGCTCTATTTAATGATGTTTATCAATGCAAGAAAGTGCCATTTGGTCAGTACTTGTCTTTTGAATATCTAGGGATTGTGTTGAAAGGTGCTCCACGCATTCTGTTTATCATTATTTACAGGCCTCCAAAATACTCTCCAGCCTTTGTTGAAGAGGTCACAGAAATGTTATCAATGATTTCCTCAGAGTTTGACTGTTTTGCTATTGCAGGGGATTTTAATATTCACATAGATAATGCAGAAAAAGAAATTATAAATTTTATAACACTTTTGACCTGATTCAGCATGTGCATGGACCCACACACAATCGTGGACACACTCTAGATTTAATCATCATTAGAGGTCTAAACATTTCATCTATATTTATTTAAGGACATAGCACTATCTGATCACTTCTGTATTTTCTTTGATATATTGATCTCTCCAACCACTGAATCTAGATCTGTCTCTGTCTATAAGAGATGGATTAACAAGAACACTAGTTTGCTATTTATGGAGGCTATATCTCTAACACCAAGCATTTCTGCAGACTCTGTTGATCATTCCTTTAACTGAAAAGTTAAGAATGTTATTGATGATATTGCTCCTTTAATAGTCAATAAGAAGACTGGCAGACAGAAATCAGCTTGGAGAAAATCAACAGCAGTACAGACTATGAAAAGACAATGCAGAAAGGCTGAGCGGATGTGGCGGAAGATGAAACTTGAAATTCACTATAGCATCTATAAAGACAGCCTTCATGCTTTCAATGTGGAACTAGCTGCAGCTAGACAGAATTTCTTCTCAAACCTTATAAACAGTAAGTTAAACAACACTCGCACTCTTTTTGCTACTGTTGAGAGACTGACAACCCCCCAAGTCAGATTCCCAATGAAATGCTCTCAGACAGCAAATGCAATGAGTTTGCTTCCATCTCTTCTGAGAAGATCACTAATATCAGTAAGGAGATTAGCACATCCTCAAGTTATGCAGAGGTCAGACAGATTCGGCCACAATATCAAAAAGAAGATACTATGTCTATTTTTGAAGCAATTGATAGCAAAATATTGGACAAAATAGTGCAGCACCTAAAATCGTCAACCTGCTATCTTGACACACTTCCCACATCTTTTTTCAAAAGTGTGCTTAACTGTTTAGAAGAAGATCTCTTTAGAAGAAGTGGTGAAGGCCTCACTTCTTTCTGGGACTTTTCCAAACTCCCTGAAAACTGCAGTTGTTAAACCCCTTCTGAAAAAGAGCAATATTGATAACACCATTTTGAGCAATTATAGACCAATATCAAGTCTTCCTTTTATAGGCAAAATTATAGAAAAGGTAGTTTTTAATCAGCTGAACAAATACTAAAACTCAAATGGATACATGGACAATTTTCAATCTGGTTTCCGACTGCATCACAGCACAGAGAAAGCACTCATTAAGATAATAAATGATATTTGCTTAAATTCTGATACTGGCAAAATATCAGTGCTGGTATTTCTAGATCTCATTGCTGCGTTTGACACTGTTGATCATAACATACTTCTACAGAGACTGGAAAACTGGGTCGGGCTTTCTGGGATGGTACTCAAATGGCTCAGGTCATACTTAGAAGAGAGAGGTTATTATGTGAGTATAAGAGAGCATAAGTATAAGTGGATGTCCATGACATGCGGAGTCCCACAAGGCTCAATTCTTACACCGCTCTTGTTCAACCTGTATATGCTCCCACTAAGTCAAATAATTAGAAAGAACCAAATTGCCTATCACAGCTGTGCTGATGATACCAGATTCACCTAGCCTTATCTCCAAATGACTACAGCCCCATTGACTCCCTCTGCCAATGGACTGATGAAATTAACAGTTGGATGAGCCAGAACTTTCTTCAGTTAAACAAGGAAAAAACTGAAGTTATTGCATTTGGAAACAAAGATGAAGTTCTCAAGGTAAATGCATACCTTGACTCTAGGGATTTAACAACTAAAAATCAAGTCAGGAATCTTGGTGTGATTCTGGAGACAGACCTTAGTTTCAGATGTCATGTCAAAGCAGTAACTAAATCAGCATACAATCATCTAAATATCATTGCATGAATTAGATGTTTTGTTTCCAGTCAAGACTTGGAGAAACTTGTTCATGTCTTTATCCTCAGCAGGGTGGACTATTGTAATGGTCTCCTCACCGGCCTTCCCAAGAAGACCATTAGACAGCTGCAGCTCATCCAGAACGCTGCTGCCAGAATATAAACCTAACAGACCACTCAGATCATTAGGATCGAGTCAGTTAGAAATACCAAGGGTTCACACAAAACAAGGGGAGTCCGCTTTTAGTTATTATGCCTCCCGCAGTTGGAATCAGCTTCCAGAAGAGATCAGATGCGCTAAAACAATAGTCACATTTAAATCTAGACTCAAAACTCATCTGTTTAGCTGTGCATTTATTGAATGAGCACTGTGTTATTTTCCGAACTGATTACACTGTATTTTATGTATTGCATTGTATTTTCTACAACCCGAAATGATTGCACTGTATTTTATGTAAAATAATTTTCTATTTTTAACTGTCTTAAATTCATTTTAAATAAATTTTTAAATCATTTTCAAAGTTTTTAAATTCCTTGTTTTATTTTTGTGATAATTTTTTTTTTATGATTATTTTACTTTGTTTTATGTAAAGCACTTTGAATTACCATTGTGTAACCCGTTATTCCTTCTGTCATCATGTACTATCTCAACCTATACAATGTTATTTCTTGAACTTGAAGCTTTCATAATGATTATAAAAGCAACCATTTAATTGAAATGATCCTAACATCGCTATATTCGTGTGAACAGCTGGAGCGCCTAGGGCTGATTTTGAGATATCCACTGAACACTGATGTTGGTCTGTTTCTCATTCAATGCTGCTGAGCCACAGGAATAAAGCACACAAATTTTATGGACGGTTTTCACAATACTTTTATACCTCGTTCTTTTTGAATCATGGAAACTTCAGTGCCCATTCTTTGTAACCACATCTTCTTTCCATTGAGGAAAGTCATACAGGTTTGGACTGAACATTTGGATTAGTAAATGATGACAGAATGTTCATTTTTGGGAGAATTGTTCTTTATTTTATATAAGCCCATACATCAGCAGGTGTGTAACACAGACCTCATTATCAATGACAAGACCAATGAAATAGATGAACATTGAAAATACATTTAAAATAAATAAATAAACAGTTGCTGGTTGATCAGCTGAAGGACGTGGAGGACCAAAGCAGTTTTACCAGTATTGAGGCAGATACGCTCACACTAACAGTATTGGACACTCAGGCCTCTACGACGCAAGCGCTCATTGCTTTGATATGTTTAGAAACCGTTCCTACTAGAAGTAGAAGTTGACGTTTCCATCGCAATGTCTCTGAGAGTTCAGAGAGTTAGACAGCAGTAAGATATGCTCTGGATAAAGGAAGCAGAACAGTTACTGGACTGTTTTTTGGTGCTGCTGTGTAAAGCCCTTTGTAAGATCTGTTTGAGTACCTGAAGTCTATGACGTGTCCTCTTAAAATGGTGATTCTGTGATGCATTAATATTTGAACATGAATGGTTTCATAATTGTATTGACCTGCATTGTGATTAGTGATTATTTAAATGCCTTAGTTTGTGCATTTGTGATTATTTAATTGACTTAGTTTTTTAATTTAATATTTCATATCATAAAAATTTTCTTCCACCACCAAAATTGGCATCTTGCATTTTTATTTCAGCATGTGAAACTAGGCGTATGGATCATTTGCATTTCCGTTTATGTGTTTTCTTACATTCACCCCAAAAAATATTTTCTGGCCTTGTTTCCCATGAAACATAAATGAAGTTCAGAGTTCCAAACTCCATTTAATTTGTGCACTATATTTCAAGTGAGACGATCAGCTTTAAATTTGCATTCCAGTATGCTGCGGCAGATTTGAAGTCAATTATGCCAAATGTCACCAACATTGATGTGCTTTGAATATGGAAAGTAGAAAAAAGGAGTGAAAGAGACATTCAGTCAGTCACAACTTTTTGTGACATTTAATTTGAAAGACTTGGAATATAGTTTAGTTACCCAACCAGGAGGTACCATGTTTATACCATTATAATTATTGTTATATAATTTGTGAATAAAATTCTTGACTCAAATGGTGAAAGTGTCCTGAATGGGTCTGGGGAAATGCTGTTTGGTACCTTTGACCAAGTGGACTTTGGCTGGTAAGTTTGTTGGGGATCTTCAAAGGTCCAGTGCATGCATAGATTCAGAGGAAAACACTTCGGTCGGTAATGTCATCACATTTGGATCTTGCTGGAAATTCCCAAGATATCAAAAGCTTTGTTAACTAAATGAAAAGGTCAGAATAAAAGGTAAAGCCAGCAGATCTCCCCATGACACTCCCGTGTAAAGGCACGATTACCTCATTTTCTACATTATTTAGTTTGAGGGTATTATGAGTTCTGTACTATAATACTGAGACGTAGATCATTTCGTCTGCGAGATCCTCCTCGCGTTTATTGCTCGTGTCCGTCTCCTCATCGCTGTAGTCACGCAGATTGTTCTGACACAGGCCCGCTTCGTCTGCCTCCGGCCCGTGGCCTAGTGTCACATTCAGTAAATTGCTAGCAGCACTTTCCATCTCATCAATTGTCATGTCGCAAGCATCTGCGATCTCGTGTTTTGTCACCGTCACAAACTTTGGATCCTTTGCATATTTGCCCAATCCACCAGATATCATCACCTACAATAAAAGGCATTGTGTAAATGCAGCAGGTTTTGTTTCTGAATCCTTCCTGTCTATATTCAACAATGGTGGCAAGTTTTACTTGCAGTCTGGTCTAGCACTATGTGATATAGTCTAAAAGATAGTATATATGTCAGTATTTAGACTACTATATTTGATATATAGCTCAATGTCATAAATGTTCTAAAAGTTTTTTTTTCTTCAGTAAGTAGCATCGTTTCAGCCAAACTGTCAGTTCAGTCAATTAGATTTAAAATGCAGAACACAAAAGGTAAAACCTAGTTAAATAGGATTTTGGAATTTTACAATAATAAATTAGGGATTCATGTACTGCATTTTTTACTTAAAATCTCAGTCAACTTTCATGTTGCATTCATGTACCCCATGACCACAAATTCACAATGATTAGTACTTAAGAATAATAAAACAACTTTTTGAAGCTCTTGACAAATTCCCATCTCCCCAATCATTCTTCTCAACTTCACTTTGTAATAAAGATTATTTCAAATTCAAGTTATGTATTTCTAAATTAGCAATTTCAAGTAGTAGTATATAGTAGTAGTAGTAGCCTTTATTGTCACCGGTCACAGATACCGTGAAATTAGCCATCAACCTGCCCATACATATAATATGACAAGGGGGTAGACAGGACAGGAAGACAGGGAATTGAGGAAGAAATACAGCATAACATGAGGGAGGGGAGAAGAAAAAAAAACAACCCCCAGACTATGCTCCTGTGGGGAGTACAGTGTGGGAACAGGAAAAAACACCTCAGCAACATAAGCACATAGTACAGCATGAAAAACACACGACTTACAACAGGGGAGGGGAGCGGGGGGTGGAGGTAATCCAGCACAGGCAAGCAGCCATCCGGTCCTGCAGCCATTCTCGGCACTGGTCACAGACCTGCTTGTCAGACTGGCGGAACAAAGCGGCGAAGGCGAGGGATTGGGGATGGGGGGGGGTGAATGCATATCTTTATATGTGTCCGTATGTGTGTGTGTGTGTGTGTGTATGTAGAGCCACCACGCCTGGCATCAAATCTAGGTGCCTCAGTCCGCAGGATTATCATAGCGATACACAGCAAGTTGCCATGGAGACAGCCTTGATCAGGTCCCAGACAGAGTCAACAATCAGCAGGTGTCTGTGGAGAGGGGGGAGGAACGTAAGAGCGTCTCACTGCAGTGCTCTTCCGGGGGAGTTGTTGTTCCAACAGCAGCCTTGGCTGAGTCCAGTGCTGGTTGAGGGGAGCCGAAAGCAGATAAGATTGGGATTGTTCGGTCTTGGGGCGAGTAGCCGCATTCCAATTTACACGACTACTCATTCTGGTCTCCGAATCGAACCATTTGCCTTTGCAAAGCCGTGAGTTTCTTTGTGATGTTATCCATATTGCGGTTAATAGTCCCAGTCTCAGTGCTGACCGCTCTGCCCACTGCTTCAATCATGACGGGCAGCCTTGTGAGGCTTTGGACAGCTGTTACCGTTTCCTGAATTCCTCGATAAACCAGGGCAATGCCTAATCCAATCAACAGAAGACCTGTTATCATGGTTCTGAATAGGTAGATATCTTCAATGTCCTCCACGGAAAGAGCCGTCAGACACACGACCCGCCACCTCTCCCACGCGTCCATCGTGTAGCCAGCTGCGAACGTTTCGGCAGGGCAGTCAGGTTCCCCCGAACCTAAGCTTCTCGTCGAGAAGATGGCGTCAATTGCCTTCAGAGACCAGTTGATCAAATCCATGATTTCTTAGATTTTTAGTTTGGAGAGCAGTGTGGAGAGAGTCTCTCAAAGTATAAGACAATAGACGAGACGAGAGGAGCAAAGAAGGGAAGGCAAGGGGGAGGAGAGGGAGAGAAAATGTGACCGCCTTCGTTGAGAGCCAAAGAAGAAGAAATATACTGGACATATACATTTACTCATTCTCTTTGACTCAATTTAGTGTGGTATACATATGATATACAAATTTTTTCTATGTGTAAAACACTTCAATTAGTTTATGTCTCTCAAACTCCAGTCCATCCTGTTACACTGGTGTCGAGTTTCCTTTTATAATCATATGTCCTAAATCATGATCATGAAATCATTTCCTTGGAGGGAAAGCAAAGGTAAGTAATTAGTCATTAACATTTCTCTCATTTCCTCATTTTTAGAAGACTTGTTTAATAGCGTAATTCATAACATGTCCACCCTGCTGTGTCAATTAATATTGGGCATGAACATTTTTTTAAACAGATTTTATATATTTATTAATAGAGCTGGGTAGTAACTGATTACATGTAATATGGATTACATAATCACCAGATCCAAAATTACATACTTGTAATTAGATTAAATTATATTTTTAAATACTCGTAATCAGACTACAGTTACTTTTTCATTGATTACATAATATTCACACAATAGCAATAAATTATTCAAAATTTCGCGATTCTAATTTTTTTTTTTTTTTTTTTTTTTTTTTTCTCTAAAATAGCCTACCACATATATTTGTGGACATTCGTAGAAAGCCCAGTCATTAGTCAGGTGGCTACACAGCATTGGACCGCTGGGTTTACAAAATCATTTGAGGTTTAATAAGTGTTTCCACACTGCATGAACTACTGATAAACACATACATTTTTATTTGAATTATTAAGTAGGTGTCACGGTGTCTGTTCTGTGTCTCCCTGGGTGGCCACTAGAGGTCTCACTTCCCCTTATTGTCACCTCCTTCAGAACTACATTTCCCACTAGCCTTATCTGTTCATCACTGTTCATTGTATTCAGCTTTCACCACTTACATTGTTTGCACCTGTGTATAAATACCCCTGGTTGTTCTGTCATTGTTACGGAGTCCTTGTTGAATGTCACCCCTGCGTTTTCCTGGTTCCCTGGTGGATGTTCGTGTTTCATGTTTTGGACGGTTTATGTTTGGTTTTGACCCCTGCCTGGACTGTTTATGATTTTGGATTGCCCTAATAAAACATACTGCATTTGGATCTACCGGTCTGTGTGCGTGTCGTGACAGTTGGTCATTTAACCATGTATTACTATAGCTTTGAAAGGCTTTTGTCTTTCGAACACATTATAATGCACAAATTCAATACAAAGAATTAAATTTTTTTTTTTTATTCTTTGTATTTTTATATCAGACTTAGGTAAAAAATAATCTAAAAGTAATCAAAAAGTAGTCTGATTACAGAACCTTAAATGTGTGATGTGATGGATTACGTTACTAACTACAATTACTGTCATGTAATTTGGAATCAGTATCAGACTACAATTTGTAAGTAATCTACCCAGCTCTCTTTTAAAATTCTTTCTAAATTGGTAATATTTTCTAGCTAGTAATGGACTTCATTAGTATAAAACATCAACACGTTTTTTTTTATTTTTTGATTGTTTTGTTTTGTTTTTTATGTTTTTACACATTGTACCGTAAAAATGTCCTGTAATAGTTTGGACAAATTTCCTAGAAGGTGAAATATTTGGTGTGGATTTTAAGTTATACTAGCCTGAGCTTGACCAGTGTGTTTTCTGATAGACATTTTCTCTGCTGCACTATTTTCTCATATTTATCTCAAATTCCCTTTGTTATATGTCATATTTTTGTGTCCAAAATATAGTTTACATATATGTTAAATACATGTTGTAAACAGTGAAGCTCAATGACATATATTTTTGAAACAGAAACCAACCAAAATATCATGCATCAAAATATGAAATATAAATATTTTAAAACCAAAATATATTTCAAAATGTATTTTAGGGGAAAGAAAATAAATTTCCAATCTTACAGTAGCCTACATTTAGGCTAATTGCAATTATGGATGGAATAGCTTATTAAAGATCAAAATTAGATTTATATTGATACAGTAATGTTATTTATTTATTAGAAATTGTAATATTATAAAGTATGTTCCTTGCTGTATTTTATTCAAATGTTATATTGTATGTTTTAAATGCTTTTATATACAGTATATATATATATATATATATATATATATATATATATATATATATATGTATGTATATGTGTGTGTGTATATATATATATATATGTGTATGTATACAGTGGGTAAGGAAAGTATTCAGAATGTATGTTATATTACAGCCATTTGCTAAAATCATTTAAGTTCTTTTTTTTTCCTCATTAATGTACACACAGCACCCCATAATGACAGAAAAACACAGAATTGTTGACATTTTTGCACATTTATTAAAAAAAAACCCTGAAATATCACATGGTCCTAAGTATTCAGACCCTTTGCTCAGTATTTAGTAGAAGCGCTCTTTTGATCTAATACAGCCATGAGTCTTTTTGGGAAAGATGCAACAAGTTTTTCACACCTGGATTTGGGGATCCTCTGCCATTCCTCCTTGCAGATCCTCTCCAGTTCTGTCAGGTTGGATGGTAAACGTTGGTGGACAGCCATTTTCAGGTCTCTCCAGAGATGCTCGATTGGGTTTAAGTCAGGGCTCTGGCTGGGCCATTCAAGAACGGTCACGGAGTTGTTGTGAAGCTACTCCTTCGTTATTTTAGCTGTGTGCTTAGGGTCATTGTCTTGTTGGAAGGTGAACCTTCGGCCCAGTCTGAGGTCCTGAGCACTCTGGAGAAGGTTTTCGTCCAGGATATCCCTGTACTTGGCCGCATTCATCTTTCCCTCAATTGCAACCAGTTGTCCTGTCCCTGCAGCTGAAAAACACCCCCCACAGCATGATGCTGCCACCTCCATGCTTCACTGTTGGGACTGTATTGGACAGGTGATGAGCAGTGCCTGGTTTTCTCCACACATACCGCTTAGAATTAAGGCCAAAAAGTTCTATCTTGGTCTCATCAGACCAGAGAATCTTATTTCTCACCATCTTGGAGTCCTTCAGGTGTTTTTTAGCAAACTCCATGCTGGCTTTCATGTGTCTTGCACTGAGGAGAGGCTTCTGTCGGCCACTCTGCCATAAAGCCCCGACTGGTGGAGGGCTGCAGTGATGGTTGACTTTCTACAACTTTCTCCCATCTCCCGACTGCATCTCTGGCGCTCAGCCACAGTGATCTTTGGGTTCTTCTTTACCTCTCTCACCAAGGCTCTTCTCCTCCCCCGATAGCTCAGTTTGGCCAGACGGCCAGCTCTAGGAAGGGTTCTGGTCGTCCCAAACATCTTCCATTTAAGGATTATGGAGGCCACTGTGCTCTTAGGAACATTAAGTGCAGCAGAATTTTTTTTGTAACCTTGGCCAGATCTGTGCCTTGCCACAATTCTGTCTCTAAACTCTTCGGGCAGTTCCTTTGACCTCATGATTCTCATTTGCTCTGACATGCACTGTGAGCTGTAAGGTCTTATATAGACAGGTGTGTGGGCTTTTCTAATCAAGTCCCAATCAGTATAATCAAACACAGCTGGACTCAAATGAAGGTGTAGAACCATCTGAAGGATGATCAGAAGAAATGGACAGCACCTGAGTTAAATATATGAGTGTCACAGCAAAGGGTCTGAATACTTGTGATATTTCAGTTTTTCTTTTTTAATAAATCTGCAAAAATGTCAACAATTCTTTGTTTTTCTGTCAATATGGGGTGCTGTGTGTACATTAATGAGGAAAAAAATGACCATAAATGATTTTAGCAAATGGCTGCAATATAACAAAGAGTGAAAAATTTAAGCGGGTCTGAATACTTTCCGTACCCACTGTATATATATATATATATATATATATATATATATATATTCAATAAAATATGTTGGTAAAAATAAATTTACGTAAATATACTTTGAAACATATTTTAGCAAATATATTATATATCTGTTGTATATCTTATAATACATTTTATATATATATGTATATAGTGTATAAGGTTTATTTATTTATTTTTTTTGCTCTATGGTAGTGAAGGACCCATATTATAACCATATATCCACTGATCTTCACAGCTTGTTCAGGAACCATTCAGTCTGATGTTTATTCCCAAAGTACTGCTAGTTCTCAGTTAAAAGTAGTTTGGAAGTTGCTCAGTGTGACCTTTTAAAAAGTTTATAATCATTTTCTAATATCTCACATTGAGCTGTGGACAGCAGGAGTCGTTTTGATGACTTCTGGGGCTGCTGGGATATGAGCTGCTCACCATCATCACAGACGCATTAACATGCATCCTGTTGTCCAGCTGAAGCACCATCATTTAAAGTGTCCTGAAAGTATGACCTTTCAAGCAAAACAAAGAGAAAATAAAAGTAAAGGCTACTGTTGATATGCTCTTTTTGTATAGATTTTTTTAGAATTGTTTTTTGTAGATAAGTGTCTGTAGCCAGCATGACATCATCTTCATTAAACTCATCTCCGCTGTAATACTCCCCAGAGTTCCTGTCATCATCACTGATGTCACCGAGGGTGGAGGTTGCTACGTGGATGATCGGATATCCGACAGCACTGGTGTCCGGCCAACAAAAAATAGGAACATCAAATCAATAGTACAAAAATCAGCAGCCAATATCATTGCACTGCACCATAATATTTACAGTCAAGACATAAGCCTTAGCATCATTTCAACTTCTTTTATTCAGCAGACACAGCCTTTTAACACCCGCATTAACATTAAACAGGTTCTCCCCACTCAGTGACACACCCACTGAGAAACCTGATCAAAGTGCTCTAGTTATTGGCGATTCTGTTGTACCGAACATGAAAATAGAGACACCAGCCACCATAGTCCAATGTTTACCGGGAGCCAGAGTGCCTGACATCTTGTCAAATTTAAAAGTGCTGGCTAATGCTAAATGTAAATTCAGTAAGATTTTTATTCATGCTAATGATGTTCGACTTCGCCAGTCAGAGATCACTAAAAATAACATTAAAGAGGTGTGTGAACTTGCAAGCACGATGGCAGACACTGTAATATGCTCTGGTCCCCTCCTTGCGTACCGTGGTGACGAGATACATAGTCATCACTAAATGGCTGGATGTCAAAGTGGTGCCCCCGCAGAAGTGCAGGAGCTCCGAAAGTTGCGTCCTACTCCATAGAGCGTTAAGCCGGAAGTTGAAATAGAGTTGGTTTTATTGACTATTGGGGTGGTGCCACTCTTCTGTCTAGAAATATGGCATATAGTTTGTACTTGACTAACTGGGGCCCAGGTCAGGAAGCAGACAGACTGGATAAACCGACCGCCTGCTAGCCGCCTCACGTCACAGAAGTCAGCTAATTCTCAGCACATAGAGACTCTTTCACCTAGATATCACACTATAGAGACTGTGTCTGTTCCCCTAACTAGAAAATACAAAAACATCCAAACCAATTTAAGAGGAACAATTTAATTGATGTTCAACAAATAAAAAACAGATGTAATACGATAAACAAATGATGGTAAATGGACTGCATTTATATAGCGCTTTCAACAGACCCATGGCCATCCAAAGCGCTTTACAAGTTGCCTCACATTCACCCATTCATACACCGACAGCGGTGGTGTCAGCCATACAAGGTGCCATCCAGCTCGTCGGGAGCAGCTGGGGTTAGGTGTCTTGCTCAAGGACACCTCGACACTTGGTCAGGTGGAGCCGGGGATCGAACCACCAACCTTCCGGTTTATAGACAACCTACATGAACCACTGAGCCACTGAGCCACTGCCGCTTGGCTTACTGAACATCAGGTCCCTTTCTACGAAAGCACTTTTTCTACGAAAGCACTTTTTGTAAACGATATGATCACTGATCATAACCTAGATGTGCTCTGTTTGACAGAAAAGTGGCTAAAAACTTGATGATTACATTATTTTAAATGAGTCAACCCCCCAAGATTACTGTTATAAACATGAGCCACGTCCAAAAGGTAAAGGGGGAGGTGTTGCTTCAATTTATAACAATGTTTTCAGGATTTTTCAGAGGGCAGGCTTCAAGTATAACTCGTTTGAAGTAATGGTGCTTCATATAACATTATCCAGAGAAACCAAAGTTAATGATAAATCCCCGGTGATGTTTGTACTGGCTACTGTATACAGGCCACCAGGGCACCATATAGACTTTATTAAAGAATGTGCTGATTTTATATCCAAGTTAGTGCTGACTGCAGATAAAGTTTTAATTGTTGGTGATTTTAATATCCATGTTGATAATGAAAAAGATGGATTGGGATCAGGATTCATAGACATTTTGAACTCTACTGGGGTTAGACAACACGTCTCAGGACCTACTCAATGTCGAAATCATACTCTAGATTTAATACTGTCACATAAAAAAGATGTTGAATGTGTTGAAATTATGCAGCCAAGCGTTGATATCTCAGATCATTATTTAGTCTTGTGCAAACTTCATATAGCTAAAACTGTAAATCCTACTCCTTGTTACAAGTATAGTAGAACCATCACTTATACCACAAAAGACTGCTTTGTAAGTAATCTTCCTGATTTATCCCAATTCCTTAGCATATCCAAAACCTCAGAACAACTTGATGATGTAACAGAAACTATGGACTCTCTCTTTTCTAGCATTTTAAATACAGTTGCTCTCTTACGCTTAAGTAAGATTAAGGAAAACAGTCTGACACCGTGGTACAATGAACACACTCGCATCCTAAAGGGAGCAGCCCGGAAAATGGAGTGCAGCTGGAGGAAAACAAAAACTAGAGGTATTTCGTATTGCTTGGCGGGTAAGTAACCTATCCTACAGAAAAGCATTAAAAAGTGCTAGATCTGATTCATTTTCGTCTATTTTAGAAGTAAACAAACATAACTAATGGTATTTATTGGTTTTTGTTGATTAATTTGGGTAAATTTAAGAATAATAAAGCATCAACAGACATTTCCCAACAGCACAGCAGTAATGACTTTATGAACTACTTTATTTCCAAGATCGATACTATTAGAGATAAAATTGTAACCATGCAGCCGCCAGATACAGTATCACATCAGATAGTGTGCTATAGATCGCCTGATGAACAATTCCACTCATTCTCTACTATAGGAGAGGAAGAATTATATAAACTTGTTAAATCATCTAAAACAACAACATGTATGTTAGACTCTATTCCACATAAGCCCCTAAAAGAGGTGCTTCCAGAAGTCATAGATCCTCTTCTGACTATTATTAATTCCTCATTGTTATTAGGGTATGTCCCCAAAACCTTCAAACGGGCTGTTATTAATGTTGAGATGAAACTGAAAACTGAAATTCTAGAAGGGACTTGTGAGATTACCAAGGTCTTTTTCTCCAAAGACAGATCTGAGGAGCAGAAGACTTAAGCAAAAGTATTGATCTCCTTTTAATCTCATTGCTTACTCTCTAGGACATACAAATGTTTGAAAACCAGTGGTCTAGAAGATACAAATGAGATACTAAAGAGACCAATTTTCTTTACCATGAGGCTATTTCCACTCAAGCAAAAGAGCAACTAAACAGCAGACAACTCATATACCTACAGACACAAACATGAGCAGCATGGATGAGCACCTTTTGAGTGTTTGCAAATTTGCCTTTGGGCTTGTGTAATTCCACTGTAATTCACTCATCTAATCTCAATTAGCAGAAACTAATCCCATAACTCAGCCAATGAGAAATCAGAAGAGACGTCACAGTACTCACCAAATCATGATTAGTTGAGTTGGAATCGTCTTCAGGAAAGGGGATGTAAACAGCTAAGGCCACACAGTTGGCAAATATTGACAGCAGTATAAAGATATCAAAAGGTCTGGAAATAACGTGTTTAAGGACAAAAATGATAGCAGTAAGATAAGTTTAAAAAGTTGTCAAATATTGTCAGAATTGATTAGAAAGTAAAACTGCAATCTTTTGTATTTTAAACTTTCAAAGCTGGTTTCTCTCATGTTCAAGAACTGTAATCTATGTCATGGCAGTGATATTATGTGGCATTTTAGTCTTAAAGCTGCTGCATGACATTTCTGTAGCTAGTAATAGTTTCCAAACACTCCCACCACCCTAAACCGGTCAGTCAAACTAATAGTCTTGCCCCAAACTCACATCAGAAGCTGACATGTTAGACTGTGGAGATGCATGGCGAATTTCCAAAAGGCATTTTTTTCTTTTCTTTAAAGGGCATTGTGGCAGGGGACACCACAGTAAGGGTCATTGCAAATCAAAGTGTGTAACGTAACCCCTTCAGGAAGTGCCCTCCCTCAAGGCCTTTAGCGAAGGGTACGTCCAATGGTCACTTCAAGGAAGCCGTTTTACTGTTTATGATCACATGAACCAGGGTGACAAGTCATTTTATAGTTAGAAGGCAGGAATTTAAAGTTTATGGGGGAAGAGAATGAGGAAATAATGCCATCTTTCATTGCCCCCTAGTTACTATCTGCCAAAGTGCCATGCCGTCATTCTAACATTCTAAGAAATTAAATAATAGACAAAACAAACATTATGAGATACAATTGTGCTCTCAGTTCCAATTGGACTGTTGTTTTAAACTCTTATGATTTTCCTTCTTCTGTGGAACACAAAAACAGTATTCTTTTTCTCCATATAATAAAGGCCAGTGGGTTTCAAAAGCTCCAAGGGTGACATAAATTGCAGTGCTTTACTCCAACTCTCACTGACTCAGTGAAGTTTGACCCCAGTAACATCAAACCTCATTGGTGTTCCTCGTTGGCGCCTCGTTGGAGTTTTGTTTGTTTGGCTGATTGGAGATAAATGCCTGTATCTTTGTTTATGTGTGACTTTTAATAAGTTTTTGCATATACATATGAATCACTGCAGTTTCAGGTTGAAATGAACATTAGAGGCAGTAAACCTCAGACAACTTTTATTCCTTTTCACACAAATTTTGATTAAGAAAAGCCTAATTTTTGCACACAATATTATGCTATGACCTCAAAACAATTTTAACATGCTGCAAAATTTTAAAACTAACACTTTTAAACATTAGTGTCACATACTCAGCCTCATATGGATGGGTTTTTTTAGCTCAGTAAATCATGTGCAGCTACGGTTCTCGGATATTTGAATTCTGAACCAAAGTAATAAAACACCACAATACGTCCCTGTACCAGCGTAATAAAAACATGGCCACGGACACGTGTCGAGCGTGCTTTTTAGCGCCAATCACTGGACATTTCAACTGCCATGAAACATGCAATAAGGCGCATAACATCGCTGTTGCAGAAACATATTTTCAATGAGCCTGGGTTGAGAGGGGTGAATGCCCTGTGTTGATAACTCCAGAGAGCAAATTTGATTCTGAAAATTAACATCTTTCCTACAGCTTAGTGTAATCGAAGATCACCATCTCTGCTGATGTAAGGATACTTCCACTCCACTAGGTTAATGCACGCTCTGCGCACAGGATTATTGAGAGTCAGGGCGAGCAAGCCGGCCGGAGCAGTGCTTGCAGCCGCAGAGAAGTTCATGGTTTTGGGGGTGCCCTGAGATTGTCTGGCTGCATTAATCGCTGCCTGCCAGGAGAGCGCTGCGGACTGGGCCGGCGAGTGATGGCTGGTGATTGACGGTGTTTCCGACCAGTTGGGAGGGGCATCACTAGAGATGGGGGCTCTGGTGCCACTGGCATAGTTGGCCCCTGAAAAACAGACAGAAGAAAAAGAAAAAGAAAATAATGAATCGTCTTTCAGAATACAGGCAATTCATAAATACTATTTGTATTATTCATGTATAGTATAGTGCCACCCCCATCACAGACACCACTAGTCTGTTTTCACTTGTTACATGTGAATGGTTGATGATGAATCACGGCTGGCAAGACGAGTGCACAATCAAAACATGCTGAACAAACATCGAAAATAGTTATTCTACTCCAAAGCTGAGTTTTTCGAATGAAGAAAATATTCCTGGGTTAATCCATGTCTGTCATCAGATGATCTGCAATGGTTTTGTATGTTGCCTAGTTCACTTCTGTCCTGCATTAGAATTGTGTGTGTGTGTGTGTGTGTGTGTGTGTGTGTGTGTGTGTGTGTGTAAGATTGAATTATTTTACAATCCAGAGTACTATAATATTTTTAAATCAAAAATTGTTCACTTTCACAAATACACCATCCACATTAGCATGAACAAATAGATCTCTTTAAACAGACTTCTTTAATGTCAACCTAAAGAAATTACTAGAAAAGCTGTTGACACAGAATTCTTTAACTATGTATAACCCAAGGACTGAAGATCAGCCAGACAAGTGTGTCAACAAACATTTACAGCATAAAACAAAATGAAATTTCGGCTTTCTGTTTGCTTGGTTTTCTTCACACTGGAAACATGAGCAAGAATTGAGAGAGCTGTTCTGTTCTTCACCTTAACTGTATGAACAAGTACCACTAACCACAAACAAAACACAAAGTCATATAATACTGACTGTCTTCACTTGTGAACAGAGCTGTTTTTGATCAAGTAAATATAGTGTTGTTTTACAAGACCACGAGGAATTTTAACCAAAGTATGTTACAGACATTTTATGAAGACCCTAAAGAATCATACCAACTTATGGGACATGGACATCCAAAGTCCCCTTTAACATTTCAAAACAAAGAAAGTTCTTTCTTTGACAAGTGGTAGGCTTTTAAAGAGTGTCTTTCTTTACAACAAATGACACTCCAAATACTTTTTGAGGCCACTACTTAATACAAATTGATTGTGTAAAGCAGCTGCTCTTCAATCAAACGATGTGTCAGATGGACACAATGGGGTAATATTCACAACAAGGTTCGAATCTTTAAAATCAGTTGTTAGTGCATTGGGTAGGCTATCTGATGATTTTTAAAATATTAACACACACACACACACACACACACACACATGTATCTTTCATTTTATATTTTATATGACATCTACTCGTAAATTTTAACATGGTAGTCGTGATTTAATACTGGTGTATTGGGTACCATTGTACATTTCATGTTGATGTTCGCTTATATTTTATATTGAGTGTACCAGTTCCCTTCAGTTAAGCCCTTTTAATATTAAACGACTTTAATATAAAGAAACTCGCGTCCATAAGTCACATGGACTTTTGTTTTTATTCGAATTTAATATGCAGAAACTCTAGATTGTTGTCCACATTGAAAATCTCCGTTTTTTTTTTGTTATTTTTTATTTTGTGTTTTTGTTTTATGCATTATTATGTATTATGTTTTGTGTTTTGACTTGTGTGTTTGTTGTTGTTGTGCCTTGAGCTCCAATGGTGCTTATTGGATATTTGCAACATCCGGGTGTCGAGGACGCGCTTCGCTCCGCGATGAAGATTAAATCCACCGAGCGCCATCAGAAGCGATCGCATATAATGATGCCTCGTGCCGTCACTGCCATCCTCCGGACAGTCTATAGCAAGAATGTTATTCCATTCGTCACAGCTGACCAAATAAAACCCGAGCGCTGTTTTATCTTTTATCCCCACCCCGCACGCTCGCGCTGTAGTTGTAGGCTACGTCTGTTTTGTTTTTATTGTATTGTTAGGGGAGTGTGGTTGCTTGGGTTGTTCAGTTTGTTTTGAATTAAGTCTGTGTTCTTTTAATATGGTTGCCTGGACTATCCCAGGCTTTTTACACGGAGTAATGTTGCTGATCTATACTTAGTTCAGACCTTTGGCTTCATAAAGTCAAGGTGATGTCTATTTTAATTTTCAGACAAAAGTAAACTGAATATAAATCTTACCTCGTATTCCCAGTATGAACGCCATTCATCTCTCTCACTAAAGCAGCTCATTCACTGAGTGCATGCTGTTTTCTGCTCATTATTGCTATAAATTGAAGGCACAGGGGAACGTAAGGGCAGGGGCGTAGCAAGCTTTTCAAAAGTGTGGGGGATGGATGTGGTTTGTTTATTAACAATAAAAACGATGAATACAGTGACAGAGGGGTACAAAATGTATAACATACAAGATATAAAAAGCTTCCCATTTAAATGAGTGATACTAGATAAGTATAAAAACACACTCGGAACACACGAAAATAAGTCAAAACTCTGTTGTGCAAATACACAACAGTAGACTTGCTAAAGAATCAGAATCAGAAATACTTTAATAATCCCAGGGGGAAATTTTTTTTTTGTTAAAAACTCCAGATATATGTTTTCCTCCTCAGCACGAGCTGACCGTAAACTGCTTGATTTCTAACACACCAGGAGAGGCGGGACTTAAAGCAGAACAGCCAATCATCAGCCGGTCACACCCATGTTTGAGAGGGAGGGGGAGAGAGGAGGACGCAGCCGCAGTGAGCGCAGACATAGAGCGGCCAGAGAAACAGAGGAGTGACTGTAGCTAGGCGTTTGTGCAAAACTGTGAAAAAACTGCAGAAAAAGTGCGGGTGTTGAATCACCGGGAAAAGTGTGGGTGTTAAAACATTCCCCACTGGTGCGACGTAATAAGGGAGTGTGGGTACCTGTATGACCTGTCTATAGCAGATAATCCCCATAATAATCCTCCGACTCAAACCTTGTGCTGCAGAGCTATTCTTCGATCCAATGTTTAATTATAAGTCAATTTTCTGATTGTGATGGGCTTTTTACCATGAAAAATCTCACATGCAGCTAGACAAACGTAAATAAAGAAGTATGTCCCCTATATTTTATTTCGTTATTTAATGAAGTATTTTTTCTTTTTTTTATTTCCATATGTAATGCAAAGTGTGTTGTTTGTTTTCACAGTTGCAATTGCTTTATTTTTATTTTTACCTATTAAAACACACACACACACACACACACACACACAGACACACACACACACACACACACACACACACACACACAATGTCCGTCTGTATGTAACAGCGGCCTCTTGCGGTTGCTTAATAAAAATCACATTTTACATGGCACTTTCTGAACGCTACTGTAGATAAATCCCTATCATTTATGAATCTGGGCCGTTCAGCTCAAAGTCCATTAAAATAGCTCAGTAAATAGTTGGTTCTTAATTTCAAGTAAATCCAATACTCTTATAACCACACATGTGGGTGAAAGTGGGATGATTTTTTTAACTGCTCCAGAATTTCAATTTCAAGCACTACTTTTTGGAATTACATAAAATACTTTCTATTGCACAATTATTTACATTAAAACAAAAAAAGATCCTGAATTGCACTTTATTTCGACAGTCCACTTTAGACAGTCTAATTACTATGCAACATGTCCACTAACTCTCATTAACTAATTAGAGTGCTAGTATGCTTTTAGGTTATGGTTAGGGTTAGTATAGAATAAGTTGATATGTACATGCAAAATTAATTGTAGTCAGTAGAATGTCTGTTGGGGAACCATCAAAATAAAGCTGGGGTATTTAATTTAAGAGGTCCAGGCTCTATATTTCCTTCCCAGCAGAGGTCTGGACAATACTTTGTTTTTAATAGTTATAATTTTCCATCTGGGCAGCAGCAGTACTTTGTAAAAGAAAAAAAAAAAAACTCAAACCAGTGCAATAGCTTTTGCATTTGAGGAAGTTAAAATAGTCAAAATCGTCAAAAGATGAGGTTATTGGTCCCCAAAGGCCAAAGAAGTGGTGTGTGAGTACTTTTCTAAAATAATAAATAAATACATAAATAAACAAATAAATAATTAAAACTTAATCAGTTCTATCCAGCTGGATATGAATATTAAAATGTAAGATCAGATGTTTTATCAGGCTATTATTGTTTTTACATTTAGACACCTATGTATGGCAGAAGGCCATATGAATGAGAAAAAAAATACTGTATGGGGGGGGTTTCTTCTTGAAGTCTGGACCATTTTAATATTTTGCTTTAAGTATATCGACTAAAAACAAACAAACATAATAATCAAAACACTTTCATCATGAGCAGAAAACAACATTAACTAGTATTTTATTTATTTATTTATTTTCCTCAAAGTTTTAGTGGTCTTTATGTCAGAATCATACTAGGCTATTCCCCACTCATTACACCAGGGGTCTCCAAACTCAGTCCTGGAGGGTCGGTGTCCTGCAGAGTTTAGCTCCAACTTACCTCAACACACCTACCTGGAAGTTTCTAGTATGCCTAGTAAGACCTTAATTAGCTGGTTCAGGAAATGGCGGCTCATGGGTTTTAAAATAGAGGAGGCACACTAATTTTATTGGTCTGGGATTGGCCGATTATTATTATTATTTGGTTAACAGCTTTAAAATGGCTTTTTGGTTGCTTTTAGTCAGAAAACGTAAAGAAAACGACACACATACAACAAGATAATATAATATCACTTACCTGTTCTATCACTTGAAGCAAACATCTATCCCTTCTTAAAAGTCTGTATTAAACGAGAGCTGCCTGTTACACTGACTGCTGTATTCTATATCCAGCTTAGACGTGTTTTCCCTTTTTTAATTTGTATATTTACTGTTTGAATGACAGCTTGGTAAATCTGTTGGCGATCAAATATTCTATATCGCTACTCATCATAAGTACTTAGTGCCTTATCAGTGCAGCGCGAAACGTTCAAACTAATATCAATTAATTTACGTCTCTATGATGTTCTTGGTTGATATTAGTAGTGAGTATTTAGTGCTCTATGAGGTTTCTTTTCTCAACACTCATCAGCGCTGAAAGTGAACACTCGATGCTGATCGATGCTGACCGGAGGCACAAGAGCTCAACTCTCCCCCGGCCTCCCCTTCCCTTTCTCTATCACCTAGCGGTTGTAATTACATCAGCAGATTCGGCACATTTGCGATAGAAATGTAGCGCTACCAACTTCATTAACATTTTATGGTATTACAACTGTGAAATTAATCGTGAATTCTATTAATATTAAATAGTCCTCCTCCCATTTTCACCTCAAAATTTCACCTCCCCTGCCTCCCCGCCACTGGGTTCAGGTGAGTTTAATTAGGGTTGGAGCTGAACTCTGCAGGACACCGGCCCTCCAGGATTGAGTTCGGAGACCCCTGCATTAGACCATCACACTCATCAGAGTACTGAACTGGACTACATCTCTCATCATCCTCCCTGGTACTCAATCACACAAACCTGACACTGATCAGGCCTCATCACCAGCAATATAAATAAAGCACACACACACACTCAAGCATGTTAGATATTACAGACCACTTCTTACCTGTCTGATGATCCTGTTATCGCTTCCAATTTGATCTCCAGTCTTCTTGATCATCTCAAGACCTGTAAGTACTCCAAACTACTATCCATTTATCCCGTTTCAGCATGTTGCCCTTGTCTGTATGGGATCTTCAGTATCTAAAATGACTCGATTATCAATAACATCTATTCTCACCATCTATGATCTCAACAATCATGACTTACCTGTTTTACGATTGTGTTCCTGCAAAGCTGTTAATAAATACCTGATTTACCTTGTTTCCTGGTCATTTCCATCTAAGACTGAACATGACAGAAGGTCAGACCATGACCACACCAGCAGGAACCAATCCTCACGATCCATTCCAAGAATTACTTGAAGTTTTACTTTGTTCCACTTCATCTGGATTAAGAATCTGGATTCTAGGATGCCCAGTTATGTAGTTGCTGGATTCATTCATCACTCATTTCCGCAAATTATTTGGAAGATCCGCTGGCGATACCTAAGTTAGTGAAACCTTATAAAGATTTGTCAGTTTGTTTCCTTGCCTTCCATAAACCGTAAGCCACTAACCAGTACTGTAACCCTTAAGACAGATTTGTACTCTGACATACACTGTAGCCTCTATGCCGTAGGATGTGCGTCGGTTTTCATTTATACTTCTGCGTCATTGTCTGCATCTATGTGCAGTACACATGCAAACCGCTAGTCTGCAGTGTCCACGGGCATGTTGCTTGTGTTACCCACAGTACCACGACAAAAGCTGAAGAAGCAGCTTGTGAGCAGACCAATCACAGTGCTTGCAGGCCACATAGATTTGATGCTCTGTGACATTTTTGGAGACATTTTGGCTATGCCGCAGCCTGCACATACTACACACAACCTACTGCGTAGTTTTGACGCAGAAGTATAAATCCGCCTTTACTCCCTTTGTCTCAGCCACAGCCACAGCTCTACTCAACTCTGGGTCAGCCAGCAACTTGTCTGCCATAATCCTGTGATATCCTGGGTCAAGGAGGACATCCTCAAGTTGGGCTCCACCTGTCATTTTACATGCTTTCCATTCCTGTCTTTCTCCAGACATCAGTGTAAAAGGGTGTTACCAGTATGTTCCAATTCTATTGAAAGTCCGCTGGTAAAACAATTTGTGGATATTCCAGCCTGTTATGCCTACTTTCAGGATGTCTTCTGCCCGAGACTAGAGTCTCTATTAACTAGTAATTGATAGTGAGTGGGTGTGTTTGATTTAATTAATTGTTGGTGGGTGACCAGATCCTGAACAAGCTATGTAAGAGTACATTCAGTGCCCAGATCTTGAACAACAAGCTATGGAGAAGTATGTCAGTGCATTGAAGCAATCAGATCCTGGCCTGTTTCATCCACTATTAAAGAACTTAAATGTTTTCTCAGGTTGTCAAACTTCTATAGACACTTCAAGAACTACAGCCAATTCATAGTTCCTAACATCTCAAGAATAAGCCAAACTCTCTGTCCTGGTCACCGGAGGCCACCCACACCTTCAGCACCCTGAAGAAAGCCTTTACAACTGTACATTTGCATCGTCATCCAGATCCTGAGAGACCAATCAAATTAAGAATTCAAACCAATAGCCCCTGAAACAAAGACACTTAAAAGATTTTGATCTTCCACCAGGTACTCTAAACCGACTCCCTGAAGGCACAAACTGAAATTCTTTCTGTAATGGATGATCAAAATTCATTAATTGAGTGTGCCTTGGTTGAAACTTGTCTGATCAATTTCATTGGGTTGACTTTGACTTATTCCAATAACTTTTCCTGCCACTTTTGAAAAGACCGTTCAACCTATTGCTATTTTACAGTGTAAGATTACCAAACCAGGCTACAATACATAAAGAGAACACTGATTCTATAAAGGACATAACAGGTCAACATTTTGGTACATTAAATGTACCCATTTTCCTTAATTGCATTCTTTGCTGAATTTTCCAAAAAAAAAAAAAAAAAAAAAAACCCTGATACATTTGATTCAAAACTTAGTTTGTTATTTACTATTGTTAGTTGATTCAATATCCACTACATTTATATTCAACCCTGGACTTAATGTTGATGTTCCAAAATCAATTAACATAACCAGATTTAAAAGAGAAAGAGTAGCATCTTCCACACCTCTACCTTCTCTATAGGCAAGATGTAATGAGAGAAGGCTGGTTTCAGGCTGCTGTAAAAATCAATTGCAATCAAAACACCTCTGTAAGGTCAATGAACTGTCCCCTGTCCAAACGTGGAATCTGTTCTCTTTAACTCGCTCTGTATGCAACACCGACTTATACACAGGTAACAGATAACCTGTGTTATGATCAGAAAAAACCCAAGGGAGGACCAGAACACCAAGCCAAGTTTATTTATATAGCACATTTCATACACAATGGTAATTCAAAGTGCTTTACATAAAAGAAAGTAAAATAATCATGAAGAAAAATAATAGCAAAAATAAAACAAGCAATTTTAAAACTTTGGAAATGATTTAAAAATTGAGTTATTTAAAATGAATTTAAAACAGTTAAAAATAGAAAATGGTTTAACATAAAATACAGTGAATACGTAAAATACAGTGCACAAAATACGTAAAATACCAGAACTATGACATCGCCAACCAAGAGCTATTAGCCATCAAACTAGCAACTGAAAAACCTTTCAGCACTGGCTGAAAGGGGCTTATCATCTGTTCCTGGTTCTCAATGACCACCACAAATATATGCAAATGACTAAACCCACCTCAGGCTAGATGGGCTCTTTTCTTTACCCAGTTCAGTGTCACCATCACCTATCATCCAGAGTCAAAGAAAAGTAAAGCAGATGCCCTGTCCAGCCTGTATGCACCTTAGGAAAGCTCTGACCAACCAGAATTCATCCTACTGTACCAACAAGCCTAGTAGTCAGTCACATCCAGTGGACCCTGGACAGTAGGATTGCTGAAGCTGCACCATTGAGCCAAACAAGACCTACATACTTCTCATCGGATCCCTCTCATTAGGGCTTTTCACACTGGACTTAATCCCGGGTAAAGGAACGTTTCACACATGTAATTTATAAGCGGGATTGGCACCGCTTTTTACCAGGGGTTATGAAACCCTGCTCTGGAACACCTTTGCGGTGTTAACCCCACATTGCAGGGACAACCCTGTACAATGTAAACGGAGTGGTGCTAGAATGTTACGGCTAGATGCTTAAGCAACAGACAGCCAAATGCATGGTTCATATTTATGTGCTTTCATGGAAACAGTGCACTTATATAAACAGTCGTTTCATCTTTTGAGGGAAAACTGTCAAATACTGATGGAAAACACGTGAACTGGTGTGAAGAAGAAACAGTTTTTTTTTTCTTACTTTTATAGTTCACTGAAAAGTGCATTCAGGAAAATCTTGATAAATATAATACGAAGATGCACAGAGCTAGAGCCGTTACATAAACAAGTTGTGTGCTGTGTTCATCAAAACACTGACAGCTCAAATAAGACAATAAGAACATTGACCCAGGGTTTAGGAATGTGCAGTGTGAAACGTCAATTTATGAGTACCAGGATTAACTGTTAATCCTGGCTAAATTATGAACAGTGTGAAACGTGAAACAAGAAACCCCATGATTACCTTTAGCTGGGGTTTAAAATTACCCAGCGTTAATTATTTCAAATGTGAAAAGCCCTATTGAGTCAATTAACTCTTCTGTTGTCATTGGTCACCCTGGGACCAATTGTACCCTCTCACTGATCCATGAACAGTTCTGGTGGCCCAGGCTCACAAGATTAGTCCAAGACTATGAAGAATGCAGCATGGTCAAAACACCATGCCACCTGCCAACCGGAAAGCTCCCCCCTTTGCCTGTTCCATGAAAACCATGGTCACACATGGGGGTGGACTTTATAACAGATCTGCCAGCCTCCCACAAAAATACACTGCATCCTAGTTGTTGTTAGAATCTCAAAAGAATGTCAAGTCAAGCCAAGTCGCCTTTATTTAGATAGCGCTTTTAACAATACAGATTGTGTCAAAGCAACTGAACAACATTAATTAGGAAAATAGTATGTCAATAATGCAAAAAGACAATAGTAAACACTAATTTTTCAGTTTAAGGCAGTTCATCATTGAATTCAGTGATGTCATCATCCAGCTAAGTTCAGTTTAAATAGTATCTTTGCAATAATTTGCAATCAAGTCAACGATATCGCTGGAAATGAACTGTCCCCAACTAAGCAAGCCAGAGACGACAGCGGCAAGGAACCAAAACTCCATCGGTGACAGAATGGAGAAAAAACCTTGGGAGAAACCAGGCTCAGTCGGGGGGCCAGTTCTCCTCTGACCAGACGAAACCAGCAGTTCAATTCCAGGCTGCAGCAAAGTCAGATTGTGCAGAGGACTCTACTGTTTCCTGTGGTCCTGTCCCGGTGGTCATCTGAGACGAGGTCTTTACAGGGGATCTGTATCTGGGGCTTATCTAGTTGTCCTGGTCTCCGCTGTCTTTCAGGGCTGTAGAGGTCCTTTCTAGGTGCTGATCCACCACCTGGTCTGGATACATATTGAATCCGGGTGACTGCAGTGACCATCTGATCTGGATACAAACTGGATCTGATGGCTACGGTGACCTCAGAACAAGGGAGAACAGACTAATATTAGTTTGGACTTTGAACCACTGGGCAACAGTCCAGTTCTTCTTCTCCTTAGCCCAGGTAAGATGCCTCTGACGTTGTCTATGGTTCAGGAGTGGCTTAACAAGAGGAAAACGACAACTATAGCCAAATTCCATGACACGTCTGTGTGTGGTGGCTCTTGATGCCTTGACCCCAGCCTCAGCCAATTCCTTGTGAAGTTCACTCAAATTCTTGAATCGATTTTGCTTGACAATCCTCATAAGGCTGCGGTTCTCTTGGTTGGTTGAGCATCTTTTTCTTCCACACTTTTTCCTTCCACTGAACTTTCTGTTAACATGCTTGGATACAGCACTCTGTGAACAGACAGCTTCTTTGGCAATGAATGTTTGTGGCTTACCTTCCTTGTGAAGGGTGTCAATGATGGTCTTCTGGACAACTGTCAGCTCAGCAGTCTTCCCCATGATTGTGTAGCATAGTGAACCAAACTGAGAGACCATTTTGAAGGTGTTTTGAGTTGATTAGGTGATTGGCATGTCACCATATTCTAATTTGTTGAGATAGTGAATTGGTGGGTTTTTGTTAAATGTGAGCCAAAATCATCACAATTAAAAGAACCAAAAAGACTTAAACTACTTCAGTCTGTGTTCACTGAATTTATTTAATACACGAGTTTCACAATTTGAGTTGAATTACTGAAATAAATGAATTTTTCCACGACATTCTAATTTATTGAGATGCACCTGAACATGTAGCAAGTGGTGCAAATAACAATAGCAAGAGAAGCCATTACTCACCGTTATTTATGAATGATTCTTACCACAGTTGTTTGATGAATTTGTGAAAAAACAGAGCGAGAGAGAAAAAAGAAAACAGCAACAGGCATGACTGGAAACACTAATGACAAGCTAACCGGCTAACGAATGCTAACACGCTCCAGGTGCGCTGCACTCATGGATTTTGAATAAAAGTGAACGATCAAATGAATCAGATTAGGTTGATAGATAATATCAGAAATATGGTGGGAATTAAGTTACATTTTATCACTTTAAACAACATAGACTGAAAGTAAGATAAAGATTCTACAGAAAAACAAAGCTTTTTTCCAGGAAGCAGTCAGTCAATCAACCGGATTCCTTTAAAAAGGCTTACCTAATGCCATGAAGACCGCTGATTTGCTATTCAACCATGTCTTCAGGAACTATGACTTACCAGAACAGATGATCTCAGACAGAGGACCACAGTTTATGCCCCAAGTCTCAGATGCATTGGTCCCTAAATGATCTTGGAGCAGGTCAACCTGGTGTCATATAAATTCCAGTTACCACCTCACTTCAGAATTCACCCAAACCTTTACGTGTCCCATCTCAGTTCCTCCAAAAAGCCTGACCCAGCAGAAGAACCCCCACCACCCCGCCACCGCAGTCTGCTATTTGAGGACCCCTGCCATACAGAAATATGGCTTTGACTCAACCTGAGTCTGGGTGCCAGAAGCCTAGCCATAACAGGACCAGATATGGGCCACAAAAATGTCACGGCAGTAGCCTTTTTTAGAGACCACACTGCTCACCCCAATAGGGGAATGACCTTGAAAATGTGGCCTAAAAATTACCCACTCTATCATCTCCTGGGTAGGTTAGTATGCCTACTGGGAATTCATACTGCTCACCCCAATAGGGAAACAATTTCTTTCAAATGGGCAACATGGAATGTTAGGACTCTCCGGGATAGTGAAGAAAACAGACCTCACAGGAGAACTGTGCTGGGTTAGTATGCCTACTGGGAATTTAACATGGATATCGCTGCCCTTGGAAAGACAAGGCTCCTGGGTGAAGGTTCTCTGAACGCCTGTCTTCACCTTAGAACATCAACCACTCACAATAGTTTCATCTATTAAATATCTAGGCAGCATCCTCAGAGGACTGTGACACTGATGACAAAATCAAAAAATCAGATAAAGCAAGCCTCTGCAGCCTTTAGCAAACTTCAATGAAAGATCTTTCAAAACAAGCACCTCCGGATGCACACCAAAGTTACCATCTATACAGCTGTCTACATCACCACTCTTCTTTACAGCTGTGAAGCCTGGGTCATATACAGTACAACCACCACCCAAGGTTCTGGAGCGTTTCCATACAAGATGCTTGCTGCAAATCTTGGAGATCATATGCTGTGACTACTCTGCACCAGGAAAACAAGTTATCCATCTCACGCAATAACTATCTATTTGATACTCACCTGTGTCTCCACTCTGCTGATTTCAATAAATACCTGTTTAGATTATAACCATCTCTCCAAGTCTGGTAAGAGGTCACTGTACTATAAATAAATACCGAAAGATCTTTAAAAATTCCTCCTTGCTAAAAAAATTGCATTTGTTCAAAGCAAGCATGTTGAGTCAATAATGACTAACATTCTGCTGTTTGTAATTTCACAATGTAAATTTGACTGCCTCCCCAACACTTCAGTGTCTACGTTTACCCAGTTCCTGTAAATCTGGCAATGGGTTTGTGACCCACGAGTAATCTTGTATAAAAAGCAAGGTTTATACATCTATTAACAGCCATGAAAAACTAAAGAAATGCATCACATTTAGTAGCATCACATACAGGAACTTGAACTAAAACTGCTTTTTAAAAAAAAAAAAAAAAAAACAGTACATGACACTTCCCTGACAACAAAATCCTCCAAAGGCTTTCTGCGAATTTTCAAAAGGGCAAATAATAATCAGAAAGACCGTCAAATTTACAGACAGATCGTTACACAAAGAATATAAATGTACATTAATTTTAGCGATATTATAATTAGACTACATGCCGTTTAAAGTGAGGTTATGTCGACTACTAGGCCTGAGTTGGTTTGCGGGTTGATGAGCGGATCCATGGGGGAGAACGTAGATGAGAGGACGGCAACCGGAAGTGTTCTTCCTGAAATGTGTTCCGTGTAGGCACAGTGGAAAGATGGAGTGTGTGAATAAAGTGGGACAGCTCATGAGTCTGGCGGCTCTACAGCAGCACGACCCCTACATAGTGAACCTGCTGGACGTCGCCGGACAGGTCGCGCTCTATACTTTCAACTCCAAAGCAAACGAATGGGTGAGATTTCAGAAGACGCATCGCCACATCAGCGCGCGCGCGTCAGTTAGCCTGCAGTCGCTAATAGCAACGTCGCCAGCTCCGTTCTTCCGTTCTGCTGTTTACTGTATTTGTGCGTTTATTACCCATCATATCAAATCACCAGGAACATACAGAGAACTATAAGAGCGTGTGAAGGTCTGCTGGAACATATATTAGTTGTCAAGATAAACATAGCTGCGAGCTGATGTGTGATTTAAAGGCGAACTCGTCATCTGATGATAAAATAATCTGAAAGGAAAATCAGTATCTGGAAATGAAATCGATAATAGTTTTTATCTGACAGTAATATCACTACAAACTCAAAGCCACGCTTCAGTCAACGATTGTGATTCTTTTGCTAAGTCATTGTATTAGTACCTGTTTGAACTAACACATCTCTCTCACTTCAGGAAAAGACTGAGATTGAAGGCACGTTGTTTGTTTATGCCAGGTGAGCGATGACTGACTGGGACTGTGAAGGCCCACAGTAGTTTTTATTTTATTAGTGACACATTGATCTGTGATTGTAGTGTAAGGATGACTGTTGTTCTGCAGGTCGGCTTCTCCCCATCATGGCTTCACAATTATGAACCGTTTGAGTACAGAAAACCTAGTGGAGCCCATCAATAAAGACCTGGAATTCCAGCTCCAGGACCCCTTCCTCCTGTACAGGAATGGCAACTGTAAGTAGAGACACTGGAGAGGTTGTGTTCTTCTGTTATCCATCCGTCGCAGTGAGAAGGCCCTGTTTGACTCGTCAGTGTTTCTTTATAAAGTGTGCTGTGTCATATTCGATACGCATGTTTCTAAGGCCTCCAGATGATCAAAACTTTGCTGAAAGAACTCTTCTGACTGATAGTTTATAATTTTTTGCATGTAAAAGACCTTTTAGTATAATTGTAAAAAACATCCACCTTCAGCTTTTGCTCCCTTTTTTTTACTGATTTTAATAAAATAAATATAAGAATAGCTTTTACATCAGTAGTATTTCAGAATGAACACTTACTGGATTTTGTTAACTTTTTTTTTTTCTGATTTTATTAGGGTTTATATACTGGTCCCACCCTGGGACCCACATTTTCCCATGGTCATTAAGTCGCGACCCACTTTTTTAGAATTCAACCAACAAAATTTATTTATTCAAAAATAACTGTTGAAAACACTCATATATCATCTTTTAAAAACATAACCCTACATACATACATATATTTCCCTTACAACGTGCATTTCAGAGCTTAATAAGTAAACTGGACCCTGACAACCGCATGTACAAAAGTTAATTAAATAAATAAGGCCACATAACAAGATATTTTTACTCTATTCAGAACAAATTAATAAGAAACGAAAAGGAGGACCATGACAACTGCATGTACAAAAGTGAATAAAAATCAATGTCAAAATCACTCAAAATAAAGTTTTCACGTAACCAGGTCATTTGTGGAAGTTAATGAGACAATTGGGGATGTGCTTTACTCTTGATAAGAGTTTTCAAAGTCTGTGGTGACAGTAGACAGAGCTACTCTCAGATCATGCTCAGTGTCCAAACCTGTTTCTCTGCTTGACTTGAGTGGACCAAGGTAGAGAAGCCACTTTCACACAAATAGGTTGTGCTGAATGGTAAGATCGTTTTGACTGCTAAAGTGGCGAGGGATGGATACTCAGTCATCACATCGCTGCACCAGAAGTGGGAAAGGCTTACCTTACCAAATCTCTTTTTCAGCGTCAGGTCACATGAAAGGTCCACCAGCTGATGCTCTTCGTTGCTTGGCAACGTGATGTTTTCCACATTGATACCGAAGGGGTCGCGTATCCAGTCCATGGTTGTTTGTTTCTCTGGGAAGTAGTCGTCAAACCGAGCTTGAAGTTTAGTGAGATGTGCCCTTAAAGTTTGTTTCAAGTTATTTTTGGCCGCATTCTCCAGCTGCTGTGCTTCATAGCAAGAGTTGGGAAACATGTCCAGTCTGTCTTTGGATAAATGATTTAGCCACAGTGAGATCTTTTTCTTGAACGCAGCAATTTTGTCTGACTGTTCAAATATATTGTGTCCTCTCCCTTGCATCGATACATTTAATGTGTTGAGGTGCTCAAAAATATCAGCAAGATATGCAACTCTTACGAGCCACATTTCGTTGTCAAACAGTTCTGCATACGGTAAGTTAGTCTCTGAGAGGAATGTGGCGATTTCTGTTTTAAGTTCGTAAAAGCGTGACAACACCTTGCCCCTCGACAGCCAGCGGACTTCTGAGTGATACAGCACCTGCATGTGCTCAGAGCCCAGGTCTTTACATAGATGTGAAAAGCAACGGCTACTTTTTGCACTCCGTTTTATGTGGTTCACCACTTTGATGACATTTGTTAAAGCTTCATCAAGTAAAGGTACCATATTCTTAGCCGCCAGCGCTTCTCGGTGCAAAAAGCAGTGGTTCCACGTCGCGTTAGGTGCCCTCTCCAGAATTTGCTTCACCACACCCGGAATGTTTCCCGGTCATAGAGGCAGCTCCATCAGTGGTGATTCCCACACAATATTCCCAACTGAGGCCCAGTGAGCTCAAAAATACAAGTCCAGGGTGTTAAAAATGTCCTCTGCTTTTGTAGTGGTAGGGAGGTCTCTGCTGCAGAGAAATTGTTCTTGCAAATCACCGTCCCACACATGCCTCACATAAACCAATAAAATGGCATGGTTAGCGATATCTGTTGATTCGTCCATCTGTAAGGCGTAGTAAGGGCTTGCCTGGATGCGGGCTGTGGTCTATTGTTTTATGTTACCAGACATGTCTTCAATCCGCCGAGCTATGGTATCATTGGAAAGTGGTATGGTTATCAGTTTATCTGCCGCTGACTGATCCAGCACCTCTCTTACCATATCCATTGCAGCAGGTAAAATGAGCTCTTCGGCTACTGTGTGGGGTTTCTTGGCCTTTGCAATGCGGTGAGATACTAGGTAAGATGCCCGAAGAGCTTGTTCTTGTTTGGAGCAAGACGCTGTCAGACACTTTTGTGATGCCCTCAGCTCCTGGAGACGTCTTTGAAAAAAACTCCCCGGCTTGTCTTTCGATGCGGGATGTTTTGTTTCTAAATGGCGCTTCAGTTTGGACGGTTTCATGCTCTCATTGGCAAGCACTTCACTACAAAGCACACACTGGGGTTTCTGTCCATTTTTATCCTCAATGTACGAAAATCCATTTTTTAAATAGTTTGGGTCATATTTGCGCCTTCGCCATCTCGAATCTGAATGTCAAAACAACACAGGATGGTTACCATGGTGATGGTTACCATGGCTACCATAGTAAACTGCCGCACGTCTCTGACGAATGCCTGTCAAAATAAACCCTTTTTAAAATAAAAGACCAATCAAACATGAGATGCACATTAAATTTTTTTTTTTTTTTTTTTTTTTTTTTTTTGACCAGCTTACCGAGACCCACCCAAAACAGGTCTGCGACCCACCAGTTGAGAATCACTGCACTATATCATACTATTTGAGTCATAAAAGCCAGATGTATGAAAAACATGATACTAAACACACATTGCAAACATATTTTAGTGTTTTATATTTTGTCTAAAAGTTCAATAAACTGTTCCTTTAAAATATATATAATCTATATATATATATATATATATATATATATATAATATATATATATAATATATATAATTTTACTGATTTTAATAAAATAAATATAAGAATAGCTTTTACATCAGTAGTATTTCAGAATGAAGAATTAATGTGATTTCTGAATTTTTTTAGGGTTGTAGTGTTTTATTTTTAGTTATGTTAATTGTAAAATGATGAATATATAGTGCATGCAACTTTATCTGCTTAGGGTACATGCACAAAAAGTGATATACATTATATATCATTATATATATATATATATATTTCAGTTGCTTGATTGTGTATATCTTTGCAGAATGAAAATGATATTATTGTCCAGCTCTAATCTGCTATGCGATTATAAGGTATTAAGATATTATAAACATTAACATCATGATTTTCAGTAAAACAGGTAATGTTCTCCAGTGCGGTCACATATTTTAGGTTGTTTATTCGACTGATATTTTGCTGTAAGTCTCTGTAACTCGCTGTATGTTGAGCTCTTCGCTGTAACTGTGCACAGCCCCTCTTTACCTGTGTGTGATCGTGTGTGTTGTGTTTGATTGTGTGTGTCTCTCTGTGTGTCAGTGGGCATCTACAGTATCTGGTTCTACGATAAGGCCGACTGCCAGCGGATTGCACAGCTCATGCTGCAGTGAGTATCTGTGATTTAACACTTTTGTTGTCAGGGCGATATGTTGCCGTGGGAGGCTGGTTGAATGGGTGGTGAGTCTGCACATTAATGTCAGTGTATGAATGGATGGTTGATTGTGAATGAATAGTGTGTTTTGATGGAGTGGATTGATTTGATTTTAGATCTCTGTTGTCCCTGTAGTTAAATTTCTGATTTTCTTCTGTATGTGTGTTGTCCCTGTAGTTAACTTCAGTTGTTGTTCGTGAGTGTAGGATAGTCAAACAGGAGGCGTTGCGAGCGTCTCCCGACAGAGGCCAGAGCGGCAGGACCAATGGTTGTGTTCAGACCAGACCCACAGATATCCTAGAGCTGCTCAGCAAGGCTAAAGAGGAGTATCAAAGAGTACGACCACCCTCACGTCTCACTTCTCTTCTGTTTTGTGTTGTTCGCTTTCACAGCAAAATTGCTGCTCAAATTGAAAGCACAGTAAAAGAGTAAAGAGCGCTCCCTTTATGATCACTAAAGCTGTTGATCACTTCAGTCACTCCTGTTATAATCAAATAGAAAAACAGCATAAATATCATATCATCAAATAACTAGATCAAAAATGGTTGATTGTGTGTTTAGACTGCACAGTAAATCTCTTATTTACATTGTGTTGGACTCTGTGAGCATGCAGTTCGTTCAGTTTTGATCAGTGCTGAGTGAGTAAATGCCTTATTGGCTGTTGTGTTCACATGCTCAACAGACATGCCTGTGATTTGCTACCTTTAATGTTCTTGACCGAGCACCCACACAACTATACAAGAGAGGCTTCGAAAGCAGCTGCCTCTGAGGCTCCAAATTCAGTCATTTTTAAAACTTCAGTATAGACCACTCTAAGCATTTTTATTATAATCGGAATAATAAAGATAGTAGTATCGATAAGTTTTGGTAATCCCTCTGCAGGTTTATATTTTATATCAGACGTTTTCATTTTAACTTAGAATTAATAATAATTAACCAACGAGTTCATGTTTAATGCTTTCTCCTTATTGTAATTTTTTAAGAGGCACAAGTGGAAATTCATTGTGGTAATAGACACTGAATGAATGTTGGAATAACAGATAAGGTTTGTATTTGTGTGTGTGTGTTTCTAGAGTCAGTCAGTTGAGAGAGATGTTCAGGTGAGCTCTGAATCTGCGCCGTTGCGGGATGAGGGGTAGGAGGTGAAGGGAGAGGAGGTCGAGGAGGTGCTGCTAGAGAAGGTGCTTATAATAAATATTATAGTACTTCTACTAGATGTGGAAAAACATTCTTTGCTCTTCTATGATAGTCAGCACTAATCCTCTCCGCCCAGTTGCAACTAAGCCCTTTAGTTAAGAAAACCTGAAGTTATCAGGTTAAGGATAGCCTCTGTTAGGGATATTACCTAAACAGGTCCTTTAAGACATCTGCTAAACTTATAAGTCAGTGGCTGATTTTGTGTTAATTTACAAAGGACGAAATACCAAGGTACATTAATATTAAAATATGATATAGTTTAAAGCAATGTGTATTGTCAAAAGCAGTCTCCCTAGCTGAGTTTCCATCATTGATTCTGTTCATTTTCCGTCTACCGCTGTGAAGCTGCTTTGACACCGTCTGTATTGTATGAATCGCTAAAGAAAGGTGACTTGACTGTCCCGATTAGTGTATTGTGAAGGACCCAATATGTTAGTCGGGCAATGAATGAACTGTGAGGATATAAGGCCTAATCTTTGAAAATATTAATTTTGTAGCTTTGCTACTGTCAGAAAGGGAGCTTGGTTTGCAACACATTTTGGCCTCACTGTGTGTTATTTAATTGTGTGTGTGTTTTTTTTGGTGTATTTATTTCTTTTGTTTATTATATGTGGTACTGGTCTGTTTTTAGTGAAGCAGATCACAGTGGAAGAGCTTTTTGGCAGCTCTCTACCCAAAGAAGCGCCCCAGTCAGCAAGCTCCACTGTGGGAGAAAGCATGCGTGGGCCTGTGTTTGCCCCTCCGTCTCGCTCTGTGGAGCCTCTGCTCGCTCCTCGCCTGTCTGCTGACCCAGGAGGCCCGGCGCTGGTCTCTCTGTTTCAGGGTTGTGGCACCCGAGACCAAAGACCAGCTGCTTCAAATCCGGAGGAGAGTGGAAGCAGTCGTGGTTCGGCTGGTCCTCTCCCTCCTGCTTATACGAATCCTCCCACAGATGGTCATGGGATGCCTGTGTCATTGCCTGGGTTCATGCCCGGCTCGCTGGTGACCCCACAGAGCTTCAGAGAATCTGCCTGTAAAGTTTCAGGGCCCTTCACGGGAAAGGCTCCATTATCGGCACAGGTGAATACACCGAGCAATGTTTTCATGGTATGTGTTTTTGTTTTTTTTTTTTTTTTATGCAAGTGCAGAAATGATTGATGAAATGACACATTGTTTCCTGCAGTACAGGAGTGGGACTCTTTATGCACCTCAAAATATGTTCTGATTCATATGACGTACCTGTGGTTATGGGTGATCAGTGTGAATGTCACTTACAACGTCAATACTCTTTTAAAAGAAAAGGCCAAACAAAAAAAGATATATATTTGTAAATAATAAGAGTGTAACTTTACACGCATAATGGGGGTTATGATGGGGGTTATTACTGTTATCAATAATGTTATTACTATTACGTATTCTACAGGGTAAATATACTAACAGGAAGGGTTTTTATTATTACTTCTAAGGCATGATAAACAGTAAACAAACAGTACTGTTCGTAAGAATGCTACTTTTCCATGCTACACACACACACACACACGCATTTGCTCTGTCACCGATTACATAGATTAAAAAAAATATATATATTATTATATATTTATTTATTTTGTTTAATGGCAGTACATGCTTATCCAGAAAAATAATGTAGTCCCTTTCTTAATTTACTGGTAAAATTATTTATCAGGACTATCCAAATGCAATTTACCTTTTGCATTATGTTTAGCATTTTATATATATATTAACTTTATACTTTACACCTGGTATTAACATTTGTTGTGTGGTTAGTGCTAAATACAGGTGGAAACGAGGTCTAAACCACTTTGTGATTGCATACCTGCTTTGATTGATTTACGGCTCTGATTCGTTCAGATTCATTGGTGAATCAGACTACGCTGGCCATGTTCTAGTATTACTCTATAAAATATAGTTACATCATTTACATTTTATGGAAAGTAACGTGCTGCTTTACTGTTGCGTTACTTTTTCAAAGCTCATCTTGCTGTGGCTCTTTCTTTCAGACAAATATACTGTTTTGCCGGGGGGTTTTTTTAATCACAAGTTCTTTTTCGTAAGTGTAAAGACCCATTCACTATAAACAAAGTAAAAAAGCAAAACCAAGCACGTTTGTATGAAGTTTTCTCTTTTCACACTACAGGTTGTATTAATTAACATATTGTAGGTTTGTGTAATATTCTTTTTGTATTTTACTATTTTGTTCATTTTGACATACGTCAGTGAAAAACACAGAAAACATTTAAAATAAACTTTGGAAGTGTATCTTGTTTTTGCATAAGTTCCCTTCTTCTCTTTGACAGAGTAAAGAGGTGAATGCGTTTACACAGTCCTCGAGTCTGGTCAAACCCATTCCAGTAAGTGCACTTTTGAGAGCATTGTCAGGATTGATGTATTGTTTGGTGGCAGTATACTGACGTGGGAGTTGTCAGGTTTGATGTTTTGTTTGGTGTCTGTATATTTATATGTCTCTCTCTCTCTCTCTCTCTCTCTCTCTCTCTCTCTCTCTCTCTCTCTCTCTCTGTCATGTGGGCAGGGCCAGCTGTTCAGGGGGAGGAGTCTTCACTGTTACTGTCTCCTAGTGTGTTCCAGCATTCCATCACCAAGACAACCGAGCCACTGAAGATCCCCGCCTCCCCGACGTCTCCCACAGCAGACGTGCCCTCTTCCCTGTACAGTCGCACCCAGCTTAAAGATACACTCATACATCTCATAAAGGTACAGACTTGCACCCGCATTTTCACAAACCAACAGTGAATAATTTTTGTCTTCAACTGTCTGCCTATATTTCTTTGCAGAATGATGCCCATTTCCTCAGTGCAATCCATGAGGCCTACATACAGAGCCTCTCTAAAGGCCTCAACAATGTCAAGTTATAGTCACAAACAAACAAAAAAAAAACATGCCAGCCAGCAGGAGCCATCTCAGATTCAGCGTGAAGCTTGACTACATCCACGTTCGTTGACACTACTGGACGACACACCCGCTGATGTCACACTCCCTGTGCTCTCTCGCTGAGCCTGATTTATGTCCATCTGCCAATCTCATTTTTTTCAGTAATTTTCTCTCTATGACTCCCAGCACAATTATGTACAATTATTTTTAGGGTCTTGTGCAATACGAAGCATTGCCTCTTTGGAGAATTGCTTTTCATTTATGATCCTGCCTTAGACGTATGGATATGATACGGTATCCCAGTCTCAGTGGTGTTTTACTGTTGAATCAGTATTGTGGTTTGCAGCACTGGGACTCTTTGAGTTCCCGGCTTATATGGATTTTGAGTAGGATGTGCACTTATTTCCTCTTTTCTTACAAACTTAGTTGTTTAATTTGGCCATAAAATGAATGAAGGTTAGTAGAGTTAAACATTTTGTTCTCAATATCATGTGCAGGCAGTAGACTCTGTGAGCATCAGCGTACAGTTATGGTGCCATGTATTGCTTTTTAAAATTGCAGACAGATTGAAATATTAAAGTTTATTTAAAGTGAGATGTATCAAATCAACTTTTCAGTGTTCCTGAATTAAAGTGTCTTGCATATCAGCTAGTTTAAGACATCATTCTGATAGCTGATCTCTGTATCAACAGCAGAAGATGTGTAGTCTGTAGACAACAAGATAAATTAACTTAAGCCACAATAGGTGCATTTCATTTCATCATTAAAAGTAGAATGATTTTTTTCTTTTTTCTGCTTGCACTACTAATTCATGGTGTGTTTGTTTGACAGGAATTGTATTTTTTTTTTCAATCACACAAGGGTTATGTACTTACTGCTTGTTTACACTCAAAAAAAAAAGGGTTATGTTCTTGGTGCTTGTTTATTTTTTTTTTTTTTTTTTTTTTTGGAACAGTTTGCTTTTATTATGGAGTATTTTAAAACCAGAAATGAAAGCTGTCATTCAGTGCTGCGGCAGCTGCAAGGCTACATACTCATTTCACGCAAAAATAACTTTTCTCAAATGCATTAGGATGCTCTGTTACAATGGTTTGTCTTGAGTTCATGTGCAAATAAACTATTGCCATAATTTGGATCGTTGTTTGCATTGTATTATAGTGAAACTTCCACAAGGCAAATCTGCTTATACATTTTAGGGCTCTAATAAGCATGTTAAATAGGTTTTGTCACCGGAATTCTGATTGAGCAGAGGCCGGAGGCCTAGAGTGAGCCGCGGCCGAGTAGAGTGAGTAGAGGCTGGCGGCTTGAGAATGGTGCGGCAGGCGGATTCTACGAAGGAGTGTACCTTGGTCTTGCAGCAACCACATGTGAATGTTACAGGTGACGAACCCCAGGCTGGATGCTGCTATAACACCCATTATAACCATTACTAGTCGTGTGAAAGCTGATTCAGCGATCCACAGTGCAAAGTTGATGTATTTCTTCAGCAAACAGCACAGATGAGCTCCAGGCATGACGAAGCGGATATCATCCTCTTTTGGAAGGCCAAACAAAGTAGTTTTGCTTTGTGAAAGCTGATTCAGCGAAGTTTTTGTCTATATGACATGGCAGTGGCGGCAACAACAATACTACAACGAGAATAAAAGGTACGCCTTCATTCTTTGCGTTATGCAAATCTTCCCACATACTGACGTAGAGATGTGGGGCGTTAGACCGAGCCGTTTCAGGGGGGTGTGGACGAGTCTCAACTTTTATAATGAATAGCTCTTTGTATTTGAGACTTTAGTCTTCGCAACTTTACAGATCTTCTTTATTCACCAAAGCTTGTAACACTCCAAAGAGAAAGGAACATTTGAAATCGCATCATATGACCCCTTTAATTTTCTGCAGAAAATGATTACACACAGCTTGCTGTCTGTGAGCAAAGAGATGAACAAACAGGCTCACAGCAGCTTATAAAGACAACAGTTACATTTCAAGGTGACCGAAATCCCTTGGGTACTCAGCCTTCGACCAGCCAGGAGGCTCCCTGGAGAATCGCCTACATCACGCTATGTCATATCTGAAACATATTGCTAACATGTTAAGACTGACACGTATGAAGGCACCTGGCAAATTCACACGAGCTGAGTGATCCCTTAAGAGTTACACAAGAAAACCTATTTACTCTCTAGACCACACAATACCTTGATCATTAAATACTAATTGATTAATGATTGCATTCAAAAGATATAAAATGTCAAAAAGACATATATATTTGGGTGAGATCAATCAATGCAAATTAAAAAAAAAAAAAAATCCAGATTCCCAGATTCTGTGACATTTTTGGGTTTCTGTGATTTAAAGTGCCCCTATTTTGGATTTTTGAAAATTGCATTTCATGCAGTGTGTAACACAGCTCTAAGTGAATTAAAACATCCTGCAAAGTTTTATTGCCCGCCCACTTGTTGATCTTTTCGGGTTGGTTTGAATGAAAGTGCAAGTTCATTCTTTGCCACTACATGCCGCTTTTGGAGCCGTACAAATAGCGGTTTCCCAGGTAACACTGTACACAAAGCAGCAATGTACTCACAAACGAGGCTTTATCAGGCATTACAGGCACGATGAAATGAAAATGAGACCAATCGGACCAATCACCGCAGAGTAGTGTCACGCAAAGGAGGGGTTTGGAAAAATGAATCATTGAGCAAATCGTTTGGGAGTCTTTGAGCAAGTAAGAAATAAATGCATATTATAAGACAATGAAAGTGTTTTTTGACTTTGCATGCATGTCATCCAGTTGTTGGGGACTCCCAAAACCAAAAAAAAGTGCCCCATAATAGGGGCACTTTAAATACTAATGTTGAGAGCTGTGTTGTGTTTGTGATATATTGGTTTTGAGTAGTTGTGATTAGTTTTGAGAATTAAATGTGTATTGGGTATTTGTGTTGTTGTTGCTTAAGTTTTTATAATAGCAATTTGCAATATACTCCATAATGTTATGAAGAGTGATCAGATGAATTGCATAGTCCTTCTTTGCCATGAAAATTAACTTAATCCCAAAAAAAACCTTTCCACTGCATTTCATTGCTGTCATTAAAGGACCTGCTGAGATCATTTCTGTAATCATCTTGTTAACTCAGGTGAGAATGTTGACGAGCACAAGGCTGGAGATCATTATGTCAGGTTGATTGGGTTAGAATGGCAGACTTGATATGTTAAAAGGAGGGTGATGCTTGAAATCATTGTTCTTCCATTGTTAACCATGGTGACCTGCAAAGAAACGCGTGCAGCCATCGCGTTGCATAAAAATGGCTTCACAGGCAAGGATATTGTGGCTACTAAGATTGCACCTAAATCAACAATTTATAGGTTCATCAAGAACTTTAAGGAAAGAGGTTCAATTCTTGTAAAGAAGGCTTCAGGGCGTCCAGCAAGCGCCAGGATCGTTTCCTTAAGAGGATTCAGCTGCGGGATCGGAGTGCCACCAGTGCAGAGCTTGCTCAGGAATGGCAGCACGCAGGTGCAGTGTTGGGGAAAGTTACTTTTAAAAGTAATGCATTACAATATTGCCTTACTCCCCAAAAAAGTAACTAATTACGTTACTTAGTTACTTTTTATGGAAAGTAATGCGTTATGTTACTTTTGCGTTACTTTTTAAATATGAGCAGGCCTTGATTGTTTTTAATATAAGAAGTTCTATTTATAGCAAATGTTAAAGCCTTTTCACACCAAGAAGTGTGATGAATAAACCTCAGGCTGAAAGAAAAGTAAATTCACGTCTGTACAGTAGCACACAGGAGAAGAAGGTTCAACACTCTTCAGCAATAAAAAAACAATGTGCAATGTAAGCACAACTGTTGGTTTATCTAAAGTAATTTTTGCTTATTAGTATGGTTGAACTGGATCATCAAAGGTCAGCAGCAAAGACATTAGTTAATAAATGGGATTAGATACATTAGTGCTATTTAACATTTGATTATTGTAGGTTTGTGTCATATTCTGAGTTTTGCATTTCACTGTTTTAATTAATTTTGATGAATACTAACTCTAAATTTTTTTGTGAGTAGGATGAATTAATGCACATTCACATTTAGTCTAGAACTACATCATGTTCACACAGCGCACACAACGCTTCTGTACTTCTGATTTCTCCCAATATGGGGACAGGAGATTTGTCAGTCAGTAAATGGAAAAACAAAGAAACTGGTGTTACTTTTTTGAAAAAGTAACTCAGATATTTTCTTGTAAATTAAAAAGTAATGCGTTACTTTACTAGTTACTTGAAAAAAGTAATCTGATTACGTAACTCGAGTTACTTGTAATGCGTTACCCCCAACACTGCGCAGGTGTGAGCGCATCTGCACGCACAGTGAGGCGAAGACTTTTGGAAGATGGCCTGGTGTCAAGAAGGGCAGCAAAGAAGCCACTTCTCTCCAAAAAAAAACATCAGGGACAGATTGATCTTCTGCAGAAAGTATAGTGAATGGATTGCTGAGGACTGGGGCAAAGTCATATTCTCCGATGAAGCCCCTTTCCGATTGTTTGGGGCATCTGGAAAAAGGCTTGTCCGGAGAAGAAAAGGTGAGCGCTACCATCAGTCCTGTGTCATGCCAACAGTAAAGCATCCTGACCCCATTCATGTGTGGGGTTGCTTCTCATCCAAGGGAGTGGGCTCACTCACAATTCTGCCCAAAAACTCAGCCATGAATAAAGAATGGTAACCAAAACACCCTCCAACAGCAACTTCTTCCAACAATCGAACAACAGTTTGGTGAAGAACAATGCATTTTCCAGCACGATGGAGCACCGTGCCATAAGGCAAAAGTGATAACTAAGTGGCTCGGGGACGAGAATTTTGAAATTTTGGGTCCATGGCCTGGAAACTCCCCAGATCTTAATCTCATTGAGAACCTGTGGTCAATCCTTAAGAGGCGGGTGGACAAACAAAAACCCACTAATTCTGACAAACTCCAAGAACTTATTATGAAAGAATGGGTTGCTGTCAGTCAGGATTTGGCCCAGAAGTTGATTGAGAGCATGCCCAGTCGAATTGCAGAGGTCCTGAAAAAGAAGGGCCAACACTGCAAATACTGACTCTTTGCATAAATGTCATGTAATTGTCTATAAAAGCCTTTGAAACTTATGAAGTGCTTGTAATTATATTTCAGTACATCACAGAAACAACTGAAACAAAGATCTAAAAGCAGTTTAGCAGCAAACTTTTTGAAAACTATTATTTATGTAATTCTCAAAACTTTTGGCCACGACGGTAAGTAGAAGCATTCCATTACCATATAGAACAATGCTATAATAGTTTTAGTGCTGTCACTTTGAGGGCTAATTGTAGTCACCCCTCAAATATAATGTGAGCTGATTAGCCAGAACACTAAAAGGACTGACAGGTGAAGTGAATAACATTGATTGTATTATTACATTGGTGATGTAAATGTGTTGGATATATTAGGCAGTCAGTTTCTGAATTTCATGTTGATGGAAGCAGGAAAATTTGGCAAGAAAAAAAATCTGAGTGACTTTGATTATGGCCAAATAGTGATGACTAGAGCATCTCTGAAATGCCAAGTGTTGTGGAATGTTCACTTGCCACAACACTGAGTGTTCAGTGGTTAGTACCTACCAAAAGAGGTGCAAGAAAGAAAAAGCGGTGAACAAGAATCAGGTTAATGAGCACCAAAGGTTCATTGATGTACATGGAGAGCAAAACTGAATCCACTCTGATCACACAGAAGAGCTACTGTAGCACAAATCAGTGAAAAACTGAATGCTGGTCATGATTGAGAGGTGTCAGGTGTGCATGATGACCCGTGTTCACCACTGAAAGCACCTACAATGGTCATGTGAGCATCAGAACTGGACCATGGATCAATGGAAGAAGGTTGGCTGGTCTGAAGAACATCTCGTAACCCTTGTTCCCTGTAGGACAGAATGGTGATGTTACGTCAGTGACTGACGAATTGGGATCTCGCTAGAGACGAATCGCCTTCGAGTGTTTACAAAACAAGCCAATGAATGTTGGCGTGTGAGCTTTGCATCGTGCACCCCGCCCCACGGTGCGGGTATATAAGGAGAGTGCGTGCAGTTGCACATTCAGTTTTTCGCTGAGGAGCCGAGATGGTGTGCCTCAGCCATATAGCAATGGTACAGCAACTGTGCCGATGGAACGTAATGTCTCCATTCCCTCCTTTAGGGAACGAGGGTTATATACGTAACCGAGATGTTCCCTTTCAGTCAGTCATGTTCGACGTTACTTCAGTGACTGACGAATTGGGATCCATATGGAAAATGCCACTATGGTTGAGCCCCTTCAGTGCCCTGTGAAAGCCGGCAAGTTCCCCCACACCAGTTGGGGCGGAAGATAGGACAGGACTTAGGCAAAGGAACTCGCCACTGCTGTTCCATACAGTGGGATATTGGATAACACTGGGAAAGCATACCCAAGTAGGGGGACGCTAGGGAAGCCACATCCTACATAAGGAGGTATCATGTGGAAGTTACACATATGGACTGGCACTTTGAGGGTGGAGGGAGACAGCCTTTGCTCCAACCCTTCTTGCAGAAAGGAGAGCTCGACCACGATCGGGCATCTACGGGGTTCTTCCTGGTGGGAAGAACACCAATTGATGAACAGGTTCCACCTCAGCACGTAGGCGTGCCTCGTAGAGGGCGCTCTAGCTGAAGTGATGGTGTTTACTACTGCTGGAGGTAGATCACCTAGAACCTCTGTGTCCCATCTGGAGACCACACGTGGAGATTCCACAGATATGGGTGCGGGTGCCAAAGGGTGCCCCCTCTCTGAGAAAGGAGATCTTTTCTCAGAGGAATATGCCAAGGAGGGGCTGTCGTGAGGAGCATAAGTTATGAGAAGCAAGTTCGACTGGGCCAGTATGGCGCTACTAAGAAGACCTGCTCCTCGTCCTCGCTGACCTTGCAAAGCATCTGTGCAAGAAGGCTCACTGGGGGAAACACATACTTGGATAGGCCCCAAGGCCAGCTGTGTGCCAGCGCTTCAGAATCAGAATCAGAATCAGAATGAGCTTTATTGCCAGGTATGTTTACACATACGAGGAATTTGTTTTCGTGACAGAAGCTCCGCCGTGCAACAGAATGGCAGCGACAGAACAAAAAAAACACACATAAAAGAATAAAAAATACAAAAAATACAAATCAATAGGTAAGGAATGACAATATACAAATTGACAATTGTATGGCAGATATATTACGAGCAGTTATGTATGTACAGGTATATTATGTGAATAGTCGAAAACCGGTAATATATCGGGAGATGTGTGGTGCCGAATGTCCAGCAATTCGTCCCTGGTGAAACTGATTGCAGGAATATAACTAAAGACAGGACAAACTAACAAAAACACAAAAACAACTGCAGAGCACGTCACGGAGGCAGCCATCCTGTACCGGCGCCAGCGATTAGGGAGGAGGGTATCCTTTGGAGGGGGAGTAGAGAAGTTATCAGTGGGACGTGTCCAGAGAGGCAAACAGGTCTACCTGAGCATCCCAGAAGCATCTCCAGATCAGCTGGACTGTCTAGGGATGGAGTTGCCATTGTCCCGGAAGGGCGGGCTAACGTGAGAGCTCGTCGGTTGCACGATTGAGTTGCCTGGGATGTGAACGGTGCAAAGCGACCTCAGATGCTTCTGACTCCAAAGGAGGAGATGGCGGGCGAGTTGCGACATGCGACGGGATTGTAGACCGCCCTGGTTGTTGATGTACACAACGGTCGCAGTATTGTCCGTCCAGACCAGTATGTACTTGTCTTGTAGCAGCGATTTGAAGTGGTGCAGAGCAAGCCATACTGCTAGCAACTTGAGGCAATTGATATGCCACTGCAGATGAGGCCCTGTCCAGGTGCCCGATGCTGCATGCCCGTTGCACATGGCCCCCCAGCCTCTGGCAGAGGCATCTATTGAGACAACAACATGCCTGGACACTTGCACTAGGGGAACTCCTGCCCATAGAAAAGCAAGGTCTGACCACAGGCTGAAGGTCTGGTGGCAGGACAGGGTAACTAAGACCCAGTGGGTGCCACGTTGCCATGCCCATCTCGGGACTCGGTTGTGAAGCCAATGCTGAAGCGGTCTCATATGAAGCAATCAGTTCAGCATCGACTGAGCATGCTCCACTGAGAGGCGTGCTGCTAGACTGACAGAGTCCAACTCCATACCGAGAAAAGTGATCCTCTGCATGGGGGAGAGTTAGCTTTTTTCCCAGTTGACCCAAAGCCTCAACTGGCTGAGGTGGCTGTGGTGAGTACCATGTCCCTGTGTTCGCACAGCTGTGCGCAAGACTGGGCCAGTATGAGTCAGTCGTCGAGGTAGTTGATAATGCAAATGCCTCTTTCCCTCAACGGAATGAGGGCTGCCTCCAAGACCTTGGTGAAGACACGAGGCGACAGGTTCAGAACGTGCAGGTACAGGATTGGTCGTAATCCACCGCCATTCTTGGGTACAATGAAGTAGGGGCTGTAAAACCCTGACTTCATTTTGGCTGGAGGGCACGGATCTATCATGTCCTTCACCAGCAGGACTGCGATTTCTGCTCGCAAGACGGAAGTATCTTTCTTCAGCACCGAGGTAAACTGAACTTGGGAGGACACCAGGCGAACTACAGTGGGTACGGAAAGTATTCAGACCCCCTTAAATTTTTCACTCTTTGTTATATTGCAGCCATTTGCTAAAATCATTTAAGTTAATTTTTTTCCTCATTAATGTACACACAGCACCCCATATTGACAGAAAAACACAGAATTGTTGACATTTTTGCACATTTATTAAAAAAGAAAAACTGAAATATCACATGGTCCTAAGTATTCAGACCCTTTGCTGTGACTCTCATATATTTAACTCAGGTGCTGTCCATTTCTTCTGATCATCCTTGAGATGGTTCTACACCTTCATTTGCGTCCAACTATGTTTGATTATACTGATTGGACTTGATTAGGAAAGCCACACACCTGTCTATATAAGACCTTACAGCTCACAGTGCATGTCAGAGCAAATGAGAATCATGAGGTCAAAGGAACTGCCTGAAGAGCTCAGAGACAGAACTGTGGCAAGGCACAGATCTGGCCATGGTTACAAAAAAAATTCTGCTGCACTTAAGGTTCCTAAGAGCACAGTGGCCTCCATAATCCTTAAATGGAAGACGTTTTGGACGACCAGAACCCTTCCTAGAGCTGGCCGTCCGGCCAAACTGATCTATAGGGGAAGAAGAGCCATGGTGAGAGAGGTAAAGAAGAACCCAAAGATCACTGTGACTAAGCTCCAGAGATGCAGTCGGGAGATGGGAGAAAGTTGTAGAAAGTCAACCATCACTGCAGCCCTCCACCAGTCGGGGCTTTATGGCAGAGTGGCACGACGGAAGCCTCTCCTCAGTGCAAGACACATGAAAGCCCGCATGGAGTTTGCTAAAAAACAGAGAAATAAGATTCTCTGGTCTGATCTGACCAAGATAGAACTTTTTGGCCTTAATTCTAAGCGGTATGTGTGGAGAAAACCAGGCACTGCTCATCACCTTTCCAATACAGTCCCAACAGTGAAGCATGGTGGTGGCAGCATCATGCTGTTGTGGTGTTTTTCAGCTGCAGGGACAGGACGACTGGTTGCAATCGAAGGAAAGATGAATGCGGCCATGTACAGGGATGTCCTGGACGAAAACCTTCTCCAGAGTGCTCAGGACCTCAGACTGGGCCGAAGGTTCACCTTCCAACAAGACAATGACCCTAAGCACACAGCTAAAATAACAAAGGAGTGGCTTCACAACAACTCCGTGACTGTTCTTGAATGGCCCAGCCAGATCCCTGACTTAAACCCAATTGAGCATCTCTGGAGAGACCTGAAAATGGCTGTCCACCAACGTTTACCATCCAACCTGACAGAACGGGAGAGGATCTGCAAGGAGGAATGACAGAGGATTCCCAAATCCAGGTGTGAAAAAATTGTTGCATCTTTCCCAAAAAGACTCATGGCTGTATTAGATCAAAAGGGTGCTTCTACTAAATACTAAGCAAGGGGTCTGAATACTTAGGATGTGATATGTGATATTTCAGTTTTTCTTTTTTAATAAATGTGCAAAAATGTCCACAATTCTGTGTTTTTCTGTCAATATGGGGTGCTGTGTGTACATTACTGAGGGAAAAAAATGAACAAATGATTTTAGCAAATGGCTGCAATATAACAAAGAGTGAAAAATTTAAGGGGGTCTGAATACTTTCCGTACCCACTGTAAATCGCATAGAATAGCATGATGGTTCTTGTGAGCCAGTGAGACAGTCTGGGAAGAGTTAACCAGGCCCCTAGAAACCGAACAAGTGGGACTAGGGACAGCATCCCGGAGTGGGGTCTGAGTGTGCAGTGCAACACCTACCTGGCTCCACAGTTAGGCAGGGGGTGTGTGAGAAGGCATAGTGTCCTCAAACCGGGCCCTGCTGCCCGCTGGCAAAAGGAGAGGGGGACAGGAGTGTTGAGGCTATGCCTCGTGCACTACGATCCTGGCCATCTTGAGACCCAGAGAAACAGGAAACATTTTGTTGAATGTTTGGGTACCACTGGCTGGGGAGCAGTGGCGGAACAAAACAAAAAGGATAACAAAAGATTCTCCACCCAGCCCTCCTCTGAGGATCCAGAGTCTCTGGGTCGCTTGTCTCAGGGATGCTGCTTGCTCTGGTGCTTTACGGGCCTGGCAGGGACAGAGATAAGCTGCCCCGCTTTCCTGCTCCCAGCTCCATGCTGCGGCCAGTGTGAAGGCTGCTGCTGAGGCCAAGCTGGAGGCAGAGGTACTGCAACCAGCGGCAGGATGTGTCTGATCGCCACCGTGTGATTGTTTGTGGTGAGGAAGAGCTGGTGGAAGATTTACTCCGTGTCGCCAAATAGGCCAGCCTGGGAGATTGGGGAGTCAAGAAACGTGTTCCAAAAGTGGCTTTCCTGGACCATCAGGGTGGACATCGTCTGACTGAGGTACCGCACCATGCCTTTCATCGCCCTGCATTAGCCCTGGGTCAGAACTGCCCTCGTGCAGCTTTTTCAACACCTTGGCCTGGTAGACTTGCAGGAGGGCCATGGCGTGCAGGGCGGAGGCGGCCTGTCCAGCAGCTGTGTAAGCCTTGGCGGTTAGAGCGGATGAGAACTTACAAGCTCTGGATGGGAGGAGTGGATTACCCCGCCAGGCAATGATGCTTTGAGGGGAGAGCTGCATCGCAATAGTGCACCAGACTGGGGTGATCTCCACATACCCCTTAGCCACCCCGCCGTTGAGGGCAGTGAGGATGGAAGAAGCACTAGCTCTGTTTAGGGCAGAAAAACGTGCATTCCATATCTAGTGACTTCTTCATGCACTCTTCCTGACAGAGGCAGCGCAGCCGAGTCTTCATCTCCAGAGCCTAGCTCATCCCTCGATGGAGTGAACGACATCCTGTCATCTGCTTGATGCCCGAATGAGATGCTAGACCCCGCCCTGTCCGAGGACTCTGCCACCTCATCTCAGTACACCAGAGAGTGTGATGTGCTGAAGGAGTGAGGGGCAAGCGGGGACGCACTCGACGGGGAAGCCCTCACTGTAATCCTTAGATCACTCTGGCCACACGCCGAAGTAGTCCTCCGCTGGTGGGAGGAACTAGAACGGGGTGTGGGGAGGGGGACTCCTCCTCATTTGATGAAGAGGAGCCTCGATCGCAACATCGCGATGGTCATGTCCCCGCAATGAGAACATGAGTCATCCTCAAGCGCTGCCTCAGTGTGCTCAAGGCCAAGGCATAAGATGCAGCGATCATGACCATCAGATGGAGCCAGAAAGCGACCACATCCAGAAATGCATGAGTGGAAGACCATCTTTTAAAAGACGCCGTGTCACTCATGGAGCTTTTTTAGAATTGCTCTTTTGTGAAAAAAAGTGTTGAAGCACCCAGGAGAGGTCGCTCACTTGGCTCACTTAGCAAAGGCGACAGCGGCAAGGAACCAAAACTCCATCGGTGACATAAATGGATAAAAAACCTCAGACGGGGGCCAGTTCTCCTCTGGCCAGATGAAACCAGCATGGCGTGGCTTAATTCCAGGCTGCAAGAAAGGTCAGATTGTGCAGAGGAATCATCTGGTTCCCGTGGTCTTGTGCCGATGGTCATCAATTTGATGGTCTTCACAGGGGATCTGTCTCTGGGGTGCATCTAGATGATGTGGTCTCCACTAACATTCAGGGCTGTAGAAATCGTCTCTAGGCAGAACTGGGTAGTAAATGTATTCTGGATTACATAATCAGATTTAAAAAAAAATAATCATTTGAAATTAGATGAAATTACATTTTAAAATATTTGTAATCAGACTACAATTACTTTTTTTATGGATTACATGATTACATATTTACACAATAGCAATAAATTATTCATAATTTATTGATTCTCCCTGCTTCTTCTTTTCATCTTTTCAATGTTCTTTCCTAAAATGCCCTACTGCTTATATACTCTCAGAACGTCTTCCAGTTTTGTGGACCTTCACACAAAGACCAGTCATTAGTCAGGTGGCCACATAGCATTTGACCACTGGATTCACAAAAATCATTTCAGGTTTAAGAAAGTGTTGTAACATCTCTATGTCTTTGAAAGGCTTTTTTCTTAAAATGCACAAATTCACAAACCTTGTCTTCTGATCCTCTTTCACCTAATATATTTACTTGAAGAACCCTGAGATTTTAAAATAAATATTTTATTCTTCCTATATTCATATTTTCATTTTTTCTTGTCTTTTACTTAAATAAAATACATTAAAAAATCTGTATTGGATTCTGCCATGAAAAGTTAAGAACAGTGCATCCCTTAATTTATGAATTTTTTGAATTTATGATTTTAGGATTTTATGTTGTTATTGTTGGTGTTTTTGGTATTTTGTTTTATGTCATAAAGCTATGCAGTTTCTATGTGAATTATCAGTGGTTTGAATTAGCTGTGATGCAAGGAGCACCAGCTAAATTCTTGCCTAGGGCACCAAATTGGTCAGGGCCGGCCCTGGTGACATTTGTTGATGTAATTTCTACTCCTATAATGAAGAAAACAAAAATTAAACCAATAATCCATTCAAATATATTTATTTTATATGAGACTATTTTAATGCATGTGCCTAATCTGTATGATGCTAACTTAGTTATTATTATTATTATTATTATTATTATTATTATTATTATTATTATTATTAACCAATTAGTCTGCATGAACTAAAGATCGTTGATTATGCTGTCCCACACATTGTGGTAGACTAGTTGTTTATTTTAAATAATTTTAAAAATAGCCTATGTCACTACTCTTTTTTTCAATATATAGTATATTATTGTGTGTTTTTAAATTTAAGTCATGAGTTGTTGTGTTTACCTTATTTTAGCAAGCCTTCGGTACAGGGCAGTCAAATGAGAAGTTCAGGGGGTGTGGTTGACTGGGTCTGTAATGCGGGAGTTTGTTTCCGCAGCTCCACCTCATGACACTGCGCAAACTCTGGCTCCAAACAAATCTTTACTGCGCAGACTCTGGCTCCAAACGAATCTCTACCGCGCAGACTCTGGCTCCAAACAAATCTTTACTGCGCAGACTCTGGCTCCAAACGAATCTCTTCCGCACAGACTCTAGCTCCAAACAAATCTTTACTGTGCAGACTCTTGCTCCAAACGAATCTCTACCGAGCAGACTCTGGCTCCAAACGAATCTCTACCACGCAGACTCTGGCTCCAAAACGAATATCTAACTGCGCAGAGTCTGGCTCCAAACAAATTTCTACCGCGTAGACTCTGGCTCCAAAACGAATATCTAACCGCGCAGAGTCTGGCTCCAAACGAATCTCTACCGCGCAGACTCTGGCTTTAAAACGAATCTCTACCACGCAGACTCTGGCTCCAAAACGAATATCTACCACGCAGACTCTGGCTCCAAAATGAATCTCTACCGCACAGACTCTGGCTCCAAAATGAATCTCTACCACGCAGACTCTGGCTTTAAAACAAATCTCTACCGCGCAGACTCTGGCTCCAAACAAATCTCTACTGCGCCTCCAAACAAATCTCTACCGCGCAGACTCTGGCTCCAAACTAATCTCTACCGCACAGACTCTGGCTCCAAAAAAACTCTCTACCACGCAGACTCTGGCTTTTAAAACAAATCTCTACCGCGCAGACTCTGGCTCCAAACAAATCTCTACTGCGCCTCCAAGCAAATCTCTACCGCGCAGACTCTGGCTCCAAACTAATCTCTACCGCACAGACTATGGTTCCAAACGAATCTCTACCGCGCAGACTCTGGCTCCAAAACGAATCTCTACTGTGCAGACTCTGGCTCCAAACAAATCTTTACTGCGAAGACTCTGGTTCCAAACAAATCTTTACTGCGAAGACTCTGGCTCCTAACAAATCTCTACTGCGCCTCCAAACAAATCTCTACCGCGCAGACTCTGGCTCCAAACTAATCTCTACCGAACAGACTCTGGCTCCAAAACGAATCTCTACCGCGCAGACTCTGGCTTTAAAACAAATCTCTACCGCGCAGACTCTGGCTCCAAAACGAATATCTACCACGCAGACTCTGGCTCCAAACAAATCTTTACTGCGCCTCCAAGCAAATCTCTACCGCGCAGACTCTGGCTCCAAACTAATCTCTACCGCACAGACTATGGTTCCACACAAATCTCTACCGTGCAGACTCTGGCTCCAAACTAATCTCTACCGCACAGACTATGGTTCCAAATGAATCTCTACCGCGCAGACTCTGGCTCCAAAACGAATCTCTACTGTGCAGACTCTGGCTCCAAACAAATCTTTACTGCGAAGACTCTGGCTCCAAACAAATCTTTACTGCGAAGACTCTGGCTCCAAACAAATCTTTACTGCGAAGACTCTGGCACCAAACAAATCTTTACTGCGAAGACTCTGGCTCCAAACAAATCTCTACTGCGCCTCCAAACAAATCTTTACTGCGCAAACTCTAGATCCAAACGAATCTCTACTGTGCAGACTCTGGCTCCAAAACGAATATCTAACCGTGCAGAGTCTGGCTCCAAAACGAATATCTAACCGCGCAGAGTCTGGCTCCAAAACGAATATCTAACCGCGCAGAGTCTGGCTCCAAACGAATCTCTACCGCGCAGACTCTGGCTCCAAAACGAATCTCTATCCGCGCAGACTCTGGCTCCAAACGAATCTCTACCGCGCAGACTCTGGCTCCAAAACGAATCTCTATCGCGCAGACTCTGGCTCCAAAACGAATATCTAACCGCGCAGACTCTGGCTCCAAAATGAATATCTACCATGCAGACTCTGGCTTTAAAACGAATCTCTACCACGCAGACTTTGGCTCCAAAACGAATACCTACCACGCAGACTCTGGCTCCTAACAAATCTCTACTGCGCCTCCAAACAAATCTCTACCGCGCAGACTCTGGCTCCAAACTAATCTCTACCGCACAGACTCTGGCTCCAAAACGAATCTCTACCACGCAGACTCTGGCTTTAAATCAAAACTCTACCGCTCAGACTCTGGCTCCAAACTAATCTCTACCGCACAGACTATGGTTCCAAACGAATCTCTACCGCGCAGACTCTGGCTCCAAAACGAATCTCTACTGTGCAGACTCTGTCTCCAAACAAATCTTTACTGCGAAGACTCTGGCTCCAAACAAATCTTTACTGCGAAGACTCTGGCTCCTAACAAATCTCTACTGCGCCTCCAAACAAATCTCTACCGCGCAGACCCTGGCTCCAAACTAATCTCTACCGAACAGACTCTGGCTCCAAAACGAATCTCTACCGCGCAGACTCTGGCTTTAAAACAAATCTCTACCGCGCAGACTCTGGCTCCAAAACGAATATCTACCACGCAGACTCTGGCTCCAAACAAATCTCTACTGCGCTTTCTAGCGAGTATATTCTGCGCAGACTCTGGCTCCAAACTAATCTCTACCGCACAGACTATGGTTCCAAACGAATCTCTACCGCGCAGACTCTGGCTCCAAACTAATCTCTACCGCACAGACTATGGTTCCAAATGAATCTCTACCATGCAGACTCTGGCTCCAAAACGAATCTCTACTGTGCAGACTCTGGCTCCAAACAAATCTTTACTGCGAAGACTCTGGCTCCAAACAAATCTCTACTGCGAAGACTCTGGCTCCAAACAAATCTTTATTTGGATGAATATGAATCTCTACTGTGCTCTACTGCGCCTCCAAACAAATCTTTACTTGCGCAAACTCTAGATTACTGTGAAGACTCTGGCTCCAAACGAATCTCTACTGTGCAGACTCTGGCTCCAAACAAATCTCTATGAACAAAACAGTTACAGATGAACACAGGACACTCGATGATGGCCAAGTAGAACTGTTTCAGCGGTGCATCACTGGTGTTGCTCGCGGAAGAAGTTGAAAATTTCTCAAATTTTCAAGTGCCAATTGTGGAGGCATCAGTCAATCAGATCGCCATATGCAAATAGCCTAGCTCAATGTAATTGGCTGTTGTCACCATGACGATCGCGTCAGCGCCAAGCTTCAGACACACCCTCTGTCAAGTTTTGATGCCGACGCCCCTGTGAATCTAACGTTATACCGCGGTGTCGGACTGCTTTTCTTAATTTTCTTTAAGCATAAAGGAGCAACCATATCTAAAGTGCTAAAAAATAGAGAGATTATAGTTTCTGTTACAACAACTTTTTTCTGAGCTATTGTGAGACAAGTCAAGATTATTTACAAAGCAGTTTTTTTCTTTTCTTTTCTTTTTTTTTGTAAAGTGATGGTTTTACCATATTTGTACACGAGACTAGATAATGATCCGAGATATCATCACTCGGCTGCAGAATTTCAATGCCATCATCATTATGTGACAGTATTTAATCTAAAATATGATTGCGATTATGTAATCCACACCACTCCAGTCCATCTATTAACCTCTTGTGATGTGAAAAGCTGCGTGTTTGTAAGAAATAAATCCATCATGGTGTTATTTTTACTTTAAATCCACCCACATAATTTGTTTGGAGTGGTTTTGGACTGTTTTGGCTTGCTTGATCTGTGCACATTTCTCTCCTGATTCAGACCAGACAACTGGAGAAAGCTAAATTATAGATAAAGGTCTTGTATTTTAGCCAAGAGCTACGGTCCGAAGTAAAAAACATCTTTATGATGGATTTGTTCCTACAAACACAGCTTTTGGCTTCACAAGACCTTCATTTATTAACTGGATTTGTGTGGATTACTCGTGGATTATTGTGATGTTTTTATCAGCTGTTTGGACTCTCATTCTGACGGCACCCATTCACTGCAGAGGAAAAAGTGATGGAAAGCTACATTTCTGCAAATCTAATTAAACAAAAATCTAATTAAACAAATTCATCTATGGATGGCCTGAGGGTGTATAAACTGTCAATAAATTTGCATTTTTGGGTGAACTATTCCTTTAATACAGAGATGAAAGTCCATAATAAAGAAAAAGAGGATATTACTCTCAGATAACATGAAATGATACAATGCATGCATTTCAGCCCAACAGAGACAGTAATGCACATGATAGGAAAGACTTGGTGCAAGAGGTTTTTAATATCATTAATTTTGAAATGTTGGCATACACGCTTTCAGGTGTAGGCCTATAGTTGAACATGCATCTCTTTAACCTGGCTTACACATAACATACTAATACAATTCTAATATCCAAATCCGTTAAAGGATTTTTAGTCTGCATTAATTAGGTAAACCGGAACCGGGAACACTTCCCATAACACCCGATGTACTTGCTAAATCATTAGAAGAATGGCATCTACGCTCATATTAGTCTGTTTCTCACTTTTCTGAGGTCACCATAGCCACCAGATCCAGTCTGTATCCAGATCAGAGGGTCACTGCAGTCACCCGGATCCAGTCTGTATCCAGCCCAGATGGTGGATCAGCACCTAGAAAGGACCTCTACAGCCCTGAAAGACAGCGGAGACCAGGACAACTAGAGCCCCAGAGACAGATCTCCTGTAAAGACCTTGTCTCAGATGACCACCGGGACAAGACCACAGGAAACAGATTATTCTTCTGCACAATCTGACTTTGCTGCAGCCTGGAATTGAACTGCTGGTTTTGTCTGGTCAGAGGAGAACTGGCCCCCCGACTGAGCCTGGTTTCTCCCAAGGTTTTTTTCTCCATTCTGTCACCGATGGAGTTTTGGTTCCTTGCTGCTGTCGCCTCTGGCTTGCTTAATTGGGGACACTTCATTTACAGCGATATCGTTGACTTGATTGCAAATTATTGCACAGATACTATTTTAAACTGAACTGAGCTGCATGATGACATCACTGAATTAAATGATGAACTGCCTTTAACTGTCATTTTGTATTATTGACACACTGTTTTCCTAATTAATGTTGTTCAGTTGCTTTGACGCAGTCTTTTTTGTTTAAAGCGCTATATAAATAAAGGTGACTTGACTTCACTTGAACTTAAAGAAAATATATGCACTATGGGTTTAATTAACATCACAATGCAAAATCTTCTTAAAACTGGTCCAAAACAGGATTACCAGGAATTATATTAGGATTTGGGTTTTATTATTGTTATTTCCCGCCTCTCCATGCACTATCCAGATGGTGGCAGAAATGCACCTAAGGTTTGCAGACGCCATTTAAACCTTAGAAGAAGAATAACAACTGCATTAGTTGTTTAAATAGATGTGACGATTGCAAAAATGGCAAAGAGGTGTGTTTTCGGCTGTTTGCCCAACAAAACCCTTTTCAGTATCCCACGACTGCCTTGGCTACGGTCCCGCTGGCTTGAGTTTTTGCATTTTGAAGAGGAAGGGTTAACGGTAAACTCGCGGCTGTGTTCGAGGCATTTCACGCCAGAGTGTTTCCAGAATTTAACCCAGCACCAAATGGGCTTCGCCAAAGTCTTGTATCTGAAGAATAGCGCTGTTCCGTCGGTGTACACGGTCGGTGCATCACAAAGTATGAAGGTAGGTGTATTTGAATAGCTTGCTTATTTTAATAATGCATGCCACACGTGTTTTAGCCTTTTTTCTTTAGTTTTAGACTGATCGGACATTTGTGCGTCTGTCCGACAGCCTCTGACACGGGATGTGGGCTGCCAGTGTACCGCTCAAACTCCAAAGAAGAGCATCTCGGTTCAAGCCTCATTCCCAATCCCTAAACCGAAGCGACGTAGTAAAGGTGACATCTAGGACGCTGATAGCGTAGGTTTAGCGCACATGACTTAAATGACTTATATTTTCCCCTTTTTGATGTGATGAAACAGCTGTTCAAGTGAACTCTTCAGGGCATCCTGTCATCGCGTCCTCGGAGTATGTTTGCGCCCATCTGGAAACACCGGAGCGCACTTCAACTCCAATAAAACGCCCGCGAATGGAAGAAAGCGTAGATGAATTCAACGACAGATCCTCGATGACCCTGACAGACCCAGAGGATATCACACATGAGCCTGAAATCACAGAAGACGATGAAAGGTGAGTAATACTCTGTAGTTTATTTTTCTGAAAAGTCTGTAGTCTTGGAGAGTGATATAAGGGGTTTTGAGTATAGACTTTTTATGTTATTGCATTCGTTTGTTTTTTGTCTGTGTGTATATTTTTTTAATTAATAGTTTTTTTTTTTGTTTGTTTTTTTTTTGCATTAGACATTGTGCCAAACATGGAAGTCACACAGTGATGAATATGAGTGACAGGACGGTGTTGGACATTAAATTAGAAAACTGATGCTCTTGGGAAAGAGCGGATGTGGAGAGATTCCATACTGGACAAAAAGCACCATAAACCTCATCTTCTGGTGCACATGCTTCAAGATGAGAAGAAGCTGTTACAAAGTCCATTGAATTGCCAGTCACGTGAAAGATGTTCACCATCACAACAATGATATATTCCCTGACTGCATCCACACACATCTAGAGGAGAAAATGTGGCCCAAACCAGGTATAAGGCCTTTTGGAGTTCAAAAGTAAATGCTGTAAGTCCACAGTAAACAGTATATTAAGCTTGCTTTTTTTTTTTTTTTTTTTTACATTTACTACTGTGACTAATATTATGATTGCCTAATATATATATATATAATTCTTGTAAGCAACTTCCCTGATCAGAATCAACAATGTCTTTTTATTAGTAAATCATGGCACACAACATAGTAATTTAACTTTAGTAGATCATTAAAATACAATCATCAGGATGTAAAGGATATAAATCAAATGGCCTGATGGTCAATTTACTAAGTACTTCTAACTTTCACAGCACAGCAGTTAATCTGTATTCCTTTCCACATTGCAGACTGTTGGCACGCTGCTGAGGCTGCTTTCAGAGGAGGCCTTCTTCAAGCCTGGACCAGTCCAGGAACATCTAAGTGAAGGTCCCAGGCCACCTGTGTGATGATCATTAGTAGGTGTGCAGCGGAGCCAGTATCTGTTCCTGGAACAATCACTAAATTATTTGTGTCTGTATTCGGATAAAACCGGAAGTATGCGGGGCTTGAACCAGAAGTTTGTACAGTTACTTGAGAAGACTGTTATGTTTATGGTTTTACAGCCTTGTTCATAGTTATCACTGAACAAATTTGCAGTATTTAACTGTAATAATAATTTTTTTATGATTATAACATTTATTTAAATGTCTTCTAACAGTCAGAGCCATAGACTGTAAAAAATATGGACAAAGCACCTTCACTCTCTTCTTGTCAGTTGTTGCTTATTTGTGAATGTGCAAACCAATATGGAAATGTGCCTTTTAAATGTTTGTGTAGGCTGTGTGTTTAAAGAAAAGTGAGGGTGTGGACATAATGTGCTGATTTGGGACCCGAGTGTGTGGAGTAGTGAGTGAAGTGGAGCCGCGTCCTGCCCATAGTTCCCACAGAGTCGATCACACGCACATGCACCTGAACCTTTTTTAATTAGCCTGACTGCTGATTGCCATACAAGAGACTTGTGTTAAAATAAGGTAAATAAAACTCAAATCTCCTGAAGATCCTGAAAAAGTTAGTCGGCACCTCAGTTCACTTTGAGAAGCTGTCAGTCTCAGCTGTCTATCATGACGTCACATGATAAAAACTACATAAAATGACAAAAACCATCTTTGGGCAAAATTTTTTTGAAATGAACTTTTATTATTTTGTCCCTTTAGATCACACAGAGAGGGCGGGGTTTAGACCTATGATGGGAGCAGCCACCTGGGAACGAACAAAACGTTTTGACTTCACTTTTCAAGACTTGTGTGGCACACGACTGAATGAATTCAAGGCGCATTTTCATTACGCAGATCTCTTTAAGCGAGTCTTTTTTTGAACTTCACTATAAACAATTGTGTGTGTGAAATGCAAACCAGCAGAAGATAAAGAAGCAAACATGTAGGCCTAGTAGAAAATGTGTAAGTATCTAAGTTGATACTAACCGCCTCCTGGCAAGCTGTGACCAGACTGCTTTTGTGTTTTTGTTATATATATATATATATATAGTATGTATGTTTTTGTTTTTTTTTTTTTTTTAATATATATACCATGGTGCTTTTGTTTTTTTTGTGTGTGTGTGTATTCAGGTTTCTAATCTCTACCTCTTCATTATGAGGACATGCAGCTGTGCCTGTAAGTGTGTGTTTGAGTGAGAGAATGAAAAAAAGTGTTTATGTATTTAATTTTTCTCATAAAATTTTAAATCCCAATAACACAATGCAGAATGTTTTTGTCTTTCTTAAAACACTACCTTCATGCACATATAAACTCATAGCACCGTCTCCATCCTCGGTGTTCTTGTGAGAGGACTGCAGTCCTGATCTTCATCACTACACATGAAGGGATCTGCTTCTCGACCCTCGTCTCCACAGCTCTGTACTGGAGATGCCAATTCAAGTTGAGAGCTTGGATTCAGACGACTACTTAATAGAGTTGGGTATCGAAAATCAATCAATTCCAGAATCAAATACTTTTTGTAAAATTAAAATTTTGATCACTGTGTGTGCTTCTTTTCTTGTTTTCTGTCTGAGGACCCGACTGCAATCTCTATAGTCTTTTCAGCCACACTGTATCATTATTTCTGTGTCACAATCATTCAAATAATTACAGAATGGATAAGTGTGTGTATGGTTTGTATATGGTCTTTTATAGTGTAGTGTATATTTAGTAAAGATTTATCCTTATGTTGTTACTATGAGGTAAAACTTTTGATACAAGAATGTGAGGAAAGATTCCAGCACTGCTTGTGATGAGGAGATTTTAATTATTTTAACAGTACCGACACGGTTTGGCGTAAGGTGATACAAGAATGTGAGGAAAGATTCCAGCACTGCTTGTGATGAGGAGATTTTAATTATGGTGTTTGATCTGAACGGAAACAGCGTATCAGTGTGATGTCGGACTTGAGAACATTTCAGTTGCATTGCTGTCTATGCAGGGTCAGACAGCTCTCAGATTCCACCAAAAATATCTTAATTTGTGTTTCGAAGATGAACGAAGGTCTTATGCGTTTGAAATGACATGAGGGTGTGTAATTAATTACATAATTTTCATTTTTGGGTGAACTAACCCTTTAACATTTAATGTAAATCCTATTAGTGTGATGAAGAGTTAAGCTTGTCAGCTGTTGCTTATTTGTGAATGTGCAAACCAGTATGGAGATTGCCTACGATGCCTTTTAAATGTTTGTGTAGGATGTGTGTTTAATACCCTGAGGAAGGCCTTTAGGCCAAAACGCGTTGGTATTGTTAAAACAATTAAAATCTCCTTATCACAAGCTGTGCTGGAATCTTTAATTACGCTGTTACGCCAGTAGGTGGCGAAAAGGGGCTGTTAACAATGTATTTGCCTTTGAATCATTCATCCAATAATGAAACAAGTGAATCTTAAGTGAGTCATTGAATCATTCATTCAGAAATTACGTGATTTAAAAAAAATAAATAATCACATGTAATTTATTAATTTAAAAATAAATCTCAATTTATACAGAATTGAGCTCTATTTTTCACACATACAGCGCTTAATCGAGTCCAGGTTTTTTGTAGCCTGCAGATTTTTGATCATGGTGTTCAGCTGCAACTAAATGTTTTGCAAAAAGAGACAGCATAAATATTTTAATATTTAAATGTTACAATTTTTTTTTTTTTTTTTTTTTTTTTAACCACACTGCAATTGAAACTGGGAATCCATAAGAACCAGAATCAGAATTGATAAAATTCAAACGATACCCAACACTACTACTTAATATCCTGGATCAGACATGCAACCAAGACTGTGTCATATTTTTTTTTTTTTATATATATATATATACAGCAATTATATTATGGATATTGATAATATAATGTTTTTAAATGAGATGTTACCAATGGGATACGTCTGTCAGCTCTCTGGTATGAACTTGGGCTGTGTTTCCCGATAACACTGTCTCTTATAGCACGCTACGAAGACTAAAGATATGTCTTAACTAAAAGTAAACCTGTTCTAGGCATGTTCCCAGAACTATACCTTACGAGCTGCTTAAGCTAAACCTCCAGGTGCTGTCCACGGCGCTGGTGCTGAATCCGTTGATATCGATGCCTGGAGAATCGATTATTCAGTCTATACAGGGGCTGCTTCAGTGCCTTGTGTGAGAAAGACATACATCACGTCTGGGAATAAAACCCAAGAAAGACAAATATATGCCCAGAGCACCTCCAGTGGCCACCACATAAAATACAAGGGAAAAAACCCACACGAGACACTGCTTAACAATTTAACAGCTTTAAAAACAAACAACCAAACACCTCGGGCCTACACAAGTCCAACAGAAAAAACATTCACATTCAGTGCTCATCTACTCCACAGCCAGGATTGATTGCCCAGCAGCCGCATCACATACTGGTGTAAATCACTAATTTATGTTAATGGATGAGCTACCCCTGGATATTGAAAAAAATCAGAAACTGAAAAATAAGATGAAGTAGAAATAACAAGAAAATAATGAGTTAAAAATTAACGATTGTGACAAAATTTCCACTTTCTATGACTTAGTATTTCTGGACATCAATACTATATATATATATACACACACACACTGTATATATGTTCTTCCAGGGAGTCCTGGCCAAGATGACCATACAAAGTATAACATAAATTTTAAAAAGTAAAACATGCAACACACAAGACAAACTTATATACGACCAAGCAAAAGCATAATTATGAAACAATAAATTATTTAAAACAGCAACAATGTTCATTCATTAAACACTTCAATATTTTATTTTATTTTTTATTTAAAGTATTCAAAGGAATGGGGGAAAAATCTGTCACTTTCTGTTTCATTGCCACTTTAACTGCTGGCCAGGTTTGACTGATTTAAGACAAATTATGATTAAATAAATTAGACTTACCTCAGAAGGCATAGATGAAATAAAATTTGTCATATGGTGAAGAGAATGACTGATGCAGGAAAGCACTGGAGCACTTTGTTGGCTTTCTTTATGAGCTTGTCCTCTGGAAATGACCGGGGTATGGTGTCACACATTTGACCTTGATTTAATTTGAGTTGTAACAGGAACTTTACAGAAACCTTTTTAGCTCCTCAGAACATTGCTAGAACATGCTTAATGTTTTTTAGTTATTTAAGTGTTTATGTCTTGTAGGAAAGTAGAGGTGAGAGGAGGAACAGGATCAAGAACGCCTCTTGCAGCACTTGCTCTGACGATGCCATGAACATTACAGTTGTGTCAACTACAAGATGGCAGTTTAGGGTTGACAGTGCTGAAGACGTGTTACCAAATGCTTTAGTAACCGCATTTCTTTTATTGAGAAGCTACTCAGTCAGAAGCTACTCACAAAAGAGCTTTTCACACTGCTATAACCAGGGTTAAAAGCTGTCTCAGCACAATGCTTCACCTTGGTATTATTGATATTCTTTATTGAGAACCAGGGTTAGGATGGCGGTTATCACAGTGCTGGGTAATTACTTACAAATTCTAGCCCATTACTGATTATCGATATCATGAAATGCTTCAAATATTACATTACAGCAGGGTTTCCCAAACTGTATACACGTGGTAGGTTCATTTAGAAAGGAAAATGTAGAAAAAGATGACGGGGGTGAATCAATAAATTATACATTTTCTGCTATTGAATAATGTTATGTAACGTAATCTACAAAAAACTAACTGTAGCATGATCATGAACATTTTAAAATGTAATACACTCTAATTACAAGTACTTCTTTTGGACTATTGAAAAATAACACCCATTTACTGTTATTATAAAGCTTGGAAGAGCCAGGATGTTTTGAATATAACTCTTGACTGGATTTGTGAGTGAATCAGGGGGACATTTTCATTTTTGGGTGAACTCTCCCTTTAACTTTCGGGACTGATTATGTAATCCAGATGAATGTAAGGTAATGTAACTACCAGTGCTGTCAACAGAGATGGATATTCAAGCAGAAACAAACTGTGCTCACCTTCATTAAATCAATAAACCACAGAAATTTCCATGATAATGATAAAGTCTCTTTTACACTGGAGAACAAACAGTCCTGAGACAAATGGACAACAAACAACAGAAGAATAGGACAAAATCACACACAGGACAAGCGCCGAGTGACTATTTATTTGTATTTACTGACTTGATCCAGCATGACTCCTTCTACACAGACACACCTCTAGAAAACAATACTTTAACTCAGTTAGTTCAAGAGTAAGGGACCAATTAAAGACTAAACATTTCTCTCTCCTCTCTTTTTCTTTTTTTTTTGTCTTTTTCCAAATCTTTGGAGTTCAAAGTTTGTTTTCGGTTCTGTGTACAAGTCTCATAGCTGAAAGAAACATGCGTATGAAATAATAATGCACATTATAACATTTCAAATGAATACAAACAAACAAATGTTATTTTATATAAAGGTATCAAACTTATAGGTCCTTAGAGATCAATACTGGAACACAATAATAAGCTTCCACAGCTAGATGAATATCACAATGCCATCACTTCCAGCAAACAGAAAACCTCAGTTATAACTTTGTTTTGGTTTAATTGCACTTCATTTACTTTCTCCTCACTTGCTGACTGTATTTATTAATTTTATGCCTCAACAAACAAAATATGTTTTGCTTGTTGATGCAACATGTTTTCTGTTTCCTGAATTTGTAATTGAAAAATGTATATATAAAAAAAAAAAACAATTGGACAGAAAGAGGACACAAGCTTTCTCACAATTGTTAACAATACTATCAATATCACATGACCTCAGCTACCTCACCATACAAAGCTAGAATAACACCAGTCTCCGACAACAAAACACCACACGGGTTTCGTGTCTCAAAATTTTTGTTCATATTGAGGCAAACAGTAATTCTGGCTTCAAACCATTTTACGAAAAACATAACGTTTTCTAAAACCCCTGAATTTGCTATTAGGATCACTGACCTGACGAATTCAGTACAATCTGTTTTATTTCTCTAATAACTGATATCCTCACACCTTTGAACACAGAACAAATGTCTTCTGTACTTATTGCTGCTGCTAAGTTTAAAACAAGTCGTCTGCTGCTCTTTCTTAAGGAGTGAGGAAAATAAAATACAAAAACTAGATGCTAAGCTAGGCTTCTCTCTTCAAAGAACAAAAAGGCACTAATGGTCAGAATGAAGATCATAAATGAAAACCGAACCAAATTGAAGGTAAGTAAAGCAGGGCAGACCCTCGTCTCAGCGATTCTGATCCTTTTAACCGACCCAAACGTTGTACCCACACTTGGCACGATAGACAGAGAGAATTACAGCATTCCAATTTGGAATTAATTCATTTCCTCTTGCACAGAATGCAGAAGGTCAGTGATCCATGTAAAGCTTGAGCGAAGGTGCTTGAAACACTTACAATAAGGTACAGTTCTTAATTCATCCAGGTTAATGTTGATATATGAAAATTCTCTTGTTTATTGTTAATTCACATTTGACCTAATGTTAATTTTTACTACATTACAAGACGTATTCCTATATAATGATACTAGATTAATAAATGCTGCATTGTTTGTTATTTGAACGTTATTGTGAAGTGTTACGAAAAAATCCATTCAGATTTTTATCGATTTGCTGGTTTTGTTTAACCAAAGCCTTCTGATTAGATTAAGCCACATTTTTATTTATTTGTTCACTTTGAAATATTCCTATATAGACAAAACAACAGTAATAATAAATAGACGAAAGCCCAGCATTAAAAGGTGGCCGTAAAATGTGTCAGTGTAAGAAACATAACATTTCAGTAAAACACATAGATAATCTTATGGATTGGAGAATATGGATCATATGAGTTATGAATACGTGACGCTGAGCTCTGCATACAGAGGACGTACATAATGAAATCGAATACTCTTAAAATAGTAGTGTAAAATACGTGAATGGACTCCTAAACCAGAACACCTCAAACTATAGACTAATATAACAAAAAGCAATATAACCTTATATTAAAAGATCAGAGCTTACAAAATCTCAAAACATTGATGAATGTCTTGAGGAAAAGAACATTAGCCCAATATCTATTTTTTTTTTTTAGTTGAATTTTAAGCATTAAAGTTTTCAGGACTTTGTGACCTCTGGCTTCCCGTGTGTGTAAAAAGAACCCGAATGCATCTCGTAGGTCCAAGACAGTTTACTGGGTTTGTAGGCAGTGGTGCAATGTTGAGTTCCTGCTCAGGCTGAACGTTACTGCAAATCGGAACAAAGAAATAAAAGCCGTTAGCATTACGGTTAACGTTACGCAGCGGCTGCATCTGCTCAAGCGGCGTTCCAGCAGAACTCAATGGAAAACCCGGGTTAGTCAGCAGAAGCCAAACACAGCCCATGTGATGTGATGTGGTGCGTGTGTTAGTGAGTGTGGAAGAGAAGTACAGGATGCAGGAAGCCAGAGGTTCGCTAAGAACTAAAAACCTCAACCTCACCAGGTCAAGCCAAATAAGTAGTCAAGTTAATGAGTTGTATGCTTTTTACTGGTCAATGGAGAAACATTTGGCGAAACGTAGACCAACTGATAACCTGACTGCTAATTTTTCATCGGTAACTGAATCAAGCAAATTTGAACTGGCTATTTTGATCATGGTCTGTTCCCATATGATCCAAACCACTGGTTCATATGGGAACAGACTATGCTAGATTAACTGGACTAAAAAATGTCACAGAATGTGAAAGACACATGAAATCTTAATAAATCTTATTCAGAACCGGTTCTTTTTTTTTTTTTTAAAGAACCGGAACCGTGAGCAATTTCTAAGTTTTGGTTCCGAAAATGGTTCTGGTGCGACACGTGACCAAGCGCTGTGAGCAGCCTTGCACCGGTGTTCTGATAATTCGGGGTTTCCCGTAAAGGATGTCACAAACCAAATAACAGAAGTGCTGCCTCTTTAATTACTGAGCACATTGTTTCCAATGACGTGAATTCCACAGACTCACCGCGTCGTGTATTTTAACTGCCGTACACATCGTTTCCTACGACTGTACTGCACTCCCGCCTTTGATAACTGTGCACGCCGTTTTGTCTGACTGTACATGTACTGGCCGCGCGCAGCACCTGCTGCCACTAAATTACATTATATTTGTCCCATATTGTCATTAACATACATACTGACTTCAACTTGGACCACTAAATAAATAGACTGCTAATGTTATGTAAGTATGAGGGTTAGATTATTTAGTGTACAGCTCATTTCAAGAGTGATAAACAAAGTGATAGAAAATATTTATTTTAATGCATTTTAAATGTTTAAAGATGTGGAAACCACTCATTGCATCACAGCATCTCCTGACTGCATTATTATTTGTAAAATATGGGCTTTATGGAGTGTGTGTATACATGGTTTTAAGTATAACAGTTTATATTTCATTAATTAAGGGAAATGTCTTAGCCCTCTGGTCTAAGGGACTATTTGGCCAACCAGCTTATTCCTGCTTGAAAAGCAAAATGTTATTGATAGTGTAAAAAACATCAACTTTGAAACATGCTGATTGATGGACTAGCATTACTCAACATTACTTACTACCTTCCAGCAACACTTACCAATGAAGGTAAAATAGTAAAAAAAAAAACATAATAATAGTTCATTTAAATGGAACCGGAATCAGAACCTGAAAATTTGTATACTATATGATGTCGAATTTTGACATTGCCAACCTTTAAATTAAGTTGACAGTAAGTAATATACAGTACTGAGCATTGAGTAGTTGAGTATTGTGCATTTTTCCTGACCACTATTTTTTTAATAGTTGTTTAATGTTTTTATTGGAACCGGAATCGGAACCAGAACCAGAACCGCTAGGCAGAACCGGAAAATTTCTAACGATTCCCAACCCTATTCAACACTGCTATTAACAAATACAGCGATTCAGAGAAGCCATTCATTAGCCCATTTGCAGCAATTCATGTATTAATCAACATTAGCTTGCAAATAGACTATGAACTTTTATTTCAGTTTGTCTAAAAAACCCTAGCTCGGCATCGTCCGATTCAGTTGTGTCAATCTTTCACGCGGTGCAAACACAAAACGGTGAATGTGATCAATATGGAGATGAGAGATTAATATCATATACAGATTACTAATGCAAAGGTCAAGTGTAACTAGGAATATATGATCTTATCATGAAAAGCTGATTCAGGATGTTTTTTGAAAGTATGAGAAGAATTAACTGTATATTTTTTTTTTTTGTTTGAGAGAATGAGAGATTTGGTTTTTGATTCTTTTGTTTGAAATGAGACGGCCACACTATTTAGAGCACAGAAACAACAGATAAGGCCTCTCTAATGTTTCATCTGCAATGGAAAGTTGACAGCATGAAGCAAGCCCTTCACCATGACTTCACCGTGTAAAGCCGTGTGTGCTCAAGTAAACGTAATCGAGTCTAAGACATATTAAAGCTGTCAGTTCTGCAGCCAGACATCTAATGAAAAAGCAAGTCAGAAGCCCACTGGCTTCGTGGCGCATACTGATTTATGAACTCGCGTCGTTCCCGCCTGCCTCACGAGTGACATCGTTAAAACAAAACACACACTCTCCAACCCGTCGATTTTCATTTTATGTTATTTCTATTTTCTTGCAAAAACAAAACAAAAATGGCATACTTCTATGAGTTTTCCTGCACATCAACGAGGCAGGGAGGAGGTTTGCATATTTAGTTTGGTCGGGCATGTACACACGAGTCACCTGATTGGACGGGCTGCTGATTTCAGAGGCAGGAGAGAGATGGACAGAGGACAAGGGCGAATGGCTATTGACTTGTGACCACAATTCAACAATCCTATGGCTAGCACTCTCATTCACGTCTAATCTAGAAACACTGCCTTGAGCTGTAAAATTGTGCAACTAGGTTTGGTGCCGCTAGCAGAAACACTTCACCTTTAAGAACCTATAAGACTAAACGTTATCTCATTCTGCCCTTAGCTAGCACTACAACATGCACGTGGCTACGAGGATGCTAGCAGGCATGACCATATTTAGCCCTAAACACACGGATATGGGTTAGCACACAGCAAGCAAGAGAGAGCGAGAGTGGAGCTTTGTACAACGGCTGACGAGGCTCGCGCAGCTTCAGTCGCAGTAGATCTTGTACTTCTCGCTGCAGAACACCACCGGCGTTCCCAGGAGGCCGTTGGGCTCGGCTCGACCCCCGCAGGTGGCGGCGGCAGGGTGACTTACGTGGGAGTGGGTGGGCTTCCCACGTGAGGAGGCGGTGGTCTTGGAGCGGCCGCTGGCTCCGCCGGGTCGGTTCAGCTGGGGGTCAAACTCCAGGTCCTCCAGGCGCTGGGTGAGCGCCAGCTTCTGCTGGATGGCCATACGGAGGAGGGAGTTCAGTGTCTTCTTCTCATCCTCCGCAGCAGCCAGCTGCCTCTGCATCTCATCCAACTGAGTCACGTACTCGTCACAGCTGAGAGACACAGAGGGGGTTGGGATATATTAGTACTACAAAAAACATACTCCATAAGGCCCTGGATTTAAGATGTGCTTTTGTAGATCGGATCACGTGGACAACACTAAATACAGGTGTGAACGGGGTCTGACTGCAGACTGCTTTTGTCATGTAACTGTCGAATCGGCCACTGAAGACCCCTCTCTGCACCTACTGACCTAATTCTTACAGATCACAGGACGTGTTCCTAAAGCACACTAACAAGACAGGATTTAAACTTTGCCAGCTGAAATTGTAAATCTGGTTTGAAGCTAAAAAACAAAATGTTCTTGTGCCATTCCTGATTCTAACGCAAACCCTCAGCATTTGGCGTAGTTTTGCTGCTTTGTGTTCACTCCCTTCATTAACCATGGTTTTATTATAGTACACGTGTACTAACCATGGTTTATAGCATATTGATTACCATTTGTATAACCAGAGTCTTACTACAAAATACCACGGTTAAACTATGTTCAGTGTAGCAAAACCATGGTTAATTTGGTCAAATGGTCAAAAGAGATGGATCAAAACAGCAGCTGTTTGTGATCCGGCTGATCAAAACACATTTTAATACCAGGTTTCAACACCACTTATAAATTGGCAAATGAAAATTTTGATAAAACTGTCCGTTAAGTAATAGAAAGCCAAGACTCTCAATCTGCCTCAACCCTCTAGTACGAAGATATATGCACCTGATCAAATTAACCCTTTCATACATGAGGTTTATAAAGTAGATGGTCCTGACACTCAAATGGGAAATACAACCACTGCTCATTAGGCCATTTTTAGGGATCTTTAAATAAAATAAGACGTTGTCTCACATGTGTCATTTAAACAGATGGTAATGTTAATGGAGTGTTGAATGGTCAGGAGATGAAAGCATTCACAGCTGATGGAAGGGACAGAACGATTACAGAGCCACACCTTCCCGAACCTGCACTTACATCTCTACACCTCGAAGCACAGTGCGTGTCCGCGCACGCTCAACACCACCCAATACACCATAATCACTACACAACACGCCACTACCACCCTACAGTCATCATAAAACACAAATCCTGTGACTTTCTCAAGGGTGTGCTTCTCTAAGGACCAGGCGTGAGAATCTGAAAGATCAAAAATAAAACAGTAGTCTACTTTCTGAAAAGTTCTGGCTCTAAAATTGCATTTAATTCTAACGTAAACGATCTAGTTTTGTCACATCATGAGAGTAAACTGTGTAAGATTAAAGAACCATGTTATTTGGTGGAAGGATAGTTTTAACTAATAGTAATAGTTTTTTCATTAATCATTAATGAAAACTTGCTGAAATGAGCAGAGCCTCTCAAGTCATGTTACTTGACTGTTACCCATCACTGGTCCATCTGCCTGTTTGTGAAGCATTTCTCACTTTCTCACAGGCATGAACTTTGAACAAACTAGCGCGAGCCCACTAATGTGTGTGCGTCCGAGACAAAGACACAGCGCCTCACAACAGAAATCAGTGCAGCTTCATTAGAGATCGTCCCCTGGGAACCCTCGCCTGTAAACGCAGGGGTCAAAAGAGGCCGGGGGTCACGTGAGAACCCATCTGCGGCTGTATGAGTGTGTGTGAGACTGTTACTGAGAAACACGTCTTGACACACATTCACTTCAGCTGTTTTTCAGCAACGCAGGAATGAACATCATCTCAGAGAAGCACAACAGAGACAAGAGTGTGAAACAAAAAACAGACAAACCAAAGTTACTATGAACCATAAAGAAACAGACTGAGAAGGTGAAAATGTTTAGGAATCACACTCAATAAGTACAGCATATATATATATATATATATATATACACATGCATTTAATTCTTTCTAGTGATTTTGGGGTGCAGTATGACTGAATGGCTTGAGCTGTGATTTCAGAGATGTTTGAGACTGTGGGAAAGACAATTCAGCCCCCCGTCTCACAATCTGCCCTTATTAGCATATTAATACCCCACGGATCAGGCCCAGAGCAGCTGAGAGCCTGTGGCATCATGGTGGGAACAGAGGAAAAACAAACAAGAATAATAACAAGAAAAAGAAGCTTATTTTTGGGACTATTAGGAATTGTTTGAATAGTGATAATTATGCACATTATCAGGCACTTCTCAGTAATATATCACAAGCAAAACTGATATACACATTATCAGGCACTTCTCAGTAATACACACACACACACACACATACATACATACACATACACACACACACACACACACACACACACACACACACACACACACACACACACACACAGGGATGCACATAGGTTTTTCAGGCTGGTTCTCATAGTGTGACCCATAAAATATAACTATAAAAAATAATATTACTAGGGATGCACCGAATTGAAAATTCTTGGCCCTAGCCGAACAAAATGAAACACTGGGCCGAAGGTTGAATACTGTACATGGTTTTTCGATTTTTTTTTTTTCCATTTTGCATTTTTTTTTTTTTTTCTTAGCATTATTTTAATTTAAATAGTGTGATTTTGCTTTCAAAATATTTACTTGACACTGAATTTTTTTTTCCATTCTAGCAGATATTATACCAATAAAGCACAATTAAACTTAAAATTAATAAGTTACTAAAATAATATCTTTTGGCGATCAGATCTCCTTCTTGAATCAGGCAGTCATTTTTTACTCTACAAATAAATGCAGCCTTGCTGAGCAGAACAGACTTCTTTTAAAACATTAGAAAATATTGCAGATCCCAGTCTCTGTGTGAATGTTATAATATTGCAGATCCCAGTCTCTGTGTGAATGTTATAATAAATGTATTAATGGAGCTGTTGAACATTCAGTGCATTATATATATACTTATTATTTTTTTTTTTTTTTTCTTTTTTACTTTTATTTTTATAGAACAACAGTATTTTATAAAATTACAAATAATGCTAAACATTATTAATGATGATAAAAGATTCTTGCGTCTTTTTCTATGTGTCACATGTACATGATCTCCAGCTTTTTATTTCTTGCTTTTTCTCAGCTTGTATTTAGACAGAAGCCAATTTCGGTTGCCGTAAACATTTAGTTGATCTTTATTTTGCTTTTTTTATTTTTTTTTTTTTTTTTTATAAAATTACAAAGTGTGATAATACTATTATATTTTAAAATAAAAAGGGAGTATTAAAAATACAATTATTTTACAGTAAACTTACAAAATAAAATGCTAATATTCACTTTTTATGTGAATTTTCATCTTCAAACTTATCAGCAATTTTTTATGTTATTTTTAATCTTTTAACTTATCAGCAATAAGCAATAATATCAGCAACTTTTTATGTGAATTTTCATCTTCAAACTTATCAGCAATAAGCAATAATAATAGTTTTGATAAAGGGAGTACAATTAGGTTCTATTAAAGTTCAAACTAATTTCTCAGGCCCACATCACATTCATACTCAATATTTTAGGAAGCTTTATTGTAATTTAAACGTTCCACCTGTTTAAAATCAGAGTAATAACAATTATATCGCTCTAAGAGAGCCACATTACAATACTAATATTTTTAGCAAAAAAATGTATATTTCACATTAAGTATATTAATAATTTTGCTTCACACTAAAGTTGTAGGACATGTCTATGATCTACAAACTGTTAAAAGCCTGGATACTACAGGCAAACACTGGTTTTCACGGGGCAAATACAAAGTAGAAATAAGGGCTGTAGAGCCTAGATTTTTGTGAACAGAGGTGCAAGCTTTTAGTATTTGATTTCTTCGGTGTATAATCTGTTCTGCACTAATACTCTCTGACTGCAGGAGAGGAGAGATGATGTTTATATCAGTTTATATCTGCTCCCAGCTCAGTGCTTTACTGTTAAAAGACAAAATATGTAATGTTACTGGTAACCAAACTGAATAGTGAAATACAGTGAAAGCATGATTGTTTTTAGTTATTAGTTCTGTCCTTATATTTTTCATTTTACAGGCAACATACAAAACTCAGGTCCAGTGCCCCATCTATCAAACTGGGCTCTAAATTTAGCAAACACTGTATGAGAACAGAGAAGGTAAAACAGTGTCATAAGGTCAAATAACTGTTGCTAATGTGTGTTTTCATAGATCTGCAGGAGTGTGCGTCTCATACCGCGTGGCAAACATGGCCCTGAGCGAGGAGAAAGTGGCCGCGTCCTCCTTTAGGGCTTTGAGCTCGTTGCGAAGCTTCATCATGGTTTCAGTCACCATGGCCTTTTCGTTCTCATATTTGCTCTTCAGGTTGGCCAGCGCCACCTCAGCGGTCTGAAAAACAACAACAACAAACACACGGGCAATTAGCAGCTTGTTAATGTTAATAATGTCTTAATATCATCATGCCTTAAAACTTTTGGGGTTTTTGTTATTAAAGACAAATAAGCAAGCCCAGCCCAGGTGACAAACAGTAACACAACAGTAACAATGCATTACTTTCCATAAAAACAAAGAGTCAAACACAAACCATAGCTCTGGGGGTCCTGGTGTCATTTTAAATGAATGCAAAGACATGAAGAAACACTAGTTAAGACCCACTAGCAATGAGGGTGAAATGCTAACCTGTTTGTTGGCCTTCAGGACGGTCCTCAGCGTGGCTATCTGCTCCCTCTTGGTGCTGAGGAGTGATTTGAGTTTGAGGATCTCCTCCACGCTGGCCTCCTGGTCTCGGTCCGCCCCGAGACCCAGCTCAAGGGAAGCCATGCGCTGGCGCGAGAGCTCGGTGGTGCGGTCCACCGCTAGCTGCAGGTGTCTGATCTGGTCACGGATGATAGCCACCAGGTTATAGATGTTCATGGGCTCTTTGCGGGGATCAGCCACCGGGGACGGGACGGAGGAGACCGGAGACGAAGCTCCGTCGCTGGGGAAGAGGCCGCGGGTCAGCAGGATGGGAGAGCGGCGGCCGCGACCCTCAGGGCTGCCCCAGCCTGTGTTCTGTGTGCCATTAACGCCAGCCTTACCTTCGCGGTAGTAGTCGAGCATGATGCGGTTCGGCGTTTCGTTGTTGCACATGCACACGTGATGGTAGAGGTTGGCTAGCTCCTCGCTGAAGGTGGCAAGCTCGTCTTGTGCAATGTTTAGGCTGCCCTGGGATTCGCCTGCCACTTCGCTGGCTTGACGGAGCTCTTTCTCCAGCCGTGCCAGCTGCTCGCGGTCGGCTCTGCTGCTGCGCTCCAGAGAAGTGACCTGTGTGCTTAAAGATGCAACCTGGCTCTCCAGCTGTGCCCGCTCCTCCTTATACTGGGACTGACAGGCTGAATGTTCTGCCTTTAACGTTTTGAGCTCCTCCTTCAGTTGACTTGCCTCAGACACAGCGACCTGTGGTATCAAACGAATCAGCGTTAGGGCTGGGATTATAAATCGATCCATCACGATTCGTGGATTAATTCTTCTTGATTCTCTCTCCAATTGATTGAAAGAAGAGCGCTTCTGCATTTGGCTGAGTAATGTAACCATTTAAATGTACTTGCACATCGGCTTTCTTGCTTTGCGCTTCTGCATTTGGCTGAGTATAGATGCAATGTAAACATTTTAGCCCACTGTGCTGTGAAAGGACCTGGAAGCAAGCAGAATACTGCTGTGACTTTAAATTCACATACAGTTAACTACCTCAGAATCGATTCTACTTTAAAATGCCCAATCTCAGACTGACACTACTAATCGATACAATGCCAAGCTGTAACATCACAATGTGAATTTACAGGAAACCTTTTGCAGCATACTAAATGAATCAACTCACACTTACAAATGATTGCAACAGAGTGTGATTACATTTTTAAAGAATCAACTCACACTTACAAATGATTGCAACAGAGTGTGATTACATTTTTAACAAAACCAATATTCACTGGTCTGAAGGAATTTAGTTCATAGAAATAGATATGCGAGCCAGCATTTTCATGAGGAACTGAATCACTTTATTTAATGGATTATGATGAAACAACGTTCAGTGTTAGCATTTCCCTGTAACGTTGATTCATTTTGAGGAATACAGAATCTCTGTTTTGTGATTTGAGTAAAGAGTCTGGTGTCTAATACAAATGTCAATAATGCAGAACAGAGACAAAAGAATATTGGTAGAGGAGATAAACTCTGCATTTTATATAAAACACAAAAGTGTGAATGTTTGTGGAATATTTTAGTCTCCAATCACGAGTTATTATGTCTGTAGTTCAAAGGGCCCTTTTCTTTCAGCCTTGTGCTCAAAAGAAAAACAAAATACATAGTAGGGCTGCACGATTATGACAAAAATCAATTATCGATTATTCCTTTGAAACTGTAATTGCGATTTTTAATTATGATTATCACAATTTACATTGAATGAGGTTTATACCATTGTTTGATGCAACTGCATGCCGTATTTTTATATGAAAATAATCAAGCTGAAAACACTCTTAACTGAAAAACTTTTAGTGCTTAAGCCTCAAATGTCAAATATACATCGGTTTGGTTTCTTCTTTAAATTATAAACAACTAAAAATATGAATGGTATTAGAATGTTATACTAAAACTAAAATTAAAATAATGGGGAAAACCCTTAAGATAACATGTAGAAAGAAAAAACGCATCTTAAGCACGCAGAATAATATAAGTGGACTTTGAACGTTTAATTGCCGCTTTGAACGATTACGTAATTGCGGCATCCACAACTGTAACTGCGATTAGAAATTCGATGAATTGCGCAGCCCTAATACATAGTACACAAAAGAGTCCATTTTTAATTGGATACTTTAGGCATTGAATGAAAATATATTTATCGACTGGTTCACATTCTAAGATTAGATTTTTTTTTCCCTTTACATTTTTAAAAAATATCTAAAAAAAAAAAAAATCCACGTCGTATCCACATTCTAAGATTAGATTTTTTTTCCTTTAAAATCATCCGTTGATGTCCACCTCGTAGTATTCGCTGTCCTCGTGGCTGTCGCGATCTTTCTCGTTGTCCAGAGCGGACTGGCGCTCTTTGCTGGCCTGGAGTTTGCGGACGGCGTTGAGGTTCTCGGTGAGACGGCTGACCTTCTCGTGCTGCTCAGACAGCGCTCCATGAGCCTGCTCCAGCTGCTTCTGAGACTCCTGCAGGCTCGACAGCAGCGTCACCTTCTCCCGCTCCACCTGAATAACACACAAAGACACACGCGACATCAATCTTTTCATTACTACCACATCATCTGTTTGAGCCCAGTGTCATTCTTCACTCAGCTCAGTCGAATGCAGTCCACTCTGATTGCATGAAGGTTGCATTGTTGCAGCGTCAAATGCATGAACTAAAAACCTGACTTCAGTCAACACACCAGGGGAACTCATTTCAGTGAGTTTTGAGTTTTTGCAGGACACATGCATGGTTTATTCTACAGGTTTTGTGAAAGTACATTTAAGACTTTTTAAAGACCTTTTAAAGAACAAGAAAATAAAATGTAATGACTCATTTAAAGATTTCCATTACCCTTTAATTACTTGTGTAAAAAAGACCTGCAGAAACCGGCTGAACATCTGCAGTATCCTTCATTTATAATTCAGTAAAAGCAGGACATGCTGAAACAAGCAGTGGTGTGTGTTGTATGTGTTAGTGTTGTGTGATATGTGTTAAACTTCTGTGTGTTGAGATGGAAAAACCTGTCTATATCACCGATATGAAGTTTGGGCTGGGTACTGTGGTTTGAGGTTAACAATTTAATTGTCTGTGTTGTTCATGCCACTTACAGTGAGTGGAACACAAAACCCAACGGTTGTGCACTGGGGTGATCTTTCATTTTCTTTGTGTTTGAGGCCACATTCAAAGCCTTGGGATTCAACACAGAATGTTATGATGATGTAAAAAGAAACTGATTGTTCACTTTTCAACTTCTCTGATGTCTTAGCTGAAATAAGCTAATTTGTGACATTATTGATGTGAAACCTTTTGCACAAAATGTCTGATTTCACATTCTCAAAGCACGAGCCTTTCATTTGATATTAAAGCAAATTCATTCTCATATGGAGATTTTTTTATGAAGGGGTTTCATGTTACTTAAGAAAATCGCTTGTAATAAAAAATGTATGCAAAAATAAAAGCTGATCACATACGTTTGGGTGTTGTTCACTTGAGGTGCTCGTATGGAAAATCACATCATCTCAGCTGGTTTCAGCTGCTCTTTTATTGAGTCTGGAATGATTTCTTGATTGATCAATAGCAGTGTTCAGCGGTCATGAGGGCTACGTGAGGGTCTGATTACCATAATGGCTAGAAGGTGCTGCTGGCTGCAGCAGCACTCTCATTTTGCTCCTACGGCTTTGCAGACATCTCCGCTGGACACCGCAGCATGCAAGGAGACGACCCATGAAAGGTCAGAGTTCCTAATTTGACTTCCTGACAGATGGCTGCACTGACAGCTCATTGTGTCAGATGCACTAAATGCCACTTCCACTAACAGGATTTACGCAGCCCAGCTGTCAGCCAATCAAACACAGAACTACACACCATGCATCGCACGTTATAAACGCATTCTAACATAGAATTACATGCTGTGGATGTTTTTTGATTTTTTTTATCTCTGAGATGTTGAGCTCATTCAGCAGATTGTCCACGAGGCTGGAGGAAGGGTGGAACAGCTCTCCTTTTTTGGGCGTGGAAACACGGTTGTCTTTGTTGGCGATCTTGTCGAAGCCATTCTCGTAGACGTGGAGGGGTTCGTCGTTGTTGGGCTCGATCGAGGTGTCGTCGCTGAACTTCAGCCCATCGAGGGAGATGCTCAAGGGACTGTGGTACATCGAGTCTCCGATGGTCATGTACTGCGACAACTCCTTTCTTAAGGCGGCCTGGATTAATGGAGCCCAACAAACATCATTAAATCAGACCTCAGGGTGGACTACAGCATACAAACACTTTCAGAAGAAACTGCTAAACTCCGGTGCTGTGGGTGGTTGCCATGGCCTTGATATTTGGTTTCTAGGGTGTTCTGAGTGGGTTTTAGCATGTTGCTAAGCAACTAGAGAGGTGTTCTCGGTGGTTTCAACCATCCTCAAGTCAAGTCCTTCGATGTAAATCTAGGACTGTTTTTCTTGTGTTAACCAAAAACGTCCAAAAGACAGAAAAGTAAATGGCACACAAGTTGTTAGTAGATGCAATGTTTGCATTCAGATGA